>NC_057797.1:770069417-770406053 GCF_018294505.1 Triticum aestivum | reverse complement strand
GCCGACGGAAACCCTCCCCTCCCCTCCCTCCTCGCGCGCGCACGGCAGCCTCCGTCTCCGTCCGTCCGTCCGTCGCCGTCCGTCCCCGGAGGCAAAGAAAGAAAGGTAGCACCACGACTTCTCCCTCTCTCTCTCCCTCCGATGGCCCTTCTTCCCCGGCAGATCAGCCTGCACGCCTTCTTCTTCAGCTCTCTTCTTTCCGCGGCCGATCCTCCTGCCAGCGGCGCAGTGCTACCAGGCAGGCAGGCAGGGATGGGGTTTTCGGGCCCCTCGTTTTGTCCGATCCTTCCTATTTTGGGTGGGGGTTTCGGTCCAACAAACAAAAGGGGCAGATTTTGGGCTGCTGCAATTTCCGCTGCTCCAGGGCGCTCCGATTCCTAGATTCTGCTGGGGCTTTTAGCACGGACCAAAATCAACATCATCTGACTGATTGAATTGAAACAAACTATAAAGTGCAGATATATTCTGTATTTGATATATGACGGTGCCACGGAAATGCTGGGATGTGGATTCCATCTCGCCATGGGTTGCTGCTGCTACTGGAAAAACTGCAGATTTGGTGCCTTGGGGTAGATACCTTTGGTACTAGCAAGTAGGATGCACATTTTGATCTGCACTGATAGATAGCAGGATGGTGTCACTCACAGACAAAGCGCTGCAGATATATGCAACTCTCTACAACCACTTGAACCCCCAAGGGGAGGGGAGCAGACTAGCTGCCGTGCCAAATCAAACAGGGCTGTTTCATTTATGCGTGTTCCTTCCTTCTAGTTTTGTGGATGGCTACCAAAGTGCGCGCGCGCGCAACACATCGTCTGCCTCGATTCGGCTTAACAGTCTAGGAAGAGAAAACATGCATCTTGTGTGGCTTACACTAGCTAGATCTCGAGGTCTCTACTGCCATTTGGGGAAGTGATTTATGTGTGTTCGTTTCAGTTTTGTTTGTGACTGCCAAATTCTGCTGCTTCATATGGGCCAACTGATTACTCACTACTGTAGTGCACGCAGCACATTGTGCGGCTCGATGAGGGTTAAGAGCGTAGGCAGCATGCACATTGTGCGGCTTACGCTTGAGTCTAGAAAACTAGCAAGTACATACAATGCAGCTCCATAAGGGAAGGGAACTAGTTTCAGCACCAAATCAAACAAGACCAGCATGGGAGGAAGTGGGCACTCCACACTTTCTGAGGTCTCCGGTAGAGTCGCGGTTGTGGTAAACAGGAGTGCCACTTGTTCTTGTTTTCATGTGTTCCTTTTGGTTTCGTGACTATCGAATTCCGCAACTTGGTGTGGGGTCATGCGATTTACTGGTTACTGTAGGCAGCAGATTGTGTGACTCGATGCGGATTAAGAGTGTAGGAAACATATCGTGCAGCTTACACCAGATTGCAAGGTTTATACGGGAGCACATTTGATTTTTTTTACAACGCGCCGATGCTGTAGTGTGTGCTGATCATTCGATTCTTCTTCTATATGTAGGCAGCGAATTGTGTGGCTCGATGTGGACTAAGTGTGTAGACAACATGGCTTGTGGCTTGCGCTAGATTTCGAGGTCTCTACCGAGGGTGCATTTCTCTTTTTTTTACAAGGTACCGATGATATATGTGTGCTGGTCATTTGATATTTTTTTCTGAACGAATGGTCATTTGATATTTGTGCTATGTGTTTGCTGATCATTCAATATTTGCGTTAATAACAAACTGATGTCCTGTATTGCTTTTGCTAAATAATCTTCTCCTCTGTGAACCAGTTGTTGGTGCAAGAATGGGGCACAAAAGTGACCTGGCTGACCAGCTGCAGGAGGATGGCAGTGATGGAATGAATGCTGTTGCTGCCGAATATGAAGAATGCAGTGAAGAAGAGGAACCATTTGAACGTGAATTCTACGATGATGATGATGATGATGATGATGATGATGATGATGATGATGATGATGATGATGATGATGACAAAGAAAATGTGGGTGAGCCAGAGACACAAGCTGTGGATCCTTGTGATGATCCTTTTGCGGAAGAAGAGGAGGCTAATGCAGAGGAACCTTGCGGTGGCATCACCCCACTTGAAGATGAGGATGCCAGTTACGATGAACCTTTTGTTGATGAACTCTGTTACGAGGAAGAAGACAGTGGCGAGCAGGACTCATATTATGCGGAGCCTTTCACGGATCAGCTCTGTGAAGTGGAGCCATGTGATGTTGAGGTGGCTCATGAGGAAAAGTTTGTGAAGAAGAAGTCCAGTCCTGTTCAGGCTATCAAGAAGGAACAAAATGAGGAAGAGGTCCTAAAACAGGCACTGGGAAAGGGCAGCAGCCATGAGCACAAGGTGGTACCAGTGACTGATGAAATTGAATTGAAGCCGTTCAAGAAACGATTGTCTGTCAGGTTTGCTACTGATGTGTCTTGTTACACATACAGTACTGAAAGTTTTGGTGCTGCCAGGTTGGAGAAAAGGAAAGCTCAGTTTGATGACCAGGACAGCCGCTTGTGTAAGAGGCAAGAACACACAGTTTCTTTACCTCAGGAAGGTGTCAAGCTGAAAGAAGTGGATGACACTAACCTGTATGTGGGTAACCTGCCAGCTTCTGTGACTTCTAACAAGCTCAAAGAGCTATTTCTACCTTTCGGACGAATCGTTCAATCAAGAGTGGCGGATGATCGTTTCACTGGTGTAAGCCGGGGATATGGCTTTGTGAAGTATGCTGAACCTCGTAGTGCCACAGCAGCTATTGAACGCATGAATGGGCGCCTGGTTGATGGGAAAACATTAGAGGTTAGAGTAGCTGCAGTTCCAGCTCCACCATCAGTATCCAATCCATCCATGCAGTCCGTGTCAGAAACTTGCAGTCTGCCCTCAAAGGAAATCGACCCGAGCTACTTGTATGTCTGTAACCTCCCCTCAGCCATGGACACGCTGAAGCTACTCGAGTATTTTCTGCCTTTCGGGAAAGTAACTGATATAAGGATGCCCAGGGATCACACCACAGGTTTAAGCAAAGGATATGGCTTTGTGAAGTACTCTGATTCTCATCATGCAGCTCAGGCCATCATCCATTTGAATGGATTTCTGGTTGAGGGTAAAAAGATAGACGTCCGAGTGTATGACACCTCTCCACCCAGACCCAACAAGGAAATCGACATGGCGAATCTATATGTCTGCAACATTCCTGTATCCATTGACACAAATAAGCTGGTTGAGCTTTTCTCGCCATTTGGTAAGATCACCCATGCTAGAGTGGCAGCAGACCAAGGATATGGCTTCGTCAAGTTTGCCGATTCTCAATGTGCTGCTGAGGCTATTGCACTAATGAATGGATCACTGGTTGAAGGGGAGACATTAATTGTCAGAGTTGCAGGCCTTTCATCATCAGCATCCAGCTCAGCTGTACAAGGCTCGCCAATTGCCTCTCCAGAAATCAACAAATTTAGACTGTACGTCACTAACCTTCCGCGGACCGTGAACGCTGATAAGCTGGTTGAACTTTTCGTGCCCTTTGGTCGGATCAGCAAAGTCATGATCAATCTGGAGTATAGCCTAGTGTTCTATGCAGATGTAGCGTCAGCGATCAAGGCTGTCGAACGCATGGATGGGTACCTAATTGGTGGAAAGAGGCTAGTGGTCAGGCGATCAGACTCCTCTTGTCCAACCGATGGGGCAGAGCATGGTTCATCACAGTCAGCTGCCAAGCCCATGAGAGAAATTGATATGGCCAACTTGTGTGTTGCCGGCATCCCACCGACGATTACTGGCGATCAGCTGGTCGAGCTTTTCCGGCCGTACGGACAAATTGTGCAATCTAGGATGTTTCGTGGGTATGGTATGGTTAGGTACCAAAACTCTTCGTCTGCCGCTGCTGCAATTGATCATATGGATGGTTATCTTATTGGAGGAAGTACCCTGGCTGTCAGAGTATCAGGCCTTCCTAATCCTGTTGATTTCAACGCTGCAGCAAACGCTCCTCTAACGCTACAACAGAGGCCTGCCAATGCCAATGCTGCTGCAACAAATCCCATGGATCTCAACGCTGCCACAAATGCTCCCCCAACACTACAACTGCAACAACCGTGGCCTGCCAATGGGCAGCAGAAACAAATCGACATGACCAACTTATATGTCTGCCATCTCCCGCCCTACGTCACCACTGAAAAGCTGATCGAACTCTTTCTGCCATGCGGCCAAATCACTCAAGCCAAGGCAGTTGTTGACCTATGCACTGGTGTGTGCAAGGGATACGGATTTGTCAAATTTGCTGATACTTATGCTTCTGCCGTGGCTCTCAGTTACATGAACGGTTACCTACTGGAGGGCCACATCTTGGAGGTTAGGATAGCCGGTGTCCATCAAAGCGCTATGGGCAGCTACATGGCGCATCTCTACTCCCAGTTCACAGTCCCTGATCCCTCAAAGACGGCAATTGGAGTACCAACGTCGCATTGGCCATACCATTTTGCTGCCGAATCAGCATACACTGAGAACAGGGGCCAGGGAACCGACGCTGCTTCTCAAACATCTCAGCCACCTGAATCTCTATCAGCCAGTTCATCATTTGCTCCTGACATGGAATGGTCTCCTGTGTCCTCAACCCATCTCGCCGACACTAGTTCTCAGCAGCAGCAGTTGTCAAGCCATGTCACCGACACTAGTTCTCAGCAGCAGCAACAATCTTCAGCAGGCTGGGCCGGTCCGCCTGGCTTCGAGCCCCCTCATGCGCATGCGTCGGTCTCTCCCCCTCAGCCGCCGCCGTCAGCAGTACCTTGGGCTGGCCCGCCCGGCTTCGAGCCCCATTCCATCCCCAAGAAAGATGCCGCCACCGCGACAAAACCTTCCCAACCTTGCTCCAAGGTCCATCTGGCAGAGTCAGGAGGCAGCCTGAAAAGGCGTTCCATCGTCTAGCACCATCTGCTTCCTTCAGGACACACTTGTGGCCCTCAACACCAATGATGTTCTTTTGTGCCTCAGTGTATCTCTTATATTACTTCTGGAACAAAATGAAAGATCCATGTGCTAATTAACATCATTTGGTTTAGCTAAGTATTTAACTAGTAGTAGACTTGGTTGGTTAGGGCGAGCTGGCTGCTAAAATGAAGACAATTAATTGCCAGCATAATCGTATTGTTAATTAACCTGCATGGTTATTTGTGATGCCAGCTGATGGCCTCCACTTTAGATAAGACGATTAATGGTTCCATTTCCATGCTGGCTTGCTGGTGTGATGCATTCTGAACTTTTAAATATGCTAGTATTTGTTCAGTCGAGTACAAGTTCTGTTCTGTTTTCAGAAGAAAGGAGAGTATCAGATTCCAGTTAAAAATCTACATAAGATTTTGGTTTTGTGTTGGGGATCTGTGTGCTCTCAGGCCGCAGATCTTTGAACAGAAATCGTGTCTTTTATTCTTCATTTAATTAGAATAGCGATCATGTTTTACAGTCTGTAGTACCGCAACTCTAATTTTTCAAATTGAGTTTCCACTAGTTTTTCTTTCATGTGTTGGTGTTTGCATTGCCGATTCAGCTATCTCTGGAGTTCATATCTTGAACAATGTCTTGTGAATTGTTCTCCAGGTGGTCTTATTTTGATGGCAGAGCTGGTTGAAGTAGAGCTCCGTTTTCATGCAGCTACGATTCTCCTTTTCTCTTCTTTTTTATCCATTTAATTTTTTCAAGATTTTTATTAGTTTTTATTGATGTTAATGCTATTCTTAATTTAGCACTCCCTCTGTCCGGAAATACTTGTCCTGGAAATGGTTGTATCTAGACTTATTTTAGTTATAGATACATCCATTTTATCTATTTCTAGGACAAGTATTTCCGGACGGAGGGAGTATTTCTATGAGTAATTTCTTGCCATGAATTTGTATCATGGGTAATAAAATTTTTTCTACATTTCAAAAAGTTGGCATGCATTGACATAGGACAGGAGGCTTAGCTAACACTGGATAGTTAGATTCAATATGAGGCCTTGCATGTGTCAGCAAATCTGTGAAGACGCTTTTTTAAAGAAACAAACCATCTACTTAGGGCATGTACAATGGTTGATAAGATAGTCATATCTTAACTTTTGCATGTAATCTAAAGAAGACAAAAAAGAGAGTCTACAATGGATCATCTCTTAGCCTTATCTTCAATAATTAGAAATTCCTAAAAACATGGTGAGACATATTGTGCTAAGAGATCATCTCTTGTCTTCTCTTAAATAAGAGAAGACAAACCTTTTCTTATGAGTTCTCTCTCCTCCACCTCATCATTTATCCTACGTGGCACTCCTAAGATAGAACCATTGTACATGCCCTTAGATGTTTGTAACTGTTAAGGTATAAAACTGACCCATACTTCTGTGATCAATAATGTACTAGCGAAAATCGCCATTTTCCGAAAGCACAAGAGAATTCTCTATTGTACAAGGTGAAAGCCCATATTAATTTTTAAAGAAGCCAATTGCTCATTCTTTATTTTTCCCAGCACATGAAAGTTGAACGATTGTTAGTCAAAAGCTGGCTAGTTTATTTTGTGGAAGACTGGAACTTTGATAGCTAATATAACCGGGGAAGCGTGAATTTGCTAATAATTCAGAAGCTCACATTCCATTCGAAAAGATTTTCTCAGCAGTTGTGCTCCAGGTATAATTGTTCAAGCACAGGAAAGCTGGGGAAACTAGACTGAATACCCACCAGAATCCATCAACCAGCCTACATTTACGAAGCAGTTCAGATCCAACAACCATCACACGCATGGACCAAGGAACTTCGGCGTCTCCAAAACACTGTCTCAATAACAAATCAACTTTGCGAATGAGCTCTTGGTTAGCATGGATCTGGGCTGCTCGACGCTGATCTTCGCATTGCAGGCAGTCTGTGCCAACGCCTGCACCAACTCATCGACCCTTGGATGATCTTTCTGGCAGTAGATTTTGATCCTCTCGATGCAAGGGTAGCTGCCTGAGCCCGATGGCGACGCTCTCCTTATTGGTAGCAAGAGTTTGCATGTGGTGCATTCGTCCTGCAGAATATCAACATCAAGGTAGTCGTAGTGTCAGTAAGAGTTGTAGCAGACCAATTGGTACGTGGACATATATGCTTCTGAGTAAGTACCATTTCGAGCTTCAAAGTGAGCTCCTTCAGCTTGTCCGAGCATTGGAGAATCCGGTGCAGTGGGTACAAGTCAGCAGTCATGCACCAATCGCCCAGCACCAAGCTTGTCAGGTTGCTGAACATTGGGCATGTTTGCAAAGCTCCCTCAAATGTGCGCTTCAAATTCATCCATCAGACATGAAAGCAAACATTCTTAGACTAGCAACATTGGGCATTTTTCATCATATGGGTAAGAAACAGAAAAGAACCCATTCTTACCTCATGCAATGGCGCATGCAGCTCCAACGTTGTGGCATGTGAAAGGCCATCAAGTAGATGTAGATGACGATCCAATACTGTGTACTTATGATGAAAATATTTGGGTATTAGACTAATCGAAGCTGTTACCAGACAAGACAGATCCCTGGTTACTATACCACCAATTTCTGTGTCAAGGATAGAGAGATGGGTAAGGTTCCTAGCACAAATCAGGAGACTGGAGGTAAGCTGGCAGTCACTGATATGCAGAACCTTGAGTGACCTCGATGAGATCTCCTCACAGTCACAGAAACCACACCACTCCAGCTCTAGATGTTCAAGCACAGGGCAGTCGTAGTTCAGCGGCCTAAATAACCCATGTTTCAACATGACAGATTGGAGCCTGATTGTTTCGAGGTGCCGAGAAGGAAAGATTACTGTCCTATCCAAACTGAGAGATCCAGAAATATGAAGCAGACGAACTTTGTGCATAATGGCATGACGAATCCACACGGAACATTTGGTATCATTAACCCATTGGGCAGAGATTCGGGCTTCATCCAAGGAAGTGGTACAGTCATGCAAGAGCAGCAAGCAGTCCCCGAAATTCTCCAGCTTCCGTTTATCCACGAAATCTTGGCTGTCGATGCGGATGAATGGTGTAGAGCACCAAAGATTGCGCCATCTTGGTGAGAGAAGACTTGTGCGCACGACCTCCGGCATCGGCAGGAAGGACATCACATGGTGGAGCAGATCATCAGATAGGCTGCTGAGCCTGTCGACACCATTCCTGCTGCCTCGCGCACTCTTGGAACCACGGGGAATCGATGTTGGTGCCGACATTTCATCAAACAGAACAGCTGCATGAATCCACAAAGGGCAAGGGCAATGCTAAATAATCAAAATCACTGGTATACACATTTTGAGAAATCCTACATACACATGAAGGCATGAAACGATTTCAGTCATGAAGCAGCTGTGTTAGCGGTCACACAATGCAACATTATGTAAACGCATATAGTTCAGGGAGCGAGAAACTGTGGAAAGTTTAAGCTGCAAATACCACCACCATTCTAGTTCTAGAGAGGTGTGTTTACGACATTGCTTCAGAGCAAAGTGGTAAGCAAAAAAAGAATCTGAACCGGGTAGCACCTTTCTGTTAACACACTAGTAGGAGCAATTATGTTCTCCAAGATATCGAAATAATCCAATAATCACTGCTTCGAAAAGTATTTTGTGTTCTTATAAGCATTCCAGTTTAAATTACAACACTTGACATAAGTTTAACAGTAGCAGCAAAGATGGTGCTAGATGCAGAGCATGGTAAATTGGTGATCAGTCACAGACAGAATTTTGTGCCCATTACAAAACTTACAAAGCTACTCTTAATGAAGAGAGTTCGGGCCATTACTTGGTTACAAAAAGGGAAACGTGGTGACCATTAAGGTCTTTCTCAAATATCTGTAAAGTAAGTTGACAGTTCATGTACTCACGTAAGTTGTTTCTAATTTATATAACCAGGAAGTATCATTGCATGATTGACATCAATTGTGTGTAGGTTCAATTGTATGGTTGACATGAACATGAATTGACATCAATAGCAATACAAGCAGGAGCACTGTGTGCATCAATTATGCATCTTTATCTTCCCAGATTTGGTAAGCAGAATTGCAGGAAGGGGAGATCAGTTGTACCTTGCAAACTTGCTAAGGCAGGTCGGCGGTGCTGGTCTGGCGCCGCGGAGGAGGCAGCGATGATGCGGACTGCGGACTGCGGACGCCCAGCGGGTTGGAGGCGAGCCGGCGAGGGAGAGGACCGTGCGGCCGGCCGGCGCCGTGATGGGAGCGAGCTAGCTACAGCCGACAAGGGACAGTACAGCGGAGCTGCGGGGCAAGCCGGCGACGGGAAGGAGAGGGCCAGAGGGGAGCGGGCCGGCGGCCGACCGGCGACGTCTGGGAGGGGAGCGGCCGACGGTCGAGGGAGAGGAGCGGCGCTGTCAGCCGCCGTGTGCCCGTGTGGCGGCGTCCCTCTCTGTCGATAGGAGAGAGGAAGTCATGGGAGCGGGCTGCTGCCTTGCTGGGCTCAGGCCGATGGGCTGCCGTTTTGGGCCCCAAATAAATTGTCAGAATTCTAGGTGGCCTACGGCCCACCCGTGCTTCCCACTAGCGACCAAGGGGATGGTCTATTTTATTTTATTTTTTGAGACTAGGCCGGGCCCTACTCGGGTCCTCCCCTCGTGGCGAAGATATACGAAACGAGCACCACCCCGGCCGACTCCCCGAGTCTAACTCTAAGCTAGACATCGCCTCACCGTTCCAATAAATTCTCCCGGTTCTTGCGGATTCCTTTGAATGTCCAGCTGATGGAGGACTTTGTGGCGTGGAACTTCACGAAATCATATACATTTACAGTTCAGTCAGCATACTATGTTGAATGGCACCACCAGCATGACACACAAATCAGAAGATTCGATGGACAGGGCAGCTCAAGGATGAATCCAGTATAGGAAACTCTCTGGAAATTAAGAGTGCCAGCAAAGGTTAAGATTTTTGCTTGGAAGGCGTTGCACGACACAGTTGCGGCTCGAGCTGTCCTTGCGAACAGACACATAAAGGTGTCCCCTAAATGCCCGCTATGCCCGGACGGGGCAGAGGATATTCGACACTTAATTTTCACTTGCCAACGTGCTAAGGAAGTATGGCGAGCAATGGGCCCGACAGAGATCATAGACGAAGCATTGACAGTAGATCGGTCGGGCAGTGTAGTGCTAGAGGAAATCATCCGCAATAATGTGAGAGTAAGACCGACCTTATCAAACCTGGGTGTTGCAGAATCAGTAGTGGTGGGAGCATGGTACATATGGTGGCAGAGGAGAGAATTTGTGAAAGGGAATTCTGTTACACCATCGGCAAGAACTGCATTTGCGATCAATGCTATCACCTCAAACTTCGCAGCAGCGGAGAGTACCGAGCAGCCACAGAAAATATCATGGGAAAAACCACCAGCTGGTAGCTATAAGATAAATGTGGATGCATCTTATTTCCAAGATGGATCTGGTGCAGCAGCTGCAGTTCTCCGCAACCACATGGGAGAGCCAGTTGCCGGTGGTTCTTGGCTACTGAAAAACGTCCATGATGCAAACACAGCAGAGGCTTTAGCGATGCAGAAGGGCTTGATGATGATTGAAAATATAGGCTGTGATGGAGTTCTCATGGAGTCTGATTCACTAGAACTGATTCATGCATGCAATGGTATCACTGAAGTTTGGAGTCCAGCAACGGCAATTCTCGCAGATTGTTTCCAACGGGCAACAAGATTAGGTGCAGTGTGCTTCCAACACTGCCCTAAAGAAGCTAATAGGGTCGCACATAATTTGGCTAGGCATGTTTATGATTCAAAGCTTGTAATTAATTGGGACGGTGATCCACCTAGTGTGATTCTTCCGGACATTATATTCGATGTAACGTTGATCTGAAGTTAATAAAGTACGCCCTAGGGCATTTCCCCTCAAAAAAAAAAAATTCTCCCGGTTCTTCACCCTAGCCCAACACGCAAAGAAACTCTTTGACCTAACTAGCACATATGCCCGTGCGTTGTCACGGGAAAGCAAATCCTCTCATACTTCAAGCGACCCTCATAAAATTCAACCCGATGAGGTATCACATCCGTCGCACGCTGCTGTCGCAAGCCCCTCTAGTCGCAATAAAAAAAAAATTCCTGCACTGTCCTTCAAAAAACAGAATGCATGTAAACTGATAAATATCTACCTAATAAAATGTTGCAATGAACAAGCCAAATTATGTGGCCTATCCTAGCTAAATTTTGGCTATATTAAGCAAAAAATTTAAGATAGCAAAACTTTGATTAGCTGTTAACACTGAGATGTTTGGGAATGAGAAGTTGGAATAAGGGCATTTTTCTTCTCTACTCGTTCCGTTGACCATCAAACAGTTTCTTAATTATGTTATGTCAAATGATGGGAAAAAGGAAGGAGTAATCAAAAAAGACTAGAACTACCCGATCCGTTGAAATACGATACGAAGGAAACGGACTTCAATCCCTCAATTCTTATTGTTTGTTCTTCTGATCTCCTTGTTTTTCACTACATCTCTATTTTCGGACGGACCACCAATCAACAACGTGCATCAAAAGCTGATCATTATTTTTTCTTATTTCCCTTCCGTGCATTCTATCCAATTATATCACCTTCCTTGCTTACTGCTCCTTCATTTGGACTGCTTTCCTTACTCTGTCACAAGAACTCAATTCCTTTCTTTATATGCATGTCGTCCTCTTTCCTTTCTTCATTTATTTATTCCCGAGATAGCTCCTTGATACATTGAAGATCAAAGGCGTATATAAATTGAGTGGATTAGACGAAAGAAGGCGAGGTGGGACTATTTAATAGAAAGAACAATTTTATCTACAGAAAATACTGGGATAGCTCAGTTGGTTGCAACGATTGATCTGTGAGAGGGAGGTCGCAAGTTCAATTCTCTACGAGAGCAAATATTTTTACCTTGCCTTATGTGGGCCTTCTTTCTTGGGCCACAGCGCCAAGTTGGGCTGTGAAGCCCACTGTGCGTACGCGCTGGGCGTTTAACTCGGATCGAAGCGACGACCAAATTTATGTTCGGAGGAAGATCTTTAGTGCTTGGTTGAAACCAAAGTATGGTTACGTGAAATTAAATGTTGACGTGGGATTTGATAGTGACACACTCGCAGCAACATTTGGAGCAGTTATCCGGGACCATAGGGCGAAATTTATAGCGGCTGCTAATGAAAAGATGGACCTTTGCTTCGACTCGTTCACAGTAGAAGCAATTGCAGTGAGGTTTGGTTTGAATCTTGCTAATACCGTCGGATGGTAAGATTGAAGTGAATTCAGATAGCGTGGAGGGGGTGAATGCGTTGAGCCAAGGCTACTCTTCTTCAGTCACTTCATCCATTATAGACGACTGTTATTTCATGTCATTAGGTTTTTCCCATGTCATTTATGATCATTGTAATAGGGAATGTAATCGAGTAGCTCATGAACTAGTAAGGTTAGCTAGGTTTTCTTCTCTGAGTGTTTGGATGGATAACGCCCCTAATGAGGTTATCTTTTTACTTGTAAACGATGCTACTTTACTTATGAATGAATAAAGGAGAAGAAGTTTATCAAAAAAAAAATACCACCTTGTTTATATTACGATTTTGTCCATACAAATTGTAAAAACGTATTATGAAATGAGAAGAAAGCGTGTTGTGACGGTGAACCCATGGAGTCAATCCGTGCTTTATTATTAGGGATAGATTCTTCTTCTGATGATCGATTCAACCTCTGATCAAAAAGACAGACCTTGGTTCTATTTCATCCCTATTGTTCGATGGAGAGAAGAACCTATAATTAGCTTTTCAGGAAATTTCCAAACGAACAATTTCAATGAAATCTTTCAATTTCTCCCGTCTCTCGTTCGCTATTCCGCCGCCGCGTCTTGTTGCTAGCTAGGGTTTCGTTTCGCCTCCCAATCATCTGATCGATGGCGGCCGAGGAAGGCGAGAAGAAGATGATCACGCTCAAGAGCTCGGACGGTGAGGAATTTCAGGTCGAGGAGGCGGTCGCCATGGAGTCGCAGACCATCCGCCACATGAGGATGTTCTCTGCCCCCTGTTCACTAGAGGACTATCCAAGAAATCCCCTATTCAGCATATCAAACAAACTTTCTTGGTTTCATTAGCATAAGGATATTAACTTTTAAGTTTCATTCCCTGCGGTTCTTTATCTCTTGAAAAAATGTTCAAGTGTATAGCTGGCCGCAAAATCAAAATTCAAGGCATGATTTTGTTGTCATTCTGAGAATCAAATCAAACATCGACCGTAATATTCCGCCGTGTTGCGGAGAGCTGTGAAGATTCATCCCATCTAGGAGTCCTACATAACCATTAGGAACAACATTAGACAGCACAATAAAACCATATCGACATGCTTTCTAACAGCAAGGCGGCTTCAGGTAGCCTTGTTGTGAAGGCAGGAGGTACAAGTAAGTAGAGCCCCATTCCACTCTCTGATGTCAACAAAATGGCCTGGATGGATAACTCATCCATTAAAGAAGCTGAAGCGATCCTCCTCCGTGGCCGGCTTAGCCCACCCCAGCTCGTTCTCTTCATCCTCAACACCACAATCGTCGGCACCATCATCTGAAATTAGATATGGTTCCAATGTCGAACCCAAATCCTTGGTACCATTCGCATGCTTCGCTAAGGGTCCATCGGATCATTTTGTCCGGCTCAAACATCCTACATAATACGTTATAGATGTTTGAGCCATGGTGGAACATGGTGGAACCTTAAGATTAGTTTTTTGTGATTTGTTTGAAGATGTTTGGGTTAGATTTAGTTTAGAAGGAAGATATACTAGTTGTGTTGAAGTACTTGCTATTGTGTAGTATTGAATTTAGAGATAGAAAAAAAATCGTGTTGAATCCTAAGATTATTTGTTCCTAATTAGTCTCGACTGGGGAACGCATGTTCATCTCTGGCGACTGGGGAAGACGACACCGAGGGGGGCTGCGGTTCGGCTAGGTCCCACCCACGGCCCCGCGTGAACTACTTAATTCAGGGCAGCAACGGCATGACACTTGGCGTTTTAAGCGTGCCACGTAGGGTGAGAAACGCGGGCGTGGCTTGACCATGGGCCACGGAAGAAACACGCGAGGGTTTGTCGTTTCCATATGGATAAGAAACGCCACAGGCCCTGACGTTGCAAAAAAAAAGTCATCTTGCAAAATAATCTGGTGAAGAGGTTATTTTGTGCTCAAGTTTTCTAACAAGGCCCCTGCTCCGCAGAACAAGACAAGGCACGGCGGCAAAAATCCCCCCTCCCTTCTCCCTCAGAAGCCCCTGGGATAGCCGCAAATTACCTTTCCCTCTCACATTTCCCTTCACCTTCTCTCCCTCCCTCGGCTGCACCTGCAAAAAGACAGGCTTTTCCTCTCCTTTTCCGCTGCTCTGCGCTGCTCTGCTCTTCATCACACGCCGCACGGCTCACGACGCACCCACCACCATCACGCCTCCGACTCCTCCGGGACTGCTCTGCTCGCTCGCCCCTATCCACCCACCACCCCACCTTCCCCTCCCCACGCCTCCTCTCCCCTCCCCTCGCGCGCGCACGGCAGGCTCCGTCTCCGTCCGTTGCCGTCCGTCCCCGGAGGCAGAGCAAGAAAGGTAGCACCACCGCTTCTCCCTCCCTCTCCCCTCCGACGGCCGCTTCTTCCCCGGTAGATCATCCCGCGCGCACCGTTATTGGGTGTTCTTTCCGCGGCCGATCCTCCTGCTGGCGGCGCAGGCAGGAATGGGGTTTTTGGCCCCCTCGTTTTGGCCGATTCTTCCTATTTTGGGTGCGGGTTTCTTGCCACAAAAGGGGCAGATTTTGGGCTGCTGCGATTTCCGCTGCTCCAGGGCGCTCCGATTCGGAGATTCCGCTGGGGCTTTTAGCACGGACCAAAATCACCATCGTCTGAATGAAGAAATTTCCCACAAAAAAAAACTGAATGAAGAAATGAAGTGCAGATGTGGTAATTAGGACGGTTGCCACGGAAGTGCTGGAAAGGATTGTTCCGTCCGGCCGTGGATTGTTCTTGCTGTTGCCAAAAAAACTGCAGATTTGGTGGCTTGTGTTGGATAATTGGCAGCAAGCAGGATGCAGCCCTTGATCTGCACTGGCTGCAGGGACAGGGAGGTTGTCACTCACGCTGACTGCTGCAGATGTATGGCACTCCTCTAAGACCACTTAAAACCCCATGGGGAGTGAGGGGACTAGCTGCAATGCCAAATCGAATAACGCTGTTTGATTTATGTGTGTGCCCTTTTAGTTTTGTGGATGGATAACAAAGTGCGCGCAACACATTGTGTGGCTGAATTCGGCTTAAGAGTGTAGAAAACATGCGTGTTGTGTGGCGTACACTAGATCTTGAGGTCTGCACTGGCATTTGATTTCGGTGTTCCTTTTAGTTTTGTGACTGCCAAATTGCGCAATTTGATATCGGCCAAGGATGACTTGCAGACTTGGATTACTCTGATTGACGGCTAATTCATGTATATGTCTGCTCCTTTACACTTCTTCCTAATGTTGCTCTTCTTTTAGGCTGCTTGTGGCCTTGCACCTTGGTGCATTTTACAAGCTTCATGTAACTGACCTTTTCCTCCAGGCATGTGCCTGCTTTGAAATATAAGGTAGGCCCCGTGCTACCTTTTTATTTTCAATTTTTTTTTTACTTACTACTGTAGTTTACGCAACACATTGCGTGGCTCGGATGCGGTTTAAGAGCGTAGACACCATGCATGTTGTGCGGCTTACGCTTGAGTGTAGAAAAATAGCAAGTACAATGCAGCTCTACAAGGGAAATAGTTTCAGTACCAAATCAAACAAGACCAACATGGGAGGAAAGTGGGTACTCCACACTTTTCTGAGGCCTCCCGTGGAGTCGCGGTTGCGGTACACGGGAGTGCCACTTGTTTACGTGTGTTCCTTTTAGTTCTGTCACTAATCAAATCACACAACTTGGTATGGGTCAAGCGATTTACTACTTGTTACTGTAGGCAGCGCATTGTGTGACTCGATGCCAACTAAGAGTGTAGAAAACACGCCGTGCAGCTTGCGCTAGATTTCGAGGCCTCTACCCAGTGCGCATTTTTCATTTTTTACAAGGCGCTGGTGCTATATGTGTTCTGGTCATTTGATATTTGTGCTATATGTTTGCTGATCATTCGATACTTGTGTTAATAATGAACTGATATCCTGTATCGCTTTTGCTAAACAATAATCTTCTCCTATGTGAACCAGTTGTTGGTGCAAGAATGGGGCGCAAAAGTGACCTGGTTGACCAGCTGCAGGAGGATGGCATGAGTGCTGTTGCTGCAGAATATGAAGAAGGCATTGAAGAAGAAGAAGAAGAAGAACCATTTGAACGTGAGTTCTACGATGATGATGACGATGATGCCAGCAATGAGGGTGGGCCAGAAACACAAGCTGTGGATCCTTGTGAAGATCCTTTGGCAGAAGAATCGGAGGCTAATGGAGCGGAACCGTGCGATGGTGCCACCCCACTTGAAGATGAGGATGCCAGTTACGATGAACCTTTTGTTGATGAACTCTGTTATGAAGAAGACAGTGGTGAGCAGGACTCGTATTATGCGGAGCCTTTCACGGATCAGCTCTGTGAAGTGGAGCCATGCGATGTTGAGGTGGCTCGCGAGAAGGAATTTGGGAGGAAGTACAGTCCTGTTCAGGCTATCAAGAAGGAACAAAATGAGGAAGAGGTCCTAAAACAGGCACTGGGAAAGGGCAGCAGCCATGAGCACAAGGTGGTACCAGTGACTGATGAAATTGAATTGAAGCCGTTCAAGAAACGATTGTCTGTCAGGTTTGCTACTGATGTGTCTTGTTACACATACAGTACTGAAAGTTTTGGTGCTGCCAGGTTGGAGAAAAGGAAAGCTCAGTTTGATGACCAGGACAGCCACTTGTGTAAGAGGCAAGAACACACAGTTTCTTTGCCTCAGGACGGTGTCACACTGAAAGAAGTGGATGACACTAACCTGTATGTGGGTAACCTGCCAACTTCTGTGACTTCTCACAAGCTCATCGAGCTATTTCTACCTTTTGGACGAATTGTTCGATCAAAAGTGGCGGATGATCGTTTCACTGGTGTAAGCCAGGGATATGGCTTTGTGAAGTATGCTGAACCTCGTAGTGCCACAACAGCTATTGAACGCATGAATGGGCGCCTGGTTGATGGGAAAACATTAGAGGTTAGAGTAGCTGCAGTTCCACCATCAGTATCCTATCCATCCATGCAGGCTGTGTCAGAAACTTGCAGTCTGCCATCAAAGGAAGTTGACCCGTGTAGGCTGTACGTATGCAACCTCCCCTTATCCATGGACACGCTGAAGCTACTCGAGCATTTTCTGCCTTTCGGGAAAGTAACTGATATAAAGGTACCCAGAGATCAAGCCACAGGTTTAAGCAAAGGATATGGCTTTGTGAAGTACTCTGATTCTCATCATGCGGCTCAGGCCATCACCCATTTGAATGGGTTTCTGGTTGAGGGTAAAAAGATAGATGTTCGAGTGGCTGAGGTCTCTTCAACCAGAACCATCAAGGAAATCGACATGGCGAATCTATATGTCTGCAACATTCCTGCATCCATTGACACAGATAAGCTGGTTGCACTTTTCTCGCCATTTGGTAAGATTACCCATGCGAGAGTGGCTGCGGACCAAGGCTATGGCTTTGTCAAATTTGCCAATTCTCAATGTGCTGCCGAGGCTATTGCACTAATGAATGGATCACTGGTTGAAGGGGAAACTCTAATTGTCAGAGTCGCAGGCCTTTCACCACTTGCATCCAGCTCAGTTGTACAAGGCTCACCAATTCCCTCGCCAGAAATGAAGAAATCTAGACTGTACGTCACTAACCTTCCGCGGTCGATGAACGCTGATAAGCTGGTTGAGCTTTTCGTGCCCTTTGGTAAGATCAGCAAGGTTGTGATCAATCTAGAGTATAGCCTAGTGTATTATGCAGATGCAGCATCAGTGGCCACGGCTGTTGAACACATGGATGGGTACCTGATTGGTGGAAAGAGTCTAGTAGTCAGGCGATCAGACTCTTGTCCAACCGCTGCAGCAGCGCATGCTCCTTTATCATCACAGTCAGCTGGCGGCACGCCCACAAGAGAAATTGACATGGCCAACTTGTATGTTGGCGGCTTCCCACCAACGGTAACTGGCGATCAGTTGGTCGAGCTTTTCCGGCCATTTGGACGAATTGTGCAATCCAGGATGTTTCATGGGTATGGCATGGTGAGGTACAGTGATCCTTTGTCTGCTGCTGCTGCAATTGATGAAATGGATGGTTACCAAATCGGAGCAAGTACCCTGGTTGTGAGAGTAGCAGGCCTTCCTAATCTAATGCCTCGGGTGGATTGTCTAACAGCACTACAGGTGCCTCCTGGCAATGAGCAGAAAGAGGTTGACTTGACCAACCTATATGTAGGCCATCTCCCGCTCTATATCACCACCGAAAGGCTGACCGAGATCTTTCTGCCATGCGGCCAAATCACTCAAGCAAAGGTAGTCGTTGACCGGCACACCGGAGTGAGCAAGGGATTCGGATTCGTCAAATTCGCCGATACTTATGCTGCTGCTGCGGCTCTGAGTTACATGAACGGTTACCCGCTGGAGGGGCACATCTTGGCGGTCAGAATAGCCAATGTCCATCCAAATGATATGGGCAGCTACATGGTGCGTCTCTACTCCCAGTTCAAAGTCCCTGATCCCTCTACCATGGCGGTTGGAGTGCCAACATCGTCGTATTGGCCGCCGTGCTATTCTGCTGAATCAGCTTACGCAGAGGATTATCGGGGGCAGGGAACTGATGCTGCTGCTTCTCAAACGTCTCAGCTGCCTGAATCTGTGTCAGCCAGTTCATCATTTGCTGCTGAAAGGGATTGGTCTCCTGTGTCAAGCCATGTCGCCGACAGCTCTCAGCAGCAGCCTTCAGCAGGCTGGGCCGGTCCGCCTGGCTTCGAGCCCCTCCATGCGCACGCGGCAGTCTCTCCTCCTCCGCCAGTGGTACCTTGGGCTGGCCCGCCAGGCTTTGAGCCCCATTCCATCCCCAAGAAGGAAGATGGCGCCACCGCGACTAAACCTTCTCAGCCTTGCTCCAAGGTCCATCTGGCACAGTCAGGAGGCAGCCAGAAAAGGCGTTCCATCGTCTAGCACCATCTGCTTCCTTCAGGGCACACTTGTGGTCCATGGAGCCCTCAATCGCCCCCAGATGATGTTCTTTTGTGCTCAGTGGATCTCTTGCATTGCTTCTGGCAGAAAGAAAGACCCATGTGTTAATTAGCATCATTTGGTTTAGCCATGTACTCAACTAGTACTGTAGTAGTAGACTTTGGTAGTTAGGGCGAGCTCGAGCTGCTGGTAAAATGAAGAAAATTAATTGTCAGTGTAATCGTATTGTTAATTAACCTGCATGCATATAGCAGCCTTGCATGGTTATTTGTGACGCCAACTGATGACCACCATTTCATCAGTTAAGTAAGACGGTTAAGGTTCTATTCCCATGCTATCAACGCTTGCTGGTGTGATGCATTCTGGACATTTAACTATGCTATCAATGTATTTGTTCAGTCAAGTTTCAGTTCAGTCCTGTTCTGTGTCAGTTTCGGTTAAATTTACTCATGAGATGATAAATTCATGCGCCTCCTGAATTTCGCTGGTTTTGTGTTGAGTGGAGATCTTTGAACAGAGATCATGCCTTTATTATTCATTTTGAAAAGTACTTTGTGCTGGAGTTTCAAATATAGTTTTTCTTCCAGGTGTTGATGTTTGCCTTGCCCAATCAGCACTGCCATTCTAGCTCCTAAGTTTCACTGGCATGCAGCCTACATTTTGTTTTTCCTTTAGTTTATCTCTTGAAAAATATAAGCGCAAAACTGATTGAAGTAGTTGAAGTAGAGCTCTGTTTCCTTGCAGTGAGCTATCCAGTTGCCTGTTTTTTCTTAACCTTTAATGATGTTTGCATTTTATTTCTCATGAGTATTTTGTGCCCATAAATTTGTGGCTTCTAAAAAGATGGATGCATGCATTGGCACACCATGTGATAAGCGCAAAATGAAAACAAGGCAAAAAAGAAGCGATTGATTGGCACACCATGTGTCAGCAAATGAGGTATTGCATGTGTAAGCAAATCTGTGAAGATACTTCTCTGTGAGAAACAACCATCTAGATGCCTGTTACTGTTAAGGTAGTACTCCCTCTGTAAAGAAATATAAGAGCATTTAGATCTCTAAACACTCTTATATTTCTTTACGGAGGGAGTACTTATTTGTTTTCATTATGCAGTACAGTAGGGTTTTTTGTTCTCCACTTGTGTCTACACTGAAGGTATCACATCACTGATCACAGATGTATATTTAGGTAACTTATATTTCTTTACGGATGGAGTAATCCTGAAGTAGATTCACTCGTTTGCTCAAGTAAAACCAGAGTACTGACTGACTGACTCTCTACTTATACTTCATAAAAAGAGAGGCAAAATAAGTCAGTAGCATCATGCTACCAGAATAGTACAAGTCAGCTAGCACCAGTAACTAACTAATCAGATTATTTTGCAAAAAAAAAACAAGGCAGATTAATCTACAGAGAAATAATACTTCGCACAACACATAACTCAGAAGTCAGTCTTGCGCAAACAAAGAAGTTTCCTGGTGGATACAGAGCACAAGTTCCAGCGCCGTCCCATCCTGATATCAATGCTTGATATATGTGCTTTTGGGGAGAGATATTTGAAGAGAAACCATGTTATAAATTATTATTCGTGGTGTTTGCAGAGATATTTGAACGAGGTCTTGCTTTAGCATGGATCAGGGCCACTCGATGCTGATCTTCGCATTGCCGGCAATGGGCAGCAACGCCTGCACCAACTCATCGACCCTCGGATGTTCTTCTCGGCAGTAGATTTTGATCCTCTCGATGCAAGGGTAGCTGCCTGAGGCCGACGGCGGCGCTCTCCTTGTTGGCGGCAAGGCTTTGCATGTGCTGCATTCCTCCTGCAGAATATCAACATGAAGGTGGTAGTGTTAGTAAGAGTTCTAGCAGACCAATTGGTACTTGGACATATATACTTCTCAGTAAGTACCATTTCGAGCTTCAAAGTTAGCTCCTTCAGCTTGTCTGAGAGCTGGAGAATGCGGTGCAATGGGTAGAAGTCAGCAGTCATGACCCAATCGCCCAGCACCAGGCTTGTCAGGTTGCTAAACGTTGGGCATGTTAGCATACCTCCCTCAAATGCGCGCTTCAAATTCATCCATCAGACACCAAAGGAACATGTTACAGTGTTGCAAAGAAAATATAATACTAACATATACAAGGGGAAACTGTCAGTTTAAAAAAAGAAGACCGTCCCTTAACTTTGAACCCAGAAGCAGACTAACTAGGCAAGCAAATACATTCTCTCTCGAAATAGGCTTTCACCCCGTTTTATAAATAAAGAAAGCAACCACCACGTCCGTACAACAAGTTCAAGTGCAGCAAAGCAGATAAATACATTCACCTACACTTGTATGGGTAAGAAAAGAAAAAAAGACATTCTTACCTCATGTAATGGCGCATGCAGCTCCAACGTTGTGGCATGCGGAAGGCCATCAAGTAGATGATGATCCATTACTGTGCCCATATGATGAAAAGATTTAGACCTTAGATTAATCAAAGCTGTCACCAGAGAAGACAGATCCCTAGTTACTATAGCACCAGCATATGGGTGAAGGATAGAGAGATGGGTAAGGTTCCTAGCACAAATCAGGAGACTGGAGATAATGAGGCAGTGACTGATATCCAGAACCTTGAGTGAGCTTGATGAGATCTCCTCATGGTCACAGACACTGCACAACTCCAGCTCTAAATGTTCAAGAACAGGGCAGTCGTAGTTCAATGGCCTAAATAACCCATGTTTCAACGTGACAGATTGCAGCCTGATTATTTTGAGGTGCCGAGAAGGAAACATTGCTGTGCTATCCAAACGGAGAAATCCAGAAATATGAAGGAGACGAACTTTGTGCATAATGGCATGACGAATCCATGCGGAACACGTGGTACTATCAGCACGGTAGGCATGGATTCGGGCTTCATCCAAGGAAATAGCACCGTCACGCAAGAGCAGCAAGCGGTCCCCGAACTTCTCCAGCTTGCATTGATCCACAAAGTCTTCGCCGTCGATGCGGATGAATGGTGTAGAGCACCAAAGAAAGCGCCATCTTGGTGAGAGAAGACTTGTGCGCACGACCTCCGGCATCGGCAAGAAGGACATCACATGGTGGAGCAGATCGTCTGACAGGCTGCTGAGCCTGTCGACACCATCCCCGTTGCCTCCCGCACTCTTTGAACCACAGGGAATGGATGTTGGTGCCGGCATTTCATCAAGCAGGACGGCTGCATGAATCCACAAAGGGCAAGGGCAAAGCTAAATAATCAAAATCACAGGTATACACATTTCAAAAAATCCTTGATACACACGAAGACATGAAACGATTTCAATCATGAAGCAACCATGTTGGCAATCACACAATGAAACCTTATATGTAAAAGCATACAGATTAGGAAAGGGAAACACATATGCAGCCTTGAGCGAAAAATTGTGGAAAGTTTAAGCTGTAAAAAATACCACCATCCTTGACATAAGCTCAATATTCGGCAAAAGAATAACATAAATAGCTCAATCAAGTCTCACAACATATCAGTTAAGGAGATATGTTCCAAATGTGTACATTTCGAAGCAATTGCATCAATTATTCAGTTGTATATAAGCAGGACGCAGAATTGCATGATTTGCATCAATGGCGATGTGACTAGAACATGCATTGACATCAATTGTATGGCTGACATGAACATGAACTGACATCCATGGCAGTATAAGCAGGAGCAGTGTATGCATCAATGATTCATCTTCATCATCCCAGATCTGCAGGAAGGTCAAATGTACCTTGCTTAACTTGCTACGGCAGATCGGCGGTGCCGGTCTGGCGCCGCGGAGGAGCCAGCGATGGTGCGCAATGCGGACGCCCTGCAGGTTGGAGGCGAGCCGGCTAGTGGAGAGGATCGTGCGGCCGGCCGGCGGCGGGCGTCGGCGTCCCTCTCTGCGGTTAGGAGAGGAAGTGATTTTTTCTTTAGGCGAAGGAGAGGAAGTAATGGGAGCGGGCTGCTGCCTCACTGGGCTGAGGCCGATGGGTTGCTATTTTGGGCCTCCAAATCTGCCACATGATAAAAAAAATTCCTCATAATTCTCAGTGGGCCACGGCCCACCCGTGACTCCCAATAAACAATATATCAATTATATCCACTCTGATTTTTTATATCCACTCTAATCAGAGTCCATTGTCAACTCATTTGTTCGTTTGGCTCAAAAAACTCATTTGTTCTAGACTGGACACATCGCCGAGCTAGAACAGATTCGCGTCCCAACAGTGCCACAAGCAAGACCAGCCTGTCCGATGAGTGTAATTGTGCCAAGATGGGGATCACCTCCTGAAGGGTGCACTAAATTCAATGTCGATGCAGGGATCTCTCACGATCATGATGTTGGTGTAGCTACTGCAATATGTCGCGACCGTGATGGCACCTATCTTGGATCATCAGTGTTGGTTATTCGGGGCCTTCTAGACCCGGCGACAGTTGAAGAAATAGCATGCCGAGAAGCATTGGCATTGGCGGACGGTCTGGGAATTTGTGACCCTTTTGTGGCTTCAGACTGCAAACTGGTTGTTGATTACATTCAGAAGGGTGTGGAGGAAGCTGTGAAGAAATTATTAAAGAGATCAGGAAAAGACTTTTATTTCTTGTAACTTTATTCATGAATCTAGAGGCTTGAATGCCGATGCTCATAGGTTAGCCAGATTTGGTGTGTGTCGCACTCTAGGGAGACACATTTGGTTGGGCAACCCTCATGATCCTTTAGTGATCAATGTAAACACTTCGATTGATTAATAAAGCCTGACTATTTTTGCTAAAAAAGGCCTTTTAAAAGGAACTGGCTAATTAACTTTGGAAAACTACATTATAAGTTGAGAAGAAAATTGGTGTCATTTGACATCTAAAGTTTCACCAGCCTTACTACGTACTGCCCAAAATCCTGCTTTGGTGAGCTTTCCTCAAGGTGACACCGAAGGCCTACCTCCTTTTGTGTGCCCCGCACCTCCACCATGAGGATGATGCACCGGATTCATTCCAACATCATGAACAACGGGGCACTGCCTAAGCACTGGCACCCCCATCATGCTTACGGCTCTATCCTCGAGGGAGGCCATCGATCCCGTCTTTTTTCCAACTCCACCCCATTGTTCGTTGCTTCCCCATTCTATCCTTTTTGCTTCTTTTTTTTGTGTGTGTGCATTCTTTGAGTGTTAGTCGGATCGACGTGCTGGGTTCATCATCACCCTCAAATCTTTCAACTATCTTAGCAACATTTGAAGATGTTACATTTTTTACAGGGACAATATCAAGGTTTATTTATTTCTACAACATTCCCAGATACTAAATCAAACACACATCTCTTTCCAAGTAGATTTTCCATCCTAGCAGCTTGAGAAGAACTGTTATTGTTTCACTGGTTGTTCTCAATGTCCATGCCTATTTGAACAGGGCGTTATGGCGTCAGCTCGCCATTTGATTCAAGTTCGGTCCCAATGGATCCTTGCCTAACAATTCCTCCACTGGTTATTTACCATGACCCGATCCATATGCTTCATGATGGCGTGTGTGGCAAGGGCGTCGGGGACGCGAGGCTGAGCCTCAGGCGCGTGGCCAAGGGGTTGGGCGCAGTGTAGAGCGTGTGCTCTAGCATGCCAACCCCTCGGTCACCATGCCTGTTGCTACCTAGGTGGCTTTGGCTAGTTCAGGCCATGTCTACTGGCTAGGGGGTGGTGTGATGGACATGTGTGTGGCTGCAGTCGGGCCCAAGGTGCGCTGTCCTGCTGACTGGACCTTCTAGAAGGTCCTGAGTACAAGGTGTTTGTTAGTTGCAAAATGCAAATTAGTGAGGGTCTGATTGTGAGCTTTGGGGGTAGTTAGTTTAGGTACTAGGGTGAGTCTATGTGCGAAATTGCAGTGCAGTTGGGTCCTTCTAGCTAGCACTTGTTCTGCAAAGTGAAAGATTGACCAGAAAGCAAAAATAGGAGGAAAGGATCAAATGCAAAAGTTCCTACTGAGGCCAGGGACTTTATTGAGGTGTATTTGACCCAAATGATTTATGAAAATTATCTGAGAATTTATCTAAACCTAGAAATGTTAGTTGCTTAATAACCTAAGTGCTTTAGGGCATATTCTTTTGAGAAAAAGGAATATACTTTTAGGGTACGGGTTATGAGCAAGGGTTAGGCTGGTAGTGAGAGAGAACTATTGTGAGCAAGTTTTAGTTGGTTTTCGGGTTGCTAAGTCCAGAGGAGTTGATTTAAATAAAACCAAAGCAAGAAACCGACAAATCCAACTGAAGCAGAAGAAAAAGAAACCAGGGCAAAAACTAGGGTGTTACAAACCTATCCCCTTTGGATGAATCTCGTCCTCAAGATTCAGGTTGCTCAACAAACAAATGTGTGTATGATGACTTGAGGAAGTCCTCTCTTTCCCATGTGGCATCTTCCTCAGTGTGATGTTCCCACGGTACTTTGTAAAACCGTGTAACCTTGCTGTGGGTAACTCTCTATGCTTCTTCCAAGATTCTTATGGGCTGATCTTCATAAGTCAAATCTCTCGCGAGTGGTAAATCCTAAAATTCAGCCTACTTAGTAGGCGGAACTATGTGAAGGAAATATGCCCTAGAGGCAATAATAAAGTTATTATTTATTTCCTTACATCATGATAAATGTTTACTATTCATGCTAGAATTGTATTAACCGGAAACATAATACATGTGTGAATACATAGACAAACAGAGTGTCACTAGTATGCCTCTACTTGACTAGCTCGTTAATCAAAGATGCTTATGTTTCCTAACCATAAACAAAGAGTTGTTATTTGATTAACGAGATCACATCATTAGGTGAATGATCTGATTGACATGACCCATTCCATTAGCTTAGCACCCGATCGTTTAGTATGTTGCTATTGCTTTCTTCATGACTTATACATGTTCCTATGACTATGAGATTATGCAACTCCCGTTTGCCGGAGGAACACTTTGTGTGCTACCAAACGTCACAACGTAAATCGGTGATTATAAAGGTGCTCTACAGGTGTCTCCAAAGGTACATGTTGGGTTGGCGTATTTCGAGATTAGGATTTGTCACTCCGATTGTCGGAGAGGTATCTCTGGGCCCTCTCGGTAATGCACATCACATAAGCCTTGCAAGCATTGCAACTAATGAGTTAGTTACGAGATGATGTATTACAGAACGAGTAAAGAGACTTGCCGGTAACGAGATTGAACTAGGTATTGGATATCGACTATCGAATCTCGGGCAAGTAACATACCGATGACAAAGGGAACAACGTATGTTGTTATGCGGTCTGACCGATAAAGATCTTCGTAGAATATGTAGGAGCCAATATGGGCATCCAGGTCCCGCTATTGGTTATTGACCGGAGATGTGTCTCAGTCATGTCTACATTATTCTCGAACCGTAGGGTCCGCACGCTTAACGTTACAATGACAATTATTATGAGTTTATGCATTTTGATGTACCGAAGTTAGTTCAGAGTCCCGGATGTGATCACGGACATGACGAGGAGTCTTAAAATGGTCGAGACATAAAGATTGATATATTGGAAGCCTATATTTGGACATCAAAAGTGTTCCGGGTGAAATCGGGATTTTACCGGAGTACCGGGAGGTTACCGGAACCCCCCGGGAACCATATGGGCCTTAGTGGGCTTTAGTGGAAAGGAGAAAGGGGCAGCCCAAGGTGGGCCGCGCGCCTCCCCCCTCCCCTAGTCCTATTAGGACTAGGAGAGGTGGCCGGCCTCCTCTCTCTCTTTCCCCCCCGGGGAATCCTATTCCAACTAGGATTGGGGGGGGGGGGTCCTACTCCCGGTAGGAGTAGGACTCCTCTTGCGCCCTCCTCCTGGCCGGCCGCCCCCTCCCCCTTGGCTCCTTTATATACGGAGGCAGGGGCGCACCCTAGACACACAAGTTGATCATTGAGATCGTTCCTTAGCCGTGTGCGGTGCCCCCTGCCACCATATTCCACCTCGATTATATTGTAGCAGTGCTTAGGCGAAGCCCTGCGGCGGTAGTACATCAAGATCGTCACCACGCCGTCGTGCTGACGGAACTCCTCCCCGACGCTTTGCTGGATCGGAGCCCGGGGATCGTCATCGAGCTGTACGTGTGCTAAGAACTCGGAGGTGCCGGAGTAACGGTGCTTGGATCGGTCGGATCGGGAAGACGTACGACTACTTCCTCTATGTTGTGTCAACGCTTCCGCGGTCGGTCTGCGTGGGTACGTAGACAACACTCTCCCCTCTCGTTGCTGTGCATCACCATGATCTTGCGTGTGCATAGGAAAATTTTCGAAATTACTACGTTCCCCAACAGTGGCATCCGAGCCTAGGTTTTATGGTTTGATGTTATATGCATGAGTAGAACACAAGTGAGTTGTGGGCGATATAAGTCATACTGCCTACCAGCATGTCATACTTTGGTTCGGCGGTATTGTTGGACGAGACGACTCGGACCAACATTACGCGTACGCTTACGCGAGACCGGTTCCCCCGACGTGCTTTGCACATAGGTGGCTTGCGGGCAACTGTCTCTCCAACTTTAGTTGAACCGAGTGTGGCTACGCCCGGTCCTTGCGAAGGTTAAAATGGAGTCTATTTGACAAACTATCATTGTGGTTTTGATGCGTAGGTGAGATTGGTTCTTGCTTAAGCCCATAGCAGCCACGTAAAACTTGCAACAACAAAGTAAAGGACGTCTAACTTGTTTTTGCAGGGCATGTTGTGATGTGATATGGTCAAGACATGATGCTAAATTTTATTGTATGAGATGATCATGTTTTGTAACTGAGTTATTGGCAACTGGCAGGAGCCATATGGTTGTCGCTTTATTGTATGCAATGCAATCGTGATGTAATGCTTTACTTTATCACTAAGCGGTAGCGATAGTCGTGGAAGCATAAGATTGGCGAGACGACAACGATGCTACGATGGAGATCAAGGTGTCGCGCCGGTGACGATGGTGATCATGACGGTGCTTCGGAGATGGAGATCACAAGCACAAGATGATGATGGCCATATCATATCACTTATATTGATTGCATGTGATGTTTATCTTTTATGCATCTTATCTTGCTTTGATTGACGGTAGCATTATAAGATGATCTTGTTGGGGAACGCAGTAATTTCAAAAAATTTCCTACGCACACGCAAGATCATGGTGATGCACAGCAACGAGAGGGGAGAGTGTTGTCTATGTACCAACGCAGACCGACTGCGGAAGCGATCACACAACGTAGAGGAAGTAGTCGTACGTCTTCTTCCCGATCCGACCGATCCAAGTACCGTTACTCCGGCACCTCCGAGTTCTTAGCACACGTTCAGCTCGATGACGTTCCTCGGGCTCCGATCCAGCAAAGCGTCGAGGAAGAGTTTCGTCAGCACGACGGCGTGATGACGATCTTGATGTACTACCGACGCAGGGCTTCGCCTAAGCACTACAACGGTACGATCGAGGTGGAATTTGGTGGCAGGGGGCACCGCACACGGCTAAGGAACGATCTCAAGGATCAAGTTGTGTGTCTATGGGGTGCCCCCTGCCCCCGTATATAAAGGCCAGGGGCAAGGGGGTCGGCCGGCTAGGAGGGAGGCGCAGGGAGGAGTCCCACTCCTACCGGGAGTAGGACTCCTCCCCCCAAATCCTATTCCTAATAGGACTCTTTGGGAGAAAGAGAAGAGAGGGGGGCCGGCCCCTTCTCCTAGTCCTAATAGGACTAGGGAAGGGGGGTTCGGCCGGCTAGCCTGTGGGCTGCCCCTTCTCTCTTTTCCACTAAGGCCCAATAGGCCCATTTGCCTCCCGGGGGGTTCCGGTAACCCTCCCGGTAATCCGGTAAAATCCCGATTTCACCCAGAACACTTCCGGTGCCCAAACATAGGCTTCCAATATATCAATCTTTACGTCTCGACCATTTCGAGACTCCTCGTCATGTCCGTGATCTCATCCGGGACTCCGAACAACCTTCGGTACATCAAAATGCATAAACTCATAATAACTGTCATCGTAACGTTAAGCGTGCGGACCCTACGGTTCGAGAACAATGTAGACATGACCGAGACACGTCTCCGGTCAATAACCAATAGCGGGACCTGGATGCCCATATTGGCTCCTACATATTCTACGAAGATCTTTATCGGTCAGACCGCATAACAACATACGTTGTTCCCTTTGTCATCGGTATGTTACTTGCCCGAGATTCGATCGTCGGTATCCAATACCTAGTTCAATCTCGTTACCGGCAAGTCTCTTTACTCGTTCCGTAATACATCATCTCACAACTAACTTATTAGTTGCAGTGCTTGCAAGGCTTATGTGATGTGCATTACCGAGAGGGCCCAGAGATACCTCTCCGTCAATCGGAGTGACAAACCCTAATCTCGAAATACGCCAACCCAACATCTACCATTGGAGATACCTGTAGTACTCCTTTATAATCACCCAGTTACGTTGTGACGTTTGGTAGTACCCAAAGTGTTCCTCCGGTAAACGGGAGTTGCATAATCTCATAGTTATAGGAACATGTATAAGTCATGAAGAAAGCAATAGCAACATACTAAACGATCGGGTGCTAAGCTAATGGAATGGGTCATGTCAATCAGATCATTCAACTAATGATGTGACCTCGTTAATCAAATAACAACTCTTTGTTCATGGTTAGGAAACATAACCATCTTTGATTAACGAGCTAGTCAAGTAGAGGCATACTAGTGACACTCTGTTCGTCTATGTATTCACACATGTATTATGTTTCCGGTTAATACAATTCTAGCATGAATAATAAACATTTATCATGATATAAGGAAATAAATAATAACTTTATTATTGCCTCTAGGGCATATTTCCTTCAGATCTCTCACTAAATTATCAAGAAGTGTTCTCCCTGAGTATGCACCGTTGCCAAAGTTCGTCGTGCCCAGACACCACATGATGATCGGGTGTGATAAGCTCTACGTCCATATACAACGGGTGCAAGCCAGTTTTGCACACGCAGAATACTCAGGTTAAACTTGACGAGCCTAGCATATGCAGATATGGCCTCGGAACACGGAGACCGAAAGGTCGAGCGTGAATCATATAGTAGATATGATCAACATAGCGATGTTCACCAATGAAACTACTCCATCTCACGTGATGATCAGACATGGTTTAGTTGATTTGGATCACGTGATCACTTAGAGGATTAGAGGGATGTCTATCTAAGTGGGAGTTCTTAAGTAATATGATTAATTGAACTTAAATTTATCATGAACTTAGTCCTGGTAGTATTTTGCAAATTATGTTGTAGATCAATAGCTCGCGTTGTTGCTTCCCTGTGTTTATTTAGATATGTTCCTAGAGAAAATTGTGTTGAAAGATGATAGTAGCAATGATGCGGATTAGATCCGTGATCTGAGGTTTATCCTCATTGCTGCATAGAAAAATTATGTCCTTGATGCACCGCTAGGTGACAGACCTATTTACAGGAGCAGATGCAGACGTTATGAACGTTTGGCTAGCTCAATATGATGACTACTTGATAGTTTAGTGCATCATGTTTAACGGCTTAGAATCGGGACTTCAAAGACGTTTTGAACGTCATGGACCATATGAGATGTTCCAGGAGTTGAAGTTAATATTTCAAGCAAATACCCGAGTTGAGAGATATGAAGTCTCCAACAAGTTCTATAGCTAAAAGATGGAGGAGAATCGCTCAACTAGTGAGCATGTGCTCAGATTGTCTGGGTACTACAATCGCTTGAATCAAGTGGGAGTTAATCTTCTAGATAAGATAGTGATTGACAGAATTCTCTAGTCACCATGACCAAGTTAGTAGAACTTCGTGATGAACTATAATATGCAAGGGATGACAAAAATGACTCCCGAGCTTTTCATGATGATGAAATCGATGAAGGTAGAAATCAAGAAAAACATCAAGTGTTGATGGTAGACAAGACCACTAGTTTCAAGAAAAGGGCAGAAGGAAGAAGGGGAACTTCAAAAAGAACAACAAGCAAGTTGCTGCTCAAGTGAAGAAGCCCAAATCTGGTCCTAAGCCTGAGACTAAGTGCTTCTACTGCAAAGGGACTGGTCACTGGAAGCGGAACTGCCCCAAGTATTTGGCGGATAAGAAGGATGGTAAAGTGAACAAAAGTATATTTGATATACATGTTATTGATGTGTACTTTACTAGTGTTTATAGCAACCCCTAAGTATTTGATATTGGATCAGTTGCTAAGAGTAGTAACTCGAAACAAGAGTTGCAGAATAAACAGAGACTAGTTAAGGGTGAAGTGAAGATGTGTGTTGGAAGTAGTTCCAAGATTGATATGATCATCATCGCACACTCCCCTATACTTTCGGGATTAGTGTTGAACCTAAATAAGTGTTATTTGGTTTTTGCGTTGAGCATGAATATGATTTGATCATGTTTATTGCAATACGGTTATTCATTAAAGTCAGGGAATAATTGTTGTTCTCTTTACATGAATAAAACCTTCGATGGTCATACACCCAATGAAACAAGTTCATTGGATCTCGATCGTAGTGATACACATATTCATAATATTGAAACCAAAAGATGCAAAGTTAATAATGATAGTGCAACTTATTTGTGGCACTGCCGTTTAAGTCATATTGGTGTAAAGCGCATGAAGAAACTCCATGCTGATGGGCTTTTAGAATCACTTGATTATGAATCACTTTATGCTTGCGAACCATGCCTTATGGGCAAGATGACTAAAACACCGTTCTCCGGAACAATGAAGCAAGCAACAGATTTGTTGGAAATCATACATACTGATGTATGTGGTCCGATGAATATTAAGGCTTGCAGCAGGTATCATTATTTTCTGACCTTCACAGATGATTTGAGCAGATATGGGGATATCTACTTGATGAAACATAAGTCTGAAACATTTGAACAGTTCAAAGAATTTCAGAGTGAAGTGGAGAATCATCGTAACAAGAAAATAAGGCTTCTATGATCTGATTGCGGAGACAAATATTTGAGTTACGAGTTTGGTCTTCAATTAAAACAATGTGGAATAGTTTCACAAATGGTGTGTCCGAACGTCATAGCCGTACTTTATTAGATATAGTGCAAATCTATGATGTTTCTTACCGATTTACCACTATCGTTTTTGAGGTTATGCATTAAAGACAGCTGCATTCACGTTAAAAAAGGGGCACCATCTAAGTCCGTTAAGACGACACAATTTGAACTGTGGTTTAGCAAGAAACCAAAGTTGTCGTTTCTTAAAGTTTGGGGTTGTGATGCTTATGTGAAAAAGTTTCATTCTGATAAGCTCAAAACCAAATCGGAGAAATATGTCTTCATAGGATATCCAAAGGAAACTATTGGATACACCTTCTATCACATATCCAAAGGCAAGACTTTTGTTGCTAAATTCAGAAACTTTCTGGAGAAGGAGTTTCTCTCGAAAGAAGTGAGTGGGAGGAAAGTAGAACTTGATAAGGTAATTGTACCTTCTCCCTTATTGGAAAGTAGTTCATCATAGAAATCTGTTCCTGTGACTACTACACCAATTAGTGAGGAAGCTAATGATGATGATCATAAAACTTCAGATTAAGTTACTACCGAATCTCGTAGGTAAACCAGAGTTAGATCCGCACCAGAGTGGTACAGTAATCCTGTTCTGGAAGTCATGTTACTAGACCATGACGAACTTGCGAACTATGAGGAAGCGATGATGAGCCCAGATTCCGCAAAATGGCTTGAGGCCATGAAATTTGAGATGGGATCCATGTATGAAAACAAAGTATGGACTTTGGTTGACTTGCCCGTTGATCGGCAAGCAATTGAAAATAAATGGATCTTCAAGAGGAAGACGGACGCTGATAGTAGTGTTACTATCTACAAAGCTAAAATTGTCGCAAAAAGGTTTTCGACAAGTTCAAGATGTTGACTACAATGAGAGTTTCTCACTCGTATCTATGCTTAAGTCTGTCCGAATCATGTTAGCAATTGCCGCATTTTATGAAATATGGCAAATGGATAAACAAAGCTGCATTCCTTAATGGATTTCTTAAAGAAGAGTTGTATATGATGCAACCAGAAGGTTTTGTCAATCCTAAAAGTGTTAACAAAATATGCAAGCTCCAGCGATCTATCTGTGGACTGGTGCAAGAATCTCGGAGTTGGAATATGCGCTTTGATGAGATGATCAAAGTATATAGTTTTATACAGACTTGTGGTGAAGCCTGTATTTACAAGAAAGTGAGTGGGAGCACTACAACATTTCTGATAAGTATATATGAATGACATATTGTTGATCGGAAATAATGTAGAATTATTCTGTAAAGCATAAAGGAGTGTTTGAAAGGAGTTTTTTCAAAGAAAGACTTCGGTGAAGCTGATTGAGCATCAAGATCTATAGAGATAGATCAAGACGCTTGATAAGTTTTTTCAATAAATACATACCTTGACAAGATTTTGAAGTAGTTTATGTTGGGGAACGTAGCAGAAATTCAAAATTTTCCTACGTGTCACCAAGATCTATCTGTGGAGAGACTAGCAACGAGGGAAGGAGAGTGCATCTACATACCCTTGTAGATCGCTAAGCGGAAGCGTTCAAGTGAACGGGGTTGATGGAGTCGTACTCGTCGTGATCCAAATCACCGATGACCAAGTGCCGAACGGACGGCACCTCCGCGTTCAACACACGTACAGCCCGGTGACGTCTCCCACGCCTTGATCCAGCAAGGAGAGAGGGAGAGGTTGAGGAAGACTTCATCCAACAGCAGCACAACGGCGTGGTGGTGGTGGAGGAGCGTGGCTATCCTGCAGGGCTTCGCCAAGCACCACAGAAGAGGAGGAAGAAGAGACGCAGGGCTGCACCAACAAGAGATCGAATCGCGTGTATTATGGGCAGCCCCCTAGGCCTCATATATATAGGGGAAGGGGAGGGGCTGCGCCCCCTCTAGGGTTCCCACCCCTAGGGGGGCGGCAGCCCTAGATGGCAAAGGGGGTGGCGGCCAAGAGGGGAGAGGGGAGGGAGGCGCAGCTAGATGGGCCCTAAGGCCCATCCCCTTTAGGGTTTGCCCCCTTCCCACCTCTTAGGCGCCATGGGCCCTTGTGGGGCTGGTGCCCTTGGCCCATGTAGGCCAAGGAGCACTCCCTACAGCCCATGTGCCCCCCCGGGGCAGGTGGCCCCACTTGGTGGACCCCGGGGACCCTTCCGGTGGTCCCGGTACGTTACCGATAAACCCCGAAACTTTTCCGGTGACCAAAACAGGACTTCCCATATATAAATCCTTACCTCCGGACCATTCCGGAACTCCTCGTGACGTCCGGGATCTCATCCGGGACTCCGAACAACATTCGGTAACCACATACAAACTTCCTTTATAACCCTAGCATCATCGAACCTTAAGTGTGTAGACCCTACGGGTTCGGGAGACATGCAGACATGACCGAGACGTTCTCCGGTCAATAACCAACAGCGGGATCTGGATACCCATGTTGGCTCCCACATGTTCCACGATGATCTCATCGGATGAACCACGATGTCAAGGACTTAATCAATCCCATATACAATTCCCTTTGTCTATCGGTACGATACTTGCCCGAGATTTGATCGTCGGTATCACGATACCTTGTTCAATCTCGTTACCGGCAAGTCTCTTTACTCATTCCGTAACACATCATCCCGTGATCAACTCCTTGATCACATTGTGCACATTATGATGATGTCCTACCGAGTGGGCCCAGAGATACCTCTCCGTTTACACGGAGTGACAAATCCCAGTCTCGATTCGTGCCAACCCAACAGACACTTTCGGAGATACCTGTAATGTACCTTTATAGCCACCCAGTTACGTTGTGACGTTTGGCACACCCAAAGCACTCCTACGGTATCCGGGAGTTGCACAATCTCATGGTCTAAGGAAATGATACTTGACATTAGAAAAGCTTCAGCATACGAACTACACGATCTAGTGCTATGCTTAGGATTGGGTCTTGTCCATCACATCATTCTCCTAATGGTGTGATCCCGTTATCAATGACATCCAATGTCCATGGTCAGGAAACCGTAACCATCTATTGATCAACGAGCTAGTCAACTAGAGGCTTACTAGGGACATGGTGTTGTCTATGTATCCACACATGTATCTGAGTTTCCTATCAATACAATTATAGCATGGATAATAAACGATTATCATGAACAAGGAAATATAATAATAATCAATTTATTATTGCCTCTAGGGCATATTTCCAACAGTCTCCCACTTGCACTAGAGTCAATAATCTAGTTCACATTGCCATGTGATTAACACTCAAGGTCACATCCCCATGTGACTAACATCCAAAGAGTTTACTAGAGTCAATAATCTAGTTCACATCACTATGTGATTAGCACTCAATGAGTTCTGGGTTTGATCATGTTGCTTGTGAGAGAGGTTTTAGTCAACGGGTCTGAACCTTTCAGATCCGTGTGTGCTTCACAAATCTCTATGTCATCTCCTAGATGTAGCTACCACGTTCTATTTGGAGCTATTCCAAATAACTGTTCTACTTGGAGCTATTCTAAATTGTTGCTCCATTATACGTATCCGGTATCTCTACTCAGAGCTATCCGGATAGGTGTTAAGCTTGCATCGACGTAACCCTTTACGACGAACTCTTTTACCACCTCCATAATCGAGAAAAATTCCTTAGTCCACTACTTACTAAGGATAACTTTGACCGCTGTCCTGTGATCCATTCTTGGATCACTCTTGTACCCCTTGACTGACTCATGGCAAGGCACACTTCAGGTGCGGTACACAGCATAGCATACTGTAGAGCCTACGTCTTAAGCATAGGGGACGACCTTCGTCCTTTCTCTCTATTCTGCCGTGGTCGAGCTTTAAGTCTTAACTTCATACCTTACAACTCAGGCAAGAACTCCTTCCTTTGACTGATCCATCTTGAACACCTTCAAGATCATGTTAAGGTATGTGCTCATTTGAAAGTACCATTAAGCGTTTTTGATCTATCCTTATAGATCTTGATGCTCAATTTCAAGTAGCTTAATCCAGGCTTTCCATTGAAAAACACTTTCCAAATAATCCTATATGCTTTCCAGAAATTCTTCGTCATTTCTGATCAACAATATGTCAACAACATATACTCATCAGAAATTCTATAGTGCTCCCACTCACTTCTTTGGAAATACAAGTTTCTCATAAACTTTCTATAAACCAAAATCTTTGATCATCATCAAAGCATACATTCCAACTCCGAGATGCTCACTCCAGTCCTCAGAAGGATAGCTGGAGCTTTGCATACTTATTAGCATCTTTCAGGATTGACAAAAACTTCCGGTTGTATCACATACAACCTTTCCTCATAAATCGTCGAGGAAACAATGTTTTGACATCCTATCTGCAAGATTTCATAAATAGTGCAGTAACTGCTAATATAATTCCAACAGACTTTTCAGCATCGCTACAGGTGAGAAAGTCTCATCGTAGTCAACTCCTTGAACTTGTCGAAAACATCTTAACAACAAGTCGAGCTTTCTTAATGGTGACATTTACCATCATTGTCCGTCTTCCTTTTAAAATCCATCTATACTCAACAGCCTCACGACCATCGAGCTGTTCTGTCAAAGTCTACACTTTGTTTCCATACATGGATCCTCTCTCGGATTTTATGGCCTCGAGCCATCTATCGGAATCCAGGCCCACCATCGCTTCTCCATAGCTCGTAGGTTCATTGTTGTCTCGCAACATGACTTCCAAGACAGGACTACGTACCACTCTGAAGTAGTACGCGTCCTTGTCATCCCACGAGGTTTGGTAGTGACTTGATCTGAAGTTTCATGATCACTATCATAAACTTCCACTTCAATTGGTGTAGGTGCCATAGGAACAACTCTTTGTGCCTTGCTATACACTAGTTGAAGTAACGGTTCAATAACCTCATCAAGTCTCTACCATCCTCCCACTCAATTCTTTCGAGAGAAACTTTTCCTCGAGAAAGGACCCGATTCTAGGAACAATCCCTTATTGCTTTCGGATCTGAGACAGGAGGTATACCCAACTGTTTTGGGTGTCCTATGAAGATGCATTTATCCGCTTTGGGTTCGAGCTTATCAGCCTGAAACTTTTCACATAAGCATCGCAGCCCCAAACTTTTAAGAAATGACAGCTTAGGTTTCTCTAAACCATAGTTCATACGGTGTCATCTCATCGGAATTACGTGGTGCCCTATTTAAAGTGAATGTGGTAGTCTCTAATGCCTAACCCATAAACTATCATGGTAATTCGATAAGAGACATCATGGTATGCATCATATCCAATAGGGTGCAGTTATGATGTACGGACACACCATCACACTATGGTGTTCCAGGCTGTATCAGTTGTGAAACAATTTCCACAATGTCTTAATTCTGTGCCAAACTCGTAATTCAGATATCCATCTCTATGATCATATCATAGATCTTTTATCCTCTTGTCACGACGATCTTTCAACTTCACCCTAAAATTACTTGAACCTTTCAATAATTCAGACTCGTGATTCATCAAGTAAATATACTCAACATCTACTCAAATCATCTGTGAAGTAAGAACATAACGATATCCACTACACGCCTCACCACTCATTGGACTGCACACATCAAAATGTATTACTTCCAACAAGTTGCTTTCTAGTTCCATTTTACTGAAAAACGAGGCTTTCAGTCATCTTGCCCATGTGGTATGATTTGCATGTCTCAAGTGATTCAAAATCAAGTGAGCACAAAACGGTCCATTTGCATGGAGTTTCTTCATGCATAAACACCAATAGACATGGTTCGCATGTCTCAAACTTTTCAAAAATGAGTGAGCCCAAAGATCCATCAACATGGAGCTTCCTCATGCGTTTTATACCGATATGACTTACGTGGCAGTGCCATAAGTAGGTGGTACTATCATTACTATCTTTTGGCATGAACATGTGTATCACTACGATCGAGATTCAATAAACCATTCATTTTAGGTGTAAGACCATTGAAGGCATTATTCAAATAAACAGAGTAACCATTATTCTCCTTAAATGAATAACCGTATTGCGATGGACATAATCCAATCATGTCTATGCTCAACGCAAACACCAATCTCGATGGTAGAGGGAGCGTGCGATGCTTGATCATATCAACATTGGAAACACTTCCAACACATATCGTCAGCTCACCTTTAGCTAGTCTCCGTTTAATCCGTAGCTTTTATTTCGAGTTACTAACACTTAGCAATCGAACCGGTATCTAATACCCTGGTGCTACTAGGAGTACTAGTAAAGTACACATTAACATAATGTATATCCAATATACTTCTATCGACCTTGCCAGCCTTCTTATCTACCAAGTATCTAGGGTAATTCTGCTCCAGTGGCTGTTCCTCTTATTACAGAAGCACTTAGTCTCGGGTTTGGGTTCAACCTTGGGTTTCTTCACTAGAGCAGCAGCTGAATTGCCGTTTCATGAAGTATCCCTTCTTGCCCTTACCCTTCTTGAAACTAGTGGTTTCACCAACCATAAACAATTGATGCTCCTTCTTGATTTCTACTTTCGCGGTGTCAAACATCGCGAATATCTCAAGGATAATCATATATGTCCCTGATATACTATAGTTCATCACGAAGCTCTAGCAGCTTGGTGGTAATGACTTCGGAGAAACATCACTATCTCATCAGGAAGATCAACTCCCACTTGATTCAAATGATTGTTGTACTCAGACAATCTGAGCACAAGCTCAACAATTGAGCTTTTCTCCTTAGTTTGTAGGCTAAGAAAATCGTCAGAGGTCTTATACCTCTTGACGTGGGCACGAGCCTGAAATCCCAATTTCGTCCCTCAAAACATCTCATATGTTTCGCGACGTTTCAAAACGTCTTCGGTGCCTCAACTCTAAACCGTTTAACTGAACTATCACGTAGTTATAAAAATGTGTATGTCAGATGTTCGCAACATCCACAGACAACGTTCGAGGTTCAGCACACTGAGCGGTGCATTAAGGACATAAGCCTTCTATGAAGCAATGAGGACAATCCTCAGTTTACGGACCTAGTCCGCATAATTGCTACTATCAACTTTCAACTAAATTTTCTCTAGGAACATATCTAAACAGTAGAACTAAAGCGCGAGCTACGACATAATTTGCAAAAATCCTTTTGACTATGTTCAGGATAATTAAGTTCATCTTATGAACTCCTACTTAGATAGACATCCCTCTAGTCATCTAAGTGATTACATGATCCGAGTCAACTAGGCCGTGTCCGATCATCACGTGAGACGGACTAGTCAACGTCAGTGAACATCTTCATGTTGATCGTATCTTCCATACGACTCATGCTCGACCTTTCGGTCTTCTGTGTTCCGAGGCCATGTCTATACACATGCTAGGCTCGTCAAGTTAACCCTAAGTGTTTTGCATGTGTAAAACTGTCTTACACCCGTTGTATGTGAACGTAAGGATCTATCACACTCGATCATCACGGCGTGCTTCGAAACAACGAACCGTAGCAACGGTGCACAGTTAGGGGAGAACACTTCTTGAAATTGTTGTAAGGGATCATCTTATTTACTACCGTCGTTCTAAGCAAATAAGATGTATAAACATGATAAACATCACATGCAATCAAATAGTGACATGATATGGCCAATATCACCTTGCTCCTTTTGATCTCCATCTTCGGGGCTCCATGATCATCATCGTCACCGGCATGACACCATGATCTCCATCATCGTGTCTTCTTGAAGTTGTCACGTCATCTATTACTTCTACTACTACAGCTAACGGTTAGCAATAAAGTAAAGTAATTACATGACGTTTATGTTGACACGCAGGTCATAAATAAATAAAGACAACTCCTATGGCTCCTGCCGGTTGTCATATTCATCGACATGCAAGTCGTGATTCCTATTACAAGAACATGATCAATCTCATACATCACATATATCATTCATCACATCCTTTGGCCATATCACATCACATGGCATACCCTGCAAAAACAAGTTAGACGTCCTCTAATTGTTGTTTGCATGTTTTACGTGGCTGCTATGGGTTACTAGCAAGAACGTTTCTTACCTACGCAAAGACCACAACGTGATATGCCAATTGCTATTTACCCTTCATAAGGACCCTTTTCATCGAATCCGATCCGACTAAAGTGGGAGAGACAGACACCCGCTAGCCACCTTATGCAACTAGTGCATGTCAGTCGGTGGAACCAGTCTCACGTAAGAGTACGTGTAAGGTCGGTCCGGGCCGCTTCATCCCACGATGCCGCCGAATCAAGATAAGACTAGTAACAGCAAGCATATTGAACAAAATCAACGCCCACAACTACTTTGTGTTCTACTCGTGCATAGAATCTACGCAATAAACCTGGCTCTGATACCACTGTTGGGGAACGTAGCAGAAATTCAAAATTTTCCTACGTGTCACCAAGATCTATCTGTGGAGAGACTAGCAACGAGGGAAGGAGAGTGCATCTACATACCCTTGTAGATCGCTAAGCGGAAGCGTTCAAGTGAACGGGGTTGATGGAGTCGTACTCGTCGTAATCCAAATCACCGATGACCAAGTGCCGAACGGACGGCACCTCCGCGTTCAACACACGTACAGCCCGGTGACGTCTCCCACGCCTTGATCCAGCAAGGAGAGAGGGAGAGGTTGAGGAAGACTTCATCCAACAGCAGCACAACGGCGTGGTGGTGGTGGAGGAGCGTGGCTATCCTGCAGGGCTTCGCCAAGCACCACAGAAGAGGAGGAAGAAGAGACGCAGGGCTGCACCAACAAGAGATCGAATCGCGTGTATTATGGGCAGCCCCCTAGGCCTCATATATATAGGGGAAGGGGAGGGGCTGCGCCCCCTCTAGGGTTCCCACCCCTAGGGGGGCGGCAGCCCTAGATGGCAAAGGGGGTGGCGGCCAAGAGGGGAGAGGGGAGGGAGGCGCAGCTAGATGGGCCCTAAGGCCCATCCCCTTTAGGGTTTGCCCCCTTCCCACCTCTTAGGCGCCATGGGCCCTTGTGGGGCTGGTGCCCTTGGCCCATGTAGGCCAAGGAGCACTCCCTACAGCCCATGTGCCCCCCCGGGGCAGGTGGCCCCACTTGGTGGACCCCGGGGACCCTTCCGGTGGTCCCGGTACGTTACCGATAAACCCCGAAACTTTTCCGGTGACCAAAACAGGACTTCCCATATATAAATCTTTACCTCCGGACCATTCCGAAACTCCTCGTGACGTCCGGGATCTCATCCGGGACTCCGAACAACATTCGGCAACCACATACAAACTTCCTTTATAACCCTAGCGTCATCGAACCTTAAGTGTGTAGACCCTACGGGTTCGGGAGACATGCAGACATGACCGAGACGTTCTCTGGTCAATAACCAACAGCGGGATCTGGATACCCATGTTGGCTCCCACATGTTCCACGATGATCTCATCAGATGAACCACGATGTCAAGGACTTAATCAATCTCGTATACAATTCCCTTTGTCTATCGGTACGATACTTGCCCGAGATTTGATCGTCGGTATCACGATACCTTGTTCAATCTCGTTACCGGCAAGTCTCTTTACTCATTCCGTAACACATCATCCCGTGATCAACTCCTTGATCACATTGTGCACATTATGATGATGTCCTACCGAGTGGGCCCAGAGATACCTCTCCGTTTACACGGAGTGACAAATCCCAGTCTCGATTCGTGCCAACCCAACAGACACTTTCGGAGATACCTGTAATGTACCTTTATAGCCACCCAGTTACGTTGTGACGTTTGGCACACCCAAAGCACTCCTACGGTATCCGGGAGTTGCACAATCTCATGGTCTAAGGAAATGATACTTGACATTAGAAAAGCTTCAGCATACGAACTACACGATCTAGTGCTATGCTTAGGATTGGGTCTTGTCCATCACATCATTCTCCTAATGATGTGATCCCGTTATCAACGACATCCAATGTCCATGGTCAGGAAACCGTAACCATCTATTGATCAACGAGCTAGTCAACTAGAGGCTTACTAGGGACATGGTGTTGTCTATGTATCCACACATGTATCTGAGTTTCCTATCAATACAATTATAGCATGGATAATAAACGATTATCATGAACAAGGAAATATAATAATAATCAATTTATTATTGCCTCTAGGGCATATTTCCAACAGTTTAAAATGGAACAGTCAAAGAAAGAGTTTCTTGCCTATGTTACAAGGTGTGAAATTGAGTAAGACTCAAAGCCCGACCACGGCAGAAGATAGAAAGAGAATGAATGTCATTCCCTATGCCTTGTTCATAGGTTCTATAAAGTATGCCATGCTGTGTACCAGATCTATTGTATACCCTACCACTGAGTTTGGCAAGGGAGTACAATAGTGATCTAGGAGTAGATCACTGGACAGCGGTCAAAATTATCCTTAGTGGAATAAGGATATGTTTCTCGATTATGGAAGTGAAAAAAGGTTCGTCGTAAAGGGTTACGCCAATGCAAGTTTTGACACTAATCTAGATGACTCTAAGTCTCGGTCTAGATACATATTGAAAGTGGGAGCAATTAGCTAGAGTAGCTCCATGCAGAGCATTGTTGACATAGAAATTTGCAAAATACATGCGGATCTGAATGTGGCAGACCCGTTGACTAAGATTCTCTCACAAGCAAAACATGATCACACCTTAGTACTCTTTGGGTGTTAATCACATAGCGATGTGAACTAGATTACTGAATCCAGTAAACCCTTTGGGTGTTAATCACATGGCGATGTGAACTATGGGTGTTAATCACATGGTGATGTGAACTATTGCTGTTAAATCACATGACGATGTGAACTAGATTATTGACTCTAGTGCAAGTGGGAGACTGAAGGAAATATGCCCTAGAGGCAATAATAAAGTTATTATTTATTTCCTTACATCATGATAAATATTTATTATTCATGCTAGAATTGTATTAACCAGAAACATAATACATGTGTGAATACATAGACAAACAGAGTGTCACTAGTATGCCTCTACTTGACTAGCTCGTTAATCAAAGATGCTTATGTTTCCTAACCATAAACAAAGAGTTGTTATTTGATTAACGAGATCACATCATTAGGTGGATGATCTGATTGACATGACCCATTCCATTAGCTTAGCACCCGATCATTTAGTATGTTGCTATTGCTTTCTTCATGACTTATGCATGTTCCTAAGACTATGAGATTATGCAACTCCCGTTTGCCGGAGGAACACTTTGTGTGCTACCAAATATCACAACGTAAATGGGTGATTATAAAGGTGCTCTACAGGTGTCTCCAAAGGTACATGTTGGGTTGGCATATTTCGAGATTAGGATTTGTCACTCCGATTGTCGGAGAGGTATCTCTGGGCCCTCTCGGTAATGCACATCACATAAGCCTTGCAAGCATTGCAACTAATGAATTAGTTACGAGATGATGTATTACAGAACGAGTAAAGAGACTTGCCGGTAACGAGATTGAACTAGGTATTGGATACCGACGATCGAATCTCGAGCAAGTAACATACCGATGACAAAGGGAACAACGTATGTTGTTATGCGGTCTAACCGATAAAGATCTTCGTAGAATATGTAGGAGCCAATATGGGCATCCAGGTCCCGCTATTGGTTATTGACCGGAGATGTGTCTCAGTCATGTCTACATTATTCTCGAACCGTAGGGTCCGCACGCTTAACGTTACGATGACAGTTATTATGAGTTTATGCATTTTGATGTACCGAAGTTAGTTCGGAGTCCCGGATGTGATCACGGACATGACGAGGAGTCTCGAAATGGTCGAGACATAAAGATTGATATATTGGAAGCCTATATTTGGACATCGGAAGTGTTCCGGGTGAAATCGGGATTTTACCGAAGTACCGGGAGGTTACCGGAACCCCCCGGGAAGCATATGGGCCTTAGTGGGCTTTAGTGGAAAGGAGAAAGGGGCAGCCCAAGGTGGGCCGCGCGCCTCCCCCCTCCCCTAGTCCTATTAGGACTAGGAGAGGTGGCCGGCCCCCTCTCTCTCTTTCCCCCTCGGGGAATCCTATTCCAACTAGGATTGGGGGGGGGGAGTCCTACTCCCGGTAGGAGTAGGACTCCTCCTGCGCCCTCCTCCTGGCCGGCCGCCCCCTCCCCCTTGGCTCCTTTATATACGGAGGCAGGGGGGCACCCTAGACACACAAGTTGATCATTGAGATCGTTCCTTAGCTGTGTGCGGTGCCCCCTGCCACCATATTCCACCTCGATTATATTATAGCAGTGCTTAGGCGAAGCCCTGCGGCGATAGTACATCAAGATCGTCACCACGCCGTCGTGCTGACGGAACTCCTCCCCGATGCTTTGCTGGATCGGAGCCCGGGGATCGTCATCGAGCTGTACGTGTGCTAAGAACTCGGAGGTGCCGGAGTAACGATGCTTGGATTGGTCGGATCGGGAAGACGTACGACTACTTCCTCTACATTGTGTCAACGCTTCCGCAGTCGGTCTGCGTGGGTACGTAGACAACACTCTCCCCTCTCGTTGCTGTGCATCACCATGATCTTGCGTGTGCGTAGGAATTTTTTTGAAATTACTACGTTCCCCAACACTATGCACTTTCTGAGATGCGAGATGTGGAACACACTGTGAACTTCGAACAGCTCGGGCGGCAATTCCAACTGGTAAGCCAGTCTTCCTTTCCGGACAATGACTGGGAAGGGTCCCACATATCGGGGTGCGTGCTTTCCCCTAACCTTGAATCTCTTGACTCCTCTTAGTGGGGTCACTCGTAGGTAGGCATGTTTCCCGAGTTCGAAACTGATTTCCCGGTGCTTCTTGTCATAGTAGCTCTTCTGACAGGACTGTGTGGTCTTCAATCGGTCCCGAATTACTTTCACTTGTCTTTCGGCGTCGAGCATTAAGTCTATCCCAAAGATGCTACTGTCTCCTATCTACGACCAATTCAACGGGGTGCGGCACTTACTGCCTTAAAGAGCTTCAAAAGGGGACATCTTGAGGCTTTCCTGATAGCTTTTGTTATACGAAAACTCTGCGTATGACAAGTTGTCTTCCCATTTGGCTCCGTAGGTGAGGGCACATGATCTGAGCATGTCATCTGGTGTTTGATTTACTCTCTCGGTTTGTCTGTCCATCTGCGGGTGATATGATGTACTGTGTTGTAGCTCGGTGCTCAATGCTTAGTGAAGGCGTAGCCAGAATGCTGACGTAAATTGGGATCCTCAATCTGACGCTATGATCCTAGGTACTCCATGGAGGATGTCTATCCTTATTAGGTAGAGCTTGGCCAGTTGGTCGGCTCTGTACATGGTCTTGACAAGATGAAATGAGCTACCTTGGTTAATCTGTCTACGATGGCCCATATGGAGTCGTTGCCTTGAGTAGATCCGGGTAGCCCTATAATGAAGTCCATGCAAATGTCATGCCATTCTAGCGCAGGACTCGTAGTGGCTGAAGCATTCCTGCGGGGTTTTGGTGCTCTGCCTTCATCCCGTTGTAGGGGTCATAGCAAGATACATGGTAGGTGGTGTCCTTTTTCATGCCGTGCCACCAGAAGATCTTTTTTAAGTCTTGATACATCTAGATTCCTCTTGGGTGGATTGAGTAGGCTTCTTCGTGTGCTTCTCTCAGTATATGTTGCTTTAGTTCGGCATGGTCGGGTACGCACAGTCGATCACAGAGCGATGGCTATTTCTTTCCGGAGGGAGTAGTTTAGAAAACTGTCCGATGCCTTTCTGCTAGTAGCCTACAGGTGCAAGTAGAACAGGAAAGCTCAACTTGAAGTCGGTTTGGAGTTTCCATGTGAGTCGGTTTTTGTAACTCCTATCTGCGCACGGCATTCTACTGTTTCCAGATATTTTCAAAAATAAATAAACGATTTTGTTAGATTCAGCATTTTGGTTGGGGATGTGTGACGGCGGCGATGTCTCTTAGTAGGAATAATGTCTCACACGCTCTATCCACATCCCGATGATGCGTCTAGCATTGCCGGAGGACATGTGGAGGTGTGCCTTCGTCGGATCTCGCTGGATTTGGTCGTTGTTGGTCTTCAATGGATCTGTTTGGATCCGGTCTTTGGTCGTCTTCGTTTGAGTGCTTACATGTTTAATTTTCTGATCTATGACTTTCTTCATTGGCGATGGTTGCTACTCTGATGCGTTGGTCCTATGGGGCCTTAGCACGATGTCTTTTCGACTATCTTCTACAACAAGGTTTGCACGGCTCTAGTGACGAAGGGGCGATAACGGTGCCGCGCCTTTAGCTCGCTCCAATGATTGTAGTCGTCGCTAGATGGTCGACATACATGGTTGTAATTATTATTACCTTTTTATTTTTTGAACTGCCATGATTGAAGATGAATAGATTGAAGGTTTCTTGAAAACAAAAACAAGAAAATCAAGGCACACAGGGAGCAACTAGTTAACGAGCGCTCCTTCGGGAGCCTCACAACGATCAGCGCCACTTGGCGCGCTCTCAGCCACTTGCCACGTGTCGCGCTCTGGACGCTCCCTCCGGATTTTGTTTTTTTTTATTTTTCCGCACGCGTTTTAGGCTTTTTAAATGGTTTTTTTCGACGTTTTGGTTTTCTCCCGGTCTTCCTTAGCTTTTCGATAAAAATTTTTTTGAATTTTTTTGTGCGAAAAATGCATTTTTTTCCGCAAAAGTCACGGTTTTTTCCGCGAGAGTCACGGCCGTGCCTTTCGGAAACGAAAAAAACGCGTTTTTTCTTTTTTTTTCTTTCGCGAGAGTCACGGTTTCACTTTCGCGAGTGGCACGGTTGTGGTTTCGCGGGAGTCACGGCCGTGCCTCTCGGAAAGGGAAAAACAAAACGCATTTTCTATTTTTTTTTCTGTCGCAAGAGTCACGGTTTTGCTTCCGCGAGAGGTACGGTTGTGTTTTCGCGAGAGTCACGACCGTGCCTCTCAGAAAGGGAAAAAATACGTATTCTCTGTTTTTTTTCTTTTGCGAGAGTCACGGTTTTGCTTCCGCGAGAGGCACGGATGTGCTTTCGCGAGAGTCACGGTCGTGCCTCTCGGAAACGAAAAAAACGCGCTTTCTGTTTTTTTCCCTTCTACGAGAGTCACAGTTTTGCTTCCACGAGAGGCACGGGCGTGATTTCGTGAGAGGCACAGGCGTGTCTCTTTCGAAAAGGGAAAAAAACCGTGCTCCCGGTTTCGGTTTTTCGTCCGGTTCTTTTCGTTTGGTTTTTTTTGTGAAAAAAAGCTCGTCAAAACCTACCAACATGAGATCTAGTTTTGAAGATCTCGACGCGAGGAATCCAATGGTGAAAACGGTTCGAGATTTAGATGCACGGTTTAAAAGATAAAACGTTTTGAATAAATAAATCTATGAAAAAAGGGAAAACTTTCAGGTTGCGACAAATGGCGCGCTACATGTACGTCATTTGTCGCGACCTGAAAAAATAAAGTGTTTTTTGCAACGAGTACTTTTTAATTAGTGATTTCGAATAAACGTAGGCTATTGGAGCATAACCACGCTGGACACGCGGCCTGCCGACGGCCCAGATCCAAATCCAAGCAGCCGGCCTGCCTACTGCCTTGAGATCCAAAGGCAGGTTATTTATCTCCGTCTCCCTTGTCTCAAAAAAAAAAAAAAACTCCGTCTCCCTATCCCGATCGGCTTAGGTAACCACATACGGGGAAATCTTTCTATTTATACTTTGGCCCGGCCGCCAAGAGCCACCGGACAAACACTAGAGATTGATTGATCCATGGGTTCCTTATTCTCTTCCCCAGCCGCCGAGCCGCCGCGCCGGCGGCGACGGCGGCTACGATTACGCCAACGCTCTCCGGGACTCCGACGAGTACATCGGCCGCTCCATTGCGAAAAAAGAGTATGTAATTCCTAGCTTCGTACTGGACAATTTTCTTACAAAATTTGCTTAACTGCTTGCATGGGATCTATTCTTATATTCTTGCTATATGAGATTCATTCCCTGGATGAACGTCTGATTGCCCTGAATAACCATTCCAACCATTATGTTTATTATTTTAGAAAATGATTATGTTTATTTATTTGGTGTACCCTTGTTTATTTGGCGAACAACCTGGTATTGCCCTTGACATCGCCTTCCGAACTTCTACGCTGGTCGACATCGCCCTCCATCATTACAACTCCAACAACCCGGTATGATACTCTCTCTCTCTCTCTCTCTCTCTCTCTCTCTCTCTCATACATCCAGGCGAGTGCTTAATACTTATGATTGAGAATTTGAGATCGATCGCTGCGATGCAGGGTGCCAAGTTCGAGTATCCTGAGTATCCTCCCCAGTCGACATCGGAGATGAAGGCAGCCTGCATCGGTTTCAGAGGAACTTTCTGGTACCACCTCAGCTTTTTCGGCTTGCCCGATGGATGCCACCGCCGAGAAGCAGCACTTCTTTGCCGAGCTATATTATCATAGACAGTTCCGCCAACTAGCCGTTCAAACATGCACCATCTTAGGTACTACCTAAATTTACCTTTACATTGGGACGTACTATGTTTGCTAGCCACTTAAGTATAGGCATGTTATTATGCAACTTGCAGCTAATTCTCTCTCTATAATGTCAACAGAAAAGCCGTTGTGCCGCTTTAGCAGCTCATGTGCATTTTGTCCAGAGGAATCCAATATCTTGCACCCAAGCGATGAAGAATTTGTGTGTGGAAAGCCAGATCACAAAAAAGAATTCTTCCGCAAGAAAGATATGCTAGTGCGGCCATTCAATTCTTTTATGATACCTCCTGATATAGATAACAGCGATGATCCATGACTCGACTCTTATGTTAAAAGATAGCAACAACAATTTTCTACTTGCTTATCATCCTTGTACAATTTTGTCGATCACTAGAAAAATAAAAACTAGTATTTCGAAATTTAATGTGCACAAGAACGAGTACCATAAATGAGAAGCATGGTTTTTTTTTAAGAAAAAGAGGATCACCCTCAGCCTCTGCATCGGAACGAGTACCATAACTAAGAAGCATGGGTACAACTATAATGCATACGATCCACCAGCATTTTCTCTCTCTTTTATTTCAGTGGTGCAATTTCTGTTATATTTCACTCGACCGAGGCTCCCAATGGTAATGACCAGCTAGCCTTTTGTGTCGTGGCAATGCCATGGAGACGTTAGGCTATCCTAGTGTGTTTTTCCAACACTAGAAAATATTGATCGAGTTTTTATAAAGCTCCCATGGTATCAACTGTTCCCAAACTCATCCCTCTCATCTCTCATACGATATACCTCCGATCACATACCTCTGTTAATCTCCGTTGACACGGTGATTCCACGTCCCGCACTTCTCCAATTTGAAAACTCCTGGGCCAAAAGGCCGGGCTGCTGAGCAGCAATCCAGTGCACTTGGGCTTTGGCCCTTCAGCGTTCAAACAACGCTCTATCTCTCGCTTCCGTGCTAAATTTTTTGAGAACCCATCTCAAATGATGACGAAACTATCTATCACACTGAGCACTGGAGAGAACACTTGTAAGTTTTTCATCAACATTCTTGATGTGTTAGAGGAAGACCAGCCTCTCTCACACCCTGTACTCTTGAAACAAGCTTTCGCCCCCTTTATAATAAAGGCACGAACGGCCAAACTGATACATAGTGGTGAGGAGACCCTCATCTCTACTTTTAATGAAGCAGTTGGTAGTCTTTACCGGTCAATTTTCGTCCCCCCTCCCCTGGTTTTTTTGATACTTCGTCCCACCCCCCGCTTTCCACCGTTCCCCCACATTTTACCTCCCAACCGATAAAAAAACATCAAGATACAACTACGCCTATCCTGAACCGCGCCGGTTCACAGCTAGAAAAAAGACCTAAAACGATCTAACACGGTTAACCTACGAAATGACAGCTGATCGATCTGAAACAGGACCCCTAGGAGCCGGTCCCCCGCATTTTACGTGCCCAGCCGATGTGGGCTCCTCTCGCTGTTGGATCTCGAGGTCCCCGCCGCCGTCTCCTGCAGCTTCTGCCCCGCCGCCTCATCGCCCGAGCTCGCCGTCGCACCAACCTCGGCGCCGCGCCGCCGCCGGCTCTGGTCGCCTCCACCTCCGCTCCAGGCAACCCTCGGTCGCTGGCTCGCTGGAGCACGGCGGCAGACGATGGATGCCCTGGTTGTGTGCGACGGATGCAGTTCTCACGCGCAAAGCTAGGGTTGGAGCCGCCAGCTCTTCATCCTGCCCGCGGCGGCGAGTCTTCCCGTCCCGCACTGCCGCCTCCCCGTTATCACAGGTATCTCCACCCCTTCCTATTTCCCCCTCTTCTCTCCTCTCCCTTCTCCCTCCTCCATCTCTGTTCCCTTCCCCCTCCCACCCCGTTATCTGTTCATGTTGTTGGCACCTGAAGAAGTTGGTGGCATGGTGAAAATCTATACATATTCTGTAACAATCGAAAATTCATCCATTCACTTTGTGAGATGTCACACAACACCATGCTCCAAATTGTTGTCTATCTGATCCTTGCGGCAGAATCATAGACTCGTGCATAATTGCATATATACTTATATGGGATTGCAACATGATTTGGCAATGCCTATCTCTTCTTGATGCCATTTAATGACAACTGGATTTCTCACATGTTATGAGTTTACAATCCATACAATTTTTTTATTTCGTCATTGTCGATATAGTTGGATGATGCGATGGTGATATCTTTAATTTTGACAGAGGAGCGATGAGGAAGGCGGCAAGCTCCAGCGGGCGACGGCCATAGATTGCGATTTTTCTTCTGTCAATTCTCCATGATCTAAACCATTGCATATTCTGAATATATGAAGTGTACTGAATATGGTTGAGAGAGTCCCTCCCAACTTTGTTGGGCATTGGCGTATTCTGAATAAAATAGATGAAAATTTATGTAGTGACCTTGTACAATAGGGTGGAAAGCTTTTTTATATTCATTCATGATCACTAACAAATTTATGTAGTGTACTGTCCAGATTTAGAATTTAGAACTTAGATGATTATACATGCAAGCTAATAAGATGCCCAACCGGCGCTGTTCTGTCCTGCCAGAAGATGGAAAGAAAGGGGAAGGGACTAGCAATCCAAAGAAAAGGGGCAGAGGTAATTTCTCATTTTCTGAAATTTTGTAGCAATTTTGAATAGCAGTTTGAACACTGATATTCAAGCAGATTTTAGTGATATATTAATCTTGTCATTGCAGATTTGAAAAAGTATTTTGAATCAGGGGCAGGACCCATGGGAGGGTGTGGTTGTGGGACGCAGCCACCCCCGTTGTCGCGGAACCCTAGGGCAGGGCATGGTCGCGTTGCGGGAGTGGCGCAAGGCCGTGCCGGCCGTTCCTTACATCAAGGAGGAACACAGGCATTTACATCTGACTCAATATGATCGTCTCTTCTTGATCTATTTGTGTGTTCAACCGCCTCTTCTCTGATCTATTTGTGCGTTCAACTCACGCTAGATACAAGCGGCACGGGGAGGGAGATCTCCACGGTGGTGATGGAGCGAATGGGACGGAGGCATTGGGGTCAGGGTGTATGAAGTGGTCGGGGAAGTTCGAGACGGTGGAGTCGATAAGGCCGTGTATGCATCAAAGACCTTGAGCTAGCCGGCGCAGTTGCCATAACCGTTGTGTGCTTCCGTTGAATCACGTTGGTAGTCTCATCAAAGGTTCATGAAATCATCAGGTATGGAAATGCTTCACTGTTTCTGTAAATTACACCATGCAAGTACAATATTTCAGTTTCTTTTTCCATTATTTCCCGGTTCTCTTGCAGTACTATTCAACAACCTATCTTCCTGCCTAATGGATAAAAGAGGACTTTTGTTTACTTAACATAGTTTCCTGATTAACAAAGTCATGGTTTCTATTGGCTATTTTTTTTCCTACTACATAGACAACAATGTATCTTCCTACCAACCAGATATGCTACCCCTTGATTGCGTATCTCCCAAATTGAGAAGCTCCACCGTTATTCTATATGATCGTCTAGAAATTTTGAGTTCTAATTTGGTGCGAAAACATGCACGGTGATGATGTTCTGAGGGCCGATGTATGTTCATATAGAGGCAAATAATCTCAGATTTCTGGAGTGCACCGTAATCCCATCTTTTTTTAGGAACTGTAATCCCATCAAGAAGAACATGTTTTCAGTTTTCCGAGCAAAGAGCGAAATTAACTCTATTGTTTTTTACTTCTTGCAGGATAATTAGTAGATTAATGACTTGTCGCGGGATTAACATTGTTCAAGCTGGGAGTATTGGCTTTGTTTTCTCACCTCTGGGAATTAGAAATGGATGAGTACTGGGTATACATTGGATACATTGCAAACTGCGGAACTGAAGGAAACCTGCATGGTATTCATGTTGGGTAATTACTTGAAAATTCCCTGTTCTATTGACCTGTTATATACCACAGCTTGTTGTAAAATGTTCTTTTTATACTAAATCTTCTGTATAGACCATTTACAGGATATAGGTATTCCTGATGGAATCTTGTATGCCTTTGGTGAGCCTCACTAGCTATTCAGTATCCAAAGAAGGATGGGATATCAAGCTGGACGCCCATATTCTTGAGAAATATTAAATGGACTAACTCAGATGAACACAATATTGTATGATGGTGACATGCCTGTCGACTCTTTGGTCTTGGTGATTAGAAGGCATGAAGGACGTGATCGAGCAAGTGAACAAGCAGTTTAAAGATCCAGTAAGACTACTGACCTTGTAGAGACTTACTACTAACCTTGTAGAGAGCCAAATATATTCTATCTAATAAAAATCTAAGATGTTTATTATTTGACTTAACTGGCAGTTCTGTACTACCCATCATGTTGTCTTTATGATGATACATTATGTTGTTATCCTTTCGTATTATGATATACTTTTACCACTCAATCAAGATGCAAATTAGTGTGAGAGATTACTTCCAGTACTCCTTGTCTTTGTTTCGCTTTATGTAGAGAGGGATCTTGCATTGTTACTTCTTAAAATAGTAGCACTGACAGGGGTCACCGATTTCTGCTTCCCGCACGGTGCACAGACTCCTCCCGGACAAGCACAACGACTAATACATATCACGTCCTGCCAGGAAATATTCTCCCGTTATCCTTTTCCTTTTTTCCTTGGTAGTGTTAGATAGATTTGTAAAAAGACAGGATCTAACACTTGGCTATATGAATGTATGATGCATGTTCTTGAAGGCCAAAAAGTTCAATGTTGAGAAGACATTGCAGATGTGAGGAGACATTGCGCTCATTTTTCAAGCCATTATGAGGAACAGGGAACAAATACTGCAGTTCAGAATTTTGATTTTAAGATTTGGTCATACAGTTCATCCAGGTAAAAGTTGTATGCCTGTTTGTTGTAGAGCTGTTTTAGCAGGTTGTTTTGCCACGCTGGCCTGGGCATCGTTAGTTGCCGAGTAAAGTTTTGGCCTCCCGACCAAAACTCCACTGCTTTGGCCTCTCCATCTATGATGATGTGGCATCTAACGCCCGCTTGACCAGAGAATGTGCGATGGCGAGCAGGTAGTACCCATCCCGTTCACTCCCAATGTTGGTAAAATTTTGATTTTTGGGAAGATTGGGATTGTTTGGCGTTGCGGTTAGGGTAGCGGCCAGAGGGGTTTGGGGCTGGCCGGCTGGAGTTTGAAATCTCTGCCATGTTCTGATTATGGCATCTATGCCATTTACTCTTTATGTCATGTTTGACATGTTGACTGTTTGATCTTTGCCATGTCCTGATCATGACATATGACATTTACTATATGCTAGGAGGTGTATGTCATATATTTCTATCATGTTTGATCCTTGCCAAGTTTTGAAAACAATCATGCTGAATTACATGCCATTTTAGTCTGAAAACAAAGTATATTCAGTCTAAAAACATAGTATATATTCAGTCTAGAAACAGAGTACATTCAGGTTGAACTTTGCTTTCCTAAGTGAAGGACACCAACTGACATGTCAAGTGCTTCATACTTTTTCTTTATATATCAGAAACAAGGAGGACAGGATTCGCATGTTTTGGTACAACATCTTGCTGCTGCCTTTTCGCCATTAGTCAAGTGCTTCCTGATGCCCAATTCTTTTTTGGTTTTGCTATATTCAACCTTGTCTCTGAAATTTTACATATTTCGGTGTTGCTGCTATATGCAGGGTATATACACTAGCTTCCAAAAGCATTCTAACCACACTTAGATGGAAAGTCTTCTACTACTAGCTTCTCAATAGCGAATTTGTGGGGTTGTCTCCAAGTTGAATGGCAATAGTACTAAGATAGATGGATTAGACATTATCAAAAATCATATACTGAGGCGTTCATTTTCCTTGAGATAGGCGGAAAGGTTCAAATGGAATAGCAAAAAAGCTTATGGAGGAAAGGAAGGAACTTATTGATTGCTAGGGCTGCTGGTTGACGTAATATACAATGTCTTCAAACCTTTTTCTGCATACATTCAAGCGCATTTAGAGGTACACATTTTTGTTAAATTGCAGCTAAAATACGTGCCTCAGATATGTTGTTTGAAAAAGTACAAACCCTACGCACGGTTGATTTATCGATACAGTCATGAGTCGCATGCCGGGTGTCTGTTTTTGACCTGTCGCCATTTTGCACGCAGGAGGTCCTGCTGGGTGATGGAGTACCTCTGCCGCCCAGGACCAGCGGCTATGGCAACCCAGACGTTGGCCCCGTCAGGCCGCCGTTTGCCCCGCGCGGCGCTCCGGCGAGTCCGGAGTACGCCCCGCCTCTGTACCGCGACTACCGGTCGTCGTCCGGCAGCGTCCGCCACTGCCACTCTGCTGCTTACCACGAGTACAGGCTGTAGCAGGCGGAGCCGAGCGACTGACCGTGCGCCTAGCTTCATCACCGCGCCTAACCTAACGATCACCACCCGGACCATGCCTGATTAAGCAGGAATTGAATGGAACGGCTTTGCCGTGACGATTGATCGTTTTGGGGATGTGATAGTTTCCATGCCGGCTTGTGATGGAAATGCTGTAGATGTTTTACCGAACGCCTCCTTGACTGGATGTTTTAGTATCAGCCGAACGCTGTCTTCGACCCAGCTCTTCTACCTGGCTGGTTCATTCCCCCTTCTTGAGTTTATGTAATATTTTAATATTTTCATTTAACTATTATTAGCTATGTTGTTTGAAAAAGTACAAACCCTACGCACAAACCCCTTTTTTACGTATGTCAATTGTGTGCAGCCTGAGAATTTAACTTTGAAACATGTTTTGGCACTTAATTTGGTTTTCCATCTTATATATATCTCTACTACAGTGGACTAGGAAATCAGCTTTACCATTTGGCATGCCAGAGAAGTGATTCATTGATTGCTATTTTAGAAAGAAAAGTGAACTCAATTTTTCTATTGTTATCCATTAATTTGTTTGTGTTACATGTAAACCATCTTTGCCATTTGGCAGATCAAATGTTGTTGTTTTCGCCCCCACTGAAACACCCTACCAACGCACCACTTCCTAAGATTATGTATTCTGATGTTTACAAAATAACTTTAGATCTATTCAAATTTTATATTATAGGAGTTATCTTCTTATAGTTCTCTCTATTTTGAAGTTATGTATTATGATGTTTCTTGAGTAAATTTAGACCTCTTTACAATTTTACATTATACTTGTTGTCATTTCATGTTAAGGTACACATAAAAGGTTGATTTGGAGAATACCCTCGTCGATGCGAACCTAAGATAGTCGAAAGAAAGTATGTATCTTCTCGAAGACCAAGGAAAAAGAAGTTTAGTTGTATGCAAAATTGATAATTAGTGTCAATCTTATTGCTACACGTGCATTCTAACCTTTCTGCCTGATAATTTTTATGCAAGAAAATTTGTCAACTATTATGATTCAGCCTTGCTTTTATGAAGGGGATTTTGATATATGTTGTTATATTTGTCATAAAATTTATTTCAATATTAAATTTATGGTTCTGGATACATTCAAGTACATTTCCTCTATTTCAGAAGGAAGTGCAAGCGAATCTCATGACTATAATTCGATGATAACATCTACTCCCTCCGTAAAAAAATATAAGAGCGTTTGGATCACAAAAGTAGTGATCTAAACACTCCTATATTTCTTTTGAGGGAGTATTTTGATACACATGTTTTTTTGTGATAACAATTTGTTTTATTTCATCTAGCTCTTTTTAAGAACTACGGATCTGATTTCTGAAATGTTGAAGCTGGTTTAGATGATGAGGGTGACTAGCCGATGGATGGGATTAATTCTTCTATGAAGTCTGTTGGCATAAGAAGCTGCCAAGATGCTGCTGAGAAAGAAAAGGTTATGTGTATGTGGTCAATGATCAAGGACGACATAGGAAAGTTACCAAAGTTTTTCTGTTTATTTACTTTAATGAATCACTTCCATCACTAGGAAAGTGTTTTGAGGATATTAAGTATTCCTACCTTATCGACCGTGCATATGAAAGTGGCAAAGTGTATGACTTCTTTCCACTATTTTTGCATCCTCTTCTTTTCTTACTTGACTCAATTTAGTCCAGAGGAGACCATTCTAGGAAATAGGGAGACACTCGGCTTTCTTCATCCGCCACTGGCAATGAGCTGAAACCGATGTCTGTCGATAATGATTAGTTAGGTGAGCTTATTAGTTGTGTGCTGTCCTTAGTGGTGTATGTGGTCTTGTTGGTTCCAGGTCGGCCGGGTGCCCTTCTATGTGGGCATGCTGTAACACTTTTTGCCTGGGTTTTCGTTAATTAATTGGGCAACTCTATTCTTCCTTGTTTAATGAATGGGGCCCTAAGCATGTGATTTATACACTGCATATACTGATATTTTAATATATGTTTTTATAGATAAATTTTTTGCTTCATGGCATATACTGGCATTTTCATATATGTTTTCATAGATAAGTTTGTTGTTCATGGCAACACATACGCATTCAACTAGATTTAGCTTAATTCCTTATATTAGGAATAGATCTTGAAGGTGATGTGGTCAGATTGTTTTTGTATCATTTTGGAGGGCAAATTGAGGAAATGCCACATCTTTCCTGGGACTTTGATTCTATAGCACACCTTTCTTTTTATTAGATTATATAGCACACCTTTGACTAATAGCTAGATAAAATACCACAAATTAATTTGTTCCCTTCTTTTCCACGTCTAAACCCACAGCTCACTTTTGTTAGGACGAAATTGCCCCCAGGCTGTTTCCTGGTCGTAGGAAACCATGACAGACGGAAGCACCACGCCGCCTCGTCGTTCCTCCTCTCGACACCACCACCTCGCTGTGCCAGCTCCCCGGCGAGCCGCTGTCTCGCCGTGCCTCCTTTCCCGCACCAACCATCTTGCCGTTCCTCCTTCCCCACTGGCCACCCATACCTATGTAGCGTGTTCCTGTCCAGACGTACGTAGCTGCTCATTGCTGCACTGGCTGGAGAAGTGCTCGCTGTACATGTTGGCTGCTCCATCAGTTGTAGTTTTTAGCTGCTGGTTGGTCAGGTTGCTAGCTTTGTTAGCATATGGCTCAAATATTAGCGACACAAACTACATATTTTATTATGTGTTGATGGTTGTAGCAACTGTTGTAAGAAGATACGGATGCTTGTCTGTACGTATGTAATCAAAATTCAGATTAGGATCTAACATGTAATGATATATAATTTTGTTGGTATGAATATAATCAAAATTTCAACAGCATATTCACATAAAATTTTGACATGACCTCTCTATATTTCTGTACCATTTTCACATATCACAAGAATATATATGACAATCCAGAATTAATAAATATGAATTTATATTTGAAGCATAAGGTGAGTCATTGTGTGACAAGTTGCATCCAGAAGCATAAAGTGAATAACCATCTCAGTACACACACGAGAAGATGACAAGACATTTAAAGACAGAATTCAATCGAAAAACATCAACTTTGTTGAAGTGGCATGAACTCAATGCAAATCACTAAACACATAACATGATCACAGAATGGCATGCTACACTCCTTTTCTCTTCCTCGGCGTGAGCTTTTTTGCGGCCTTCACAACTACTTTTGCTGGAGAAGCGGGAGTCCATGTTTCCATAGAAAGTTCCCTACATAATACATCAATTTCATGCATTAAAAATAAGACCAATCTTATACATAATTCAATAAAAACATCAGATTTGTTTTTCACCTCCTTGTGATTGGACCAGGGCTGCCTTGTAGGACAGCTAATGAAGATGTACCTCCAAGAGGGCTACGAAGAGATGATTGACTACAGAAAAAAAAACATTGTTTAGGATAAAAACATGCCACACTTGTAGAGATATTGAAGATAAGCCAAATGAAATTTACCTCCTCGTTATAGGTCGAGGGCTAGCTTGTGGGACACCCAATGAATACATCCCTCCAAGAGGGCTACGAGGAGATGATTGACTACACCAAAAAAAATTGTTTAATGTAAAAACATGCCACATTTGTAGAGATATTAAAGTTAAGACAGAAAAAAAATTACCTCGTCGTCATAGGTCGAGGACTAGCTTGTGGGACGGCCACCGGAGACATCTCTCCAAGAGGGCTACGAAGAGATGATTGACTACAGAAAAAGGCATTGTTTAAAATAAAAACATATGCCACATTTGTAGAGATATTGATGATAAGCCAAACAAATACCTCCTTGTCATAGGGCGAGGGCTGGATTGTGGGACAACCAATGGAGACATCCCTCCAAGAGGGCTACAAATAGATGATTGGCTGCACAATATGTAGTTTGAGAAAAGAATATCTCACGCCCACTTGAGAAATTGAAAAGAAGCATTGTGTTTTACCTCCTTGTAACAGGACGAGGGCTGACTTGTAGGAGAGCATCTCCTGGGATTGAACATTCAACATCAACTTCGGTATTTGGTTTTATCTTTCTAGGTTTTGGTTTCCTGTCAACAAATTCAAACAATCACAAACTCGAGCAATACAAAAGGAAATATGAATTGAGCAAATGTGAATCAATATAGATTACCTTTTCTTCACTCCATTAGTTGGGCAACCAGCTTGCCTATGTCCAAGTTGATTACACTTCTTGCACCTGTTTTGGCTTCCTAATTGACCCTTTGGTGGCCGTTTCTTTTTATAATGTCCTCCTCCCTTTTCAAGGCAACTTCTAAATCTCAACTTTCTTTTTCTTCCTACAGAAATTTTGGGGAGTGGTGCATGCAATACAAAGTCTAATTTAACATTAGGCCATTGCGATCTATCTGTGAGGGGCTCTACAACCCCCATATATGCTGCCCTAAACCTTTCTAGAGAGTAGTACTCATGAAGATAATCTTCCATCTTCACGTTCCTTTTCCCAATCAAGAAAACAAGTGCATGTTCACATGGTTTACCTGTGTGCTGCCACTCAAGGAACGTGCACTCACTTTTCTCTATGTTAACCACATGCCTCAAATTGTCTTTGTTGATGTCCCTGACCTCATCTTTCCAATTACTTGATCTGGTAACTTTCAAGTGCCCAAGCCCTCTTGTTCTATTATTCACTTGTTGTACAACTGCTGGCAACATCCGTCCTTGTAGCTTCTCCCCAATCTTTCTCCTTGTTGCAACCAATTTCATTATCTTTCCATTAAGCGTGTCAGCTAACACATCTACGGGGAGATCTTTGGTTCCTTTTATCCAATTGTTAAAGGTCTCTGCAAGGTTGTTATGAATGTAATCACACTTGATCTCGATGTCAAAACTAGACTTCATCCACTTCAGATTATGGTAATCTTGCAAGTACTTGCCCACAGTTTGGCTAGATTCTAGAACCTTGGAGAAGTGGTACTCAAACATTGAAGGTCTATATGTCTTGCCTGCAGCCCACATGCGTCCAATTATGTCACCATTATATCTTTTCGAAAAATCCTGCATTAAATGCCTAAAACACTCCCTCTGTTCTGCTTGAGGGAAAACTTTCTTAACTGCATTTTCTAGGCCTTTACATGCATCAGTACATATAGCAAGCTTTGAAATTGGCCCTAATGCTCTATGCAACTGTGTCATGAACCATGTCTAATTATCTTCATCTTCGACCTCAATAAAACCAAATGCAAGAGGAAACATCCAATTATGTCCATCTAAAGCTGTGCATGCAGCTAAATGACCATTCCACTTCCCATTCAATGCAGTTGAGTCAATGCTAAGATAAGGCCTACATCCAGCATGGAATCCATCTACACAAGGCTTAAGTGCCATAAAGAATCTGCGAAAGTAAACTTTACCTTTCATTATTTTAGTATCGACCTCAACAATGCTTCCAGGGGATCTAAGTTCCATCTCTGCTTTGAAATTGAATAGGTAACGGAAGCTACTACCCCAAGAACCATAGATCTCGTCCTTTGCTCTCTCTCTCCCCTTCCATACGGTGTGATAGCCAGTGGTTACATTCCAGTCTTCCTCCAACTTTTCTTGTAAATCCTTGCAACCAATGTTTGGAGTTTTCCTCAAAATTTTCTTAGACCTTTCTTGAACCCAATCTTGCGAGGCCATTGCTGAATTTAGCCTGCTACTTGAAACACATGTGTGTGCCGGTCCTATCTGATTAACCTGCATACATCACAAAGTTGTTAGCGTTGCTACAATAATATGATGCTACCATAACAAAAATAATAGAAAAAGTGAAATAAATAGCTATGTTAGTACCCTGGTCTTTGTCTTATCAGCCATAATACGACATGTTATTTTCCACGGACAATCCTCAGCCATACAATGTGCCATCCACCTACTCTTGTCAGCTCTGTGAGTCCCAAGGTTAAATTCTTCATTAATTGCCCATTGCCTCACCGCTCTCCTACAATCGATCATTGTTGGAAAGATTGAACCTTTCTCAACTTTTGGATGATCTTTGTCATATGACATTTCTATGTCTTCAGGAACTTGATCATCGACTGGTATAGCTCCCTCAGCCATTAACTCCTCATTAACATGGCACACAACAGCCGGAGTTGGATCATTTACTGGTTGAGCATCCTCAACTTCATCCTCAATTCCAAGTACCTCACATATGTTTTCCTGGGACATAGGAGCTATTATATCATCACCAATAGGAGTTATATCAAGAGTGGACCAATCAATGACAACTTCACCATCAGATTGCACGTATCTCTCATTATTACGGAGCGCATTAGAATCATCAACACATGATGCACTACTAGCATTTGACTGGTAAACATCAGAACTTGAGCAAATGATGTTGTCTACTATCTCACTAGATGGGATATTTTCCGAGCAAGATGATGCCGTAAACCCCTTTGCAATGTCCACAACTTGAGCTAGCACAAGCAATTCTTTCTCTTCCCATCTCTCAAGAAATGATGTCAGCAACTTCCAGTAGTTATCAATCCTCTCAACTGATTCAAAATGCTTGTCCTTGCACAAAATATGAACCTCCTACCCACTCCCCCAAACAATTTTGGACCCAATGAGTTCTATCATTTTTTCAACCGTAAAACGTTTCATGTTAACCTCAAACTCCACATCATGTTGGGCCACTTGATGCTTGCTGCCATCGTCAAGCTTTGCTACAAATCGAAGAATTCTAACAATTACTTTATAAATGACAGTGCGCAACTCCACACCTTCTTCCCTATACAATTTCAAATAGAATCAATGATTAGGCATGAATATTCGTCAATATTGAGTTAACAATTCACAGAACCCTCCAATTCAAAAGCATAGGTTGATCGACTAACCCTTCCGGAGCTGCGCCCTCTGGCTCCAATCGTTCCGAAGCTGCACCCTCTGGCTCCATCTCCACCAACAGCACGTTCTACTCGTACTTGTGAAGCCTTCCCACTAATTCTCCTCCTCCACCATAATCTCCATGGCTTAGGGTTCCTGAACACAGATGTCAGACCAAATGTATGTGTGTGTGTGAGAGAGAGAGAGAGGGAGGGAGGGAGGGAGGGAGAGAGGCAACCTGTACGGGGCGGCGGCAGAAGGTATGTGTGATCCGTCGGGAGAGGAGAAGAAGCAGGAGAAGGCAATGGCGGGAGGTGACCGCGCGCCCGCGAGGACGAACGGCGAGGAGTCGGTTCAGGAAGGAGGCACGCCGAGGCAGTAGGTCGCCTGGGAGGAGGCACAGCTAGGCGGCGGCGCTGGGAGGAGGAACGACGAGGCAGCGGCGTGGTGCTTCGTCTGCGTCTCGTACGTCTTGATCGTTTCGTATGACCAGGAAACGACCTGGGGGCAAACTCGTCCAAAGAAAAATAAGATATGGGTCTGGACGTGCAAAAGAAGGGAAAAAATCAATTTGTGTTATTTTGTCCAGCTATTAGTCAAAAGTGTGCTATATAATCTAATAAAAAAAAGGTGTGCTATAGGAGCAAAGTCCCAGGAAAGATGTGGCATTTTCTCAATTTGCTCCATTTTGGACAACAAAACAACGACATGGAAGCTACATGTAAAGTAAAAAGTATATGAAACTCAAACCTAGGTGGGAAGTCAAGAGGCAATAGATTGAGAGGATGAATGATGTCTAGACAGAGGAGGTGATGGATAACAAGTTCGGTGGAAAAGGGCGGCTAGAGGGATGTGTGGTGTTTGTAAGAATAGAGAGAAGAAGATGCTTGCAATTATGGTATGGTTGAACATTATGTGCACATGCAATGTGCTCATTGGAGGGGAGGAAAATGATCATTGTTTACAAATTCATTTGTTGGCCCGTGGCACAATGATATATGGGAGAGGATAAAGATATATATGCCACTTTGTATTCTTGCAAAGAAAAGGTGGTTAAGTAGACACAATGATCACCAAGGAGGAAATGAATGGAAGATATGAGGGTCTCGAGACAATGTCATTGAAAGAGGCCGAAAATTCATTGAGTTTTATACAACAATTAGGAAAATATATTATAAAGCCCGTGGCAATGCATGGGCGTTCTACTAGTACAAGCAGGTCGAAAGAAAAATATAACGACACTGATCTAGTGGCACACGTACCACTAACCCAACACCTAACAGGAAACCGGGAGACACCATCCCTAACACATAACACCCACTACTACTGTGAACCAACATGTGGTTGAGATGGTTAGGTGGACAGTGCTATCCCTAACCCACCAGGGTTCAAATCCTGGTGCTCGCATTATTCCTGAATTTATTTCAGGATTTCCGGCGATGCGCTTTCAGTATGAGGAGACGTTCCCGTCGACGACGAGGCGCCTACGGTGACTTCGTAAATCTCAAGATGATATGCCGGCTCAGTCTCTCGGAGGTGCTCATAGGGGTAGAATGTGCGTGTGTGTGCTCATAGAGATGAGTGTATGCGCGTGTATATGAGCGCTTATGTCTGTACTGATGCTAAAAAAAAACACCCACTACTACTGGACAAGACCGGAGGCGAGCCGCTTGAAGAAACCACTGGTGACTGGTCACCATGGTACCGAACACACCAAGCCAACTCCGAAAGGACCGCCTCACCGTAGAGGCAGCCCACTCGCTCCGGGCCGTGGAGCTCTCTCCCAAAAATCGTTATCAAAACCATCAAACAAAAGGTGAGAGAAAATGTGGCATATTGGGTCCAACATGGCAAGGTTCGCTCATCCACAGGGACGAAAACACATGAGAAAATCCTGCTGCTAGTGCACGCCAACCAAACATGTTTTCTCTCCGGCAGAAATATCTCTGAAATTTTTCTCAACACAACGGACATTCTCTACTGTTGCACCCATACCAAAGCTCCCGCACTTGTCATGAAGCTAGATTTCAAAACAGAGTTTAATTCGGTCTTCTGGCTATCCCTTCTAAAAGAAATCTGTGTTCAGTTCGGTCATCAAACTAGATTTCAAAAAAGAGTTCAAGCGCTTACAGGTGGGCCTCTTCTATCAGTAATCAGTTTAAACCTCTCCAAACCAGTCATGAGAGTTCATTGAGAAAATTAGTCAGGAAACTGGTAGATTTTTGGGGCGCCCAAGGAATGTGGTAGCAAATCCAGAATTGAACTTGAAATGTGGCAGTTTTTTGCAATTCACTTGAACTTAACCCGACTGCCTGCACCAACCCATATGGTGCTACGGGTGCACCGTCCGTCAAAAATACACTGTACAAGTGTATTTTTTCACTTCACTTCGGTTCTGTAGTCAAGCAATTGAAATGCCTAGTGAATTTTGCTCCAGGTGGTCTTGTTCTCAGGGCAGAGCTGGTTGAAGCAGAGCTCTGTTTTCTTGCAGTGAGCTATTCAGCCGCCTTTTCATTTCTTTCCCAGCTTACAATTTTTTATTAGTGTTTAATGATGTTAATACTTTTCTTAATTTACTAGAGTATTTCTTATGAGTAATTTGTGACAATGAATTTGTAATCATATGGGTGGCAAAATCTTTCTACCCTTCCAAAAAGTTGGAATGCACTGGCACTGGATAGTTAAATTCACAGGGTCCCTGGCTCCCTGTATCTGTATGCATGGGTAGATATCGGATGCTACCATGCTACCATTTTCTTAAAACCACTTTTAAATGTTTCAAAAAATTATGAGTGTTAGCAAGACACATGTCTACAATCTGTAAGAATTTCAAGTCAAAATTCAAAATGCACATCAAGAACCAAAAAGACATATTCTAATGTGCACAGTGTCATTTCGGTTTTTGTCCCTGCATGTGTAAGGAAATCTGTGAAAACACTTTTTTTAAAGAACAAACCACCTGATATTTGTAACTGTTAAGCTATAAACTTATCCAAACATCTATGATCAGTAATGTATTAGCAAAAACCGGCATTTTCTGAAAGCACGAGAGAATCCTTTAATGTACATGGTGACAACCCAAATTATTTTTTACAGATGCCCATATCCATATTCTTTTTCCCCCAGCACATGTAAGTTGAAAGATTGTTAGTCAAAAGCTAGCTAGTTTATTTTTTGGAAGTTAATGGATAATTAATATAACTAGGGAACCGCAAATTTGCTAATAATGCAGAAGCTCAAATTCGCATTCCAAAGATTTTCTCAGCCGTTGTACAGACAAGGCAATGTCCAGAATCCATCAACGCGCCCAGTGCCAACATCCAACCAGCCTACATTGACGAATCAGCTCAGATCCAACAACCATCACACCCATGGACAACGTCGGCGTCTCCAAAACACTCTGTCTCTACTAAATCAAATTTGCGAAAGAGGTCTTGATTAGCATGGATCAGGGCCGCTCGATGCTGATGTTCGCATTGCCGGCAACCGGTAGCAACGCCTGGACCAACTCACCGACCCTCGGATGGTCTTTCTGGCAGCAGATCTTGATCCTCTCGATGCAAGGGTAGCTGCCTGAGCCCGATGGCGGCGCTCTCCTTGTTGACGGCAAGGCTTTGCATCTGCTGCATTCCTCCTGCAGAATATCAACATGAAGGTAGTATCAGTAAGAGTTCTAGCAGACCAACAGGTACTTGGACATACTTCTGAGCAAGTACCATTTTGAGCTTCACAGTTAGCTCCTTCAGCTTGTCCGAGCGCTGGAGAATACTGTGCAGTGGGTAGAAGTCAGCAGTCATGACCCAATCGCCCAGGACCAAGCTTGTCAGATTGCTCAACATGGGGCATGTTGGCAAACCTCCCTCAAATGCGCGCTTCAAATTCATCCATCAGACAAGAAACCAGCATGTTACAGAGTTGCAAAGAAAACATAATACCAACATATACGAGGCATTCCTAGACTAATAGCAACATTGGGCAAGTTTCATCATATGGGTAAGAAAAGAAAAGAACCTGTTCTTACCTCATGTAATGGCGCATGCAACTCCAACGTTGTGGCATGTGAAAGGCCATCAAGTAGATGATACCCCACTACTACTGTGTCCCTATGATAAAAATGTTTGGATACTAGACTAATCGAAGCTGTTACCAGAGAAGACAGATCCCTAGTTACTATACCACCAATGTCTGTGTCAAGGATAGAGAGATTGGTAAGGTTCCTAGCACAAATCAGGAGACTGGGGGTGAGGTAGCACTGACTGATATGCAGAACCTTGAGTGACCTTGATGAGATCTCCTCATGGCCCCAGAAAGTGCACAACTTCAGCCCTAAATGTTCAAGCACAGGGCAGTCGTAGTTCAACGGCCTAAAAAACCCATGTCTCAACATGGCAGCTTGGAGCCTGATTGTTTTCAGGTGCTGAGAAGGAAATATTGCTGTCTTATCCAAACTGAGAGGTCCAGAAATATCAAGGACACGAACTTTGTGCATGATGGCATGACGAATCCACACGGAACATTTGGTACAATCAACGCAGCAGGGAGAGATTCGGGCTTCATCCAAGGAAGCGGTATAGTCGCGCAAGAGCAGCAAGCAATCAATGAAATTCTCCAACTTGCTATTATCCACGAAGTCTTTGCCGTCGATGCGGATGAACGGTGTAGAGCACCAAAGAAAGCGCCATCTTGGTGAGAGAAGGCTTGTGCGCATGACCTGGGGCATCGGCAGGAAGGACATCACATGGTGGAGCAGATCGTCGGACAGGCTGCTGAGCCTGTCGACACCATTCCTGTTGCGTCCCACACTCTTTGAGCCACAGGGAATGGATGTTGGTGCCGACATTTCGTCAAACAGGACGGCTGCATGAATCCACAAAGGGCAAGGGCAATGCTAAATAATCAAAATCACATTCACAGGTATACACATTGCAGAAACCCTGGATACACACAATGCAACCTTATACAAACACATACAGTTCAGGAAAGGGAAATACATATCTATGCAGCCTTGAGCGAAAAATTGTGGAAAGTTTAAGCTGCAATAAGCTCAATATTGGGCTAAAGAATAGCATAAATAGCCCAATCAAGTCTCACAAGCATTTCAGTTCAGGAAATATGTTCCAAATGTGTAGATTTGAAAGCAATGGCGTCAGTTATTCAGTTGTATATAAGCAGGAAGTAGCATTGCATGATTTGCATCAATTCTACTGTATGGCAGTATAGGCAGAAGCTCTGTATGCAACAGTTTTATTCAGCTTCATCTTGCCAGATCTGCAGGAAGTTCAATTGTACCCTGCTTAACTTGCTACAGAACCCTGCGGGTTGGAGACGAGCCGGCGAGGGGAGGGGGCCGCGCGGCCGGCCGGCGCCGTGATGGCGTCGGCGTCTCCGCGACACCTGACAGGGGAGAGGGAGGCGAGCCGGCGAGCGGAACGAGAGGGCGGCCTGTCGGCGACGTCTAGCAGGGGAGCGGCCGACGGCCGAGGGAGGTGAGCGGCGCTGGCTGCGGCGGCGCCTCGCCTCTCTCTCTCTGACGACAGGGGAGGAACAATTTTTTTCTTTCTTTGAGCGACACCAGAGGAAGTGACGGGAGCAGGCTGCTGCCTTGCTGGGCTAAGGCCATGCTGCCCTTTTTGGGCCACAAATCTGTAAAATATGACACGAACATTTTTTGAATTTGTTAACTCACACAATTTTGGGAACAGCAATTTTTGAATTGATGAACTTTCTGAATTCGCGATTTGAATACACGAACATACTTCAATTTCACAGACATTCTTTAAATCCGTGTACATTTTCAAATTCATTAAAAATTGAATTCATAAACTTTCTCAATTTTTTTGAACAATTTTTGAACTCGCAAACATATTATCGAATTCATGAACAATTTTTTGTAGTGACAAATCGTTTTTCAATAAATATTTTGGATCCATGACGATTTTTGAACGTCAGCTTGCTGGGATACTTTTCCGAATTAATTAACATTTTTTTGTGAATCAGTCTCTGTAAATTCTTAAGTTTGCACTTGGGTAGATAAACCAATCCCCTAGTTTCCTCTTGCCTTTGCTTTTGAACTATGCAACTCCGTTTGATAATCAATAGAATGCGCTAGAAGACTTTCCTAGGAAAAAAATGTAGACCTTACGCACCACACCAAACAACGAAAAGTGGGCTGAGCAAGAAGTATCTTAGATCAAATATGCCCTCATACATTTGCGCCAAATGCGCGTATACAAAATCCGCTGTTTGTGAATGTATGTATACCAATACAGTTCTGTTTACAACAACAATAGCGATAAACTACTCCCAACGGGGAGGAAAGCAAAAAACGTACTGAGTTCAAAGGGAGATCTATAGAGGAATTATTCCGAGACGCAAGTGTTCGAGGGGTGCAGGTGAACAAATGAATGTAAACGGCACGGTAATCTGGCGATCACTCCGACAGGAAGATGGATTTGCACTGCTGCACGGTGTCATTGGGGCTGGTAACTGCACATGTAAACGGTCAGTCAGCACCAAATCCCGATAAATAAATCATGGGTGGGACTCGGCTAAAAAACTGGGCCAGACACCAGCTCTAGTCTCGCTAACAAAGCGGAGTAACAGAGTAATGTTTTGCAACTAAATCACAATGGGAGCTGCGTAATGTTTCTGAGGGGGTATTGATGCCCTATTATTTACTCGGTTACAGCCCGAGGTGCACACTTCAGGGACGAATATGACTTGAAAAGGTGCTACTCCGGATGATTAGATATGATGGTGAAAAGGTAGTTTCTGACAGCCACTACAGCTCGATCATCAACAATTCAGAGTGGTTGGATATTAATGATACTGCCCTCACGCTTGAGCACAATGCCAAATATGAAATCAGTTGGCAACTAATAATATCGTTTGCTACAAAGAGGTTCTCTCTGTCTCTCCTGTTTACTTATTAACCAGCCATTCGAGAAATCTCCTGTTAAGCTACGATATTTCTTATCATGCAGAATTGTTCGTTCAGGGATGTCCTATATATAAATATAAATGCCTCCTAGATTTCATAACCATCAGAAGAATAGCTTTTAACATACAACTAGCATACCTGTATGACCAACTGTTCTGTCAGATTCAAATATCTCATGATCATTGCCACCCTATTAAACATAATGAAAGGAAAAAACGAATGTCAGTTTCAGTTTGTAGTATATAGTACAGCTAAGTTTGTAGTAATTAAATGGGATGTCGTTAAGTGTGGCTTGAAAAGTTTATCAAACAACATCTTGTGTGCACAAAGGTACTTCACAAAAAGAAAAGGAGATTTCTTTACTTGGAAGCACTGCACAACAAAAGTATATATCTCTTACCTTGTAGGTTTTGTCCCCAAAGAAATGGATTTCCTTGAATTCTTCCAGATATCTCAAGCAGTAGGTTTTGTCCCAGCCTTGTGGGAATACCTGAATTCAGTGATGCAGTAGTAAATACCAAACTGAAGGTTTCTAGCAGATTTTATGAGTTTAGAACACTTACATCAAAACTGATCTGCCCTCCAATAGAAAAAGTCAGGTTCAGGTGTGCAAACTTTTCACGAAGCACTGAGACCATTTTAGGCCGAACGTTATGTACCTAAACAAAACGAGTCGGTTCAGTTTCATGTTTTCTATCTAATAGCTATTTCCCTTTCTGACTATAACTAACTACTTGTTCTTATAAGAGAATCTGTACCTTATCATACTTCTCAAAATCATCACGTTCTTGTTGACTACAGTTCCTCCCTATAGGTGACACATTGATCATTCCACTCCTGAACTCTATGAATGTACCCCTGTGCAAACATTTACTTTACCCGGTCAGTAAAGGGCAAGCGCCCGAGGGAATTCTCGAACAGGATTCTGCACTGACCTTTTAATTGGGATATCCAAGTCCGCAATGTAATGAAGAGTGAAGTTAATGAATTCCTGCAAAGAACACATAAACATCACTACCAAGGCCTCAAAACTCATCTTCAACAGCAGTACGAGAAAAAAAAACGTCACACAACACAGGCTCACCTTAAGCTGGTCATCTCCAAGATACGTTTTCAAGCTCTGCAGAGTGAAGAACACCAGGCAAAATTCAGTTGTACATCTGTGCTAAAACAGCGCGCATTATGCGGCGTGGGCACTTACTTGCGTCCCGATGAGCTTGCCGTCCTTGTGCGCGACCAGGCCGTTCTCGGAGAAGACGTAGTCATAGTCGGTGATGACTGCAGTGGGGAGAACAAATATCAAGCTCAGTCTTGCAGTTACAGTTACAGACAAGGTGAGTAAACAGTGCGGTTAGGGGGGACTCTGAATCCAAGCAGAGTGTCCTGCTGAATCCAAGCAGGGCGGGTACCTGATTTGCCGAGCTGCTCGGAGATCTTGACCAGATCGGATCCCCCCACCACGCCGACGGTCACATTCTGCTCCCAGGAAGAAAACCAGAGTGCCACAACCCAGACACACAGTGAGCAATCTCGCCTGAGAATTGTACGGAAAAGAAACTGAAACGAGAGAACGACAGACAGGGTCACATTCGGCCTCACCTCGCGCAGGCGCTTCATGAACTCGAGCATCTCGGGCGTCACCTCCTTGCGGGCCGCGGTGAGTGTGCCGTCGACGTCGAAGAGCGCGAGCACACCGGCGTTCTTCCTCGCCGCCGCCGCCGCCATCTTCCTCCTGCTGCTGAAGCTGCTGCTACGAAGAAGAAGAAGAAGGGACGGGGCGCTCCTCCTCGCGGCGGCCGCGTGATATAGCGCCCCCGGGGTGGTCGCCGGGAGGAGGATGCGTGCGGCGGAGAAAGAAGTCAGCTTTGCGGCGCGGATCCAGATGCGCCGGGGCTGCTCCTCTATCTCTTCTCGCTCCCCCACGAGGCCACGAGGCGGCAACGGCGACGACGGGGATGACGTCGTCCCACGCGGGTCGGCGCGGGCCGACGACCGGGCGCCACGTCAGCCGCCTCGACGTGCTTCCGGCGACGTGGCGGTCGCGGAGTGGCGCACTGCGCGCAGAGTTCGTATCCACACCCCCCACGTAGGAGACACGCTGGGGCTAAAATCACTATGGACCTTTTTTTTTACCGCACACATTATATTAATTGAATTATTAATTAATACTCTCTCAGTAAAGAAATACTGAACTAAACGCTCTTATATTACTTTACAGAGGGATATTAAAAAACAGAACACAACTGCATATAAAACTAGCAGAAAGACGAAAACATGACAAATGTTCACGAAACATTGCAGAGCGAACCGCACATAGAAAACATTACAAATAGGTCCTTTAAGCATCCTCGCGGTCAAACACATGAAAGCCTCTCACGCGCCCAAGAGACACCAATTGATTATCGACAGGAACAAAAGTGCTCGCGACGCTTGTTCTTCCTGAAGCATGCTGAACCACAACACCGATTACTCAGCCGGTGCAAGCATGTCCGCAAGCTCCTCCCCCGTCGGCATGTCGTCCTCCATGGGCTCAGGCCCCTCCATCTCCCCCTCCATGAACTCGGCCATCTCCCACCGACAATGTAGCAAAACATCGCCGGCTACAATGAGCAAAGTCCTCTCGAGCGAGACATGCAAATAAAAAGGAGAGGATGTGCAATGAATGCCGTGTCTGAATTGCCCGTAAATCAACAAACTTATAGGAAAATGTAACCGCCTCAAAGAAAACATCAAAGCGCCAAGACACACCAGGGCCATGGCAAATCGACATAATGCCCCAGCCAAACTACCGGGTAGCCGAAAGGGCCAGGCAAACGCCTCCCACAGGCAGCACAACGGCTAAATGGCCATCCGCACAGCTGGGTAGCCAGAAGACCCAGACAAGCGCCCCCAGCCCGCACAGACGGCTGGACATCCCTTTGCATAGCCGGCTGGGTGCACCAGGCGAGTGCGCATGTCTAGCTCGCGGAGAACAATGCTTGCACGGACGAAACAATACCCACAGAGCCAGGCGCGCGCACTATGCCCCGCTTGCCCGACCAAAGCTACCCGGCATGGACCGCCGAGCCGGGTTGCCCAGGTACGCGTCTTGTATGCCTGGCCCCATGTACGAGCCATCTAAGACGGACACAACACACGGCCAGTGGAGCGATCGCAACGCATGAACCGCTTGTCGTGACCGAACGAGCCTGGTATGGGGCGTACACACTGACAGGCGAGCTCGGCCAGGCTCTGGCATGTGGGCTTGTGGACGCCCCATGCCACCCAGCAAGGTCGCTCGATCTTCAAGTTCTACACGCCGATGTTGTAGATAAATCAAAAGAAGGTCAACATGGATACACGGCCAAGGTCATAGAAGGTTACAATTTCATCCAAGAGTTTCTGACCGTCAAAATTGATCTAGTCTTCAATGAGGTGATCCATGTAAATATCTTCTCTGTCAGCACAAGTCTCCCCAGAGTTAATGAGGCTTTGGGTACTTCAAGGAGCTTCCGATCGCCTAGTCCAGCATCGTAAAGTGTCCTTACTCGATCTTTTTACATGCACTGCCACAGCCTGGAAACCAGAAATAGTAGGAGCTCATCTCGGACTACTGTTCCCGTGCATGCTTGTGAACCATCCATGTAAGGACACCTTACTAGTGCCATATTGTGACAAGTAAGTCGTTAAGATTCACTCATTTACTTTGAAACATATAAATGACCTTGTGGTTTCACCTCATCAATGCTAATTTCTTCTCTTTTTTTGCGCAGCGACCGATATTGGATCGTAATCACGCTACTACCGACGCAGGGCTTGGCTTATTTCTTCGATTCGATGAGACACCCTAAAAAGCAATGGACCAGATTGAAGAAGGTTCTAAATGATGCTCTAGCCAAGTGTAAGAACTACAACCAGACGATAACAGATCATTCTGAATTTAAGTTCTTCACTAGCGCTTGTTGCTATGGAAAACCAAATGTCAAATCCTCTCATAGGTCTTGCTATTGTGCCATGGCCATCATGTACGACTTTTTGAAGAAAAGCAAATATTTGCAAAAACATAGCCAGACCGTCAAGTGGTCCGAAGAGATGGAGAGGGACATAGACATAGGGGAATTATTAACAGAGTATGAGCGCATCCAAAAGGTGTTGGCCAAAATCATTAACAAAGAGGTTCTAAATGAGGACGGAGAGCATAATTGGTTCGATGCCAAAAGTTGGCATGCCAATATTTAGCAAATGTCAAATGTTGGCTACCAACTTTTCTTGTCAATTTCACAAAAAGTTGCCAAATTTTGGTGACTTTTGATTTTGCCAAATGTTGGCTTGCCAAATATTGGCAATGCAGAATGTTGGCATCAAACCAATTATGCTCGGAAAGTTCCACTACGAGCCAGAGCGAGATGAGAAATGACTTCACCGTGTTGAAGACATATTGCGGAAATCGATTGCGAGCGAATAGTCAAGTTGATACATACACCTCTTCAAAACAGCGTGATTCGTTGTTCATTATATGAGTTGAGACATGCATGTTTATTTGTTGCCCTGCACTTCGTATACTATATGTTTGCTCCATTAATGCTCTTAATTATTGTATCACCATTGTAATATGATTGTTTGAATGCTAAGACAATATTCTATATATGTAATGCAATGGGATGATCAAGTGCAAATCATTGCAACAATGCCATTAAAATGCTACCACGACAACAGAATAACGTTGTCGCGGCAGCAATTCTTCTATATGCCTAGATCACTACCAATAGCGAGCGGCAAAGGTGCATGCCAATGCTGCTACGCACGACAGTGGCGAGCAGAGACCAATGCATCACTCGGTAGCTACAATAGTCGTGGTGGGCGGTACAACCCGCCCGCCACTACAATAGTGCAACCAGTGGCAGGCCCTCACCCGCCACTGATGCCATCTTAGCAGTGGTGGGAGGTCCGTAGCGGGCATCCCTGAGAGCCTTGCCCGCCACTGCTAGGCATTCCTGCAGTAGTGACTTGGTGTTGGCACCGTCTGTCTGCACCGAGGGAGTGGAAATGAATGCATCTGCTTCTACTCAAGGCGATGACTAAAGACGTAGAAATGGGTGAAAAATCATATTTTATTAGGATTATCTAAGAAACGAAAATGAATGCCAACATCTAGGTGGCAATACTCGACCGCCAATATGGAGTTTATCAGTTTGAGTCATGGAAAGAAAAACAAGAGAAGAAAAGAAAGAAAATGGAAGAAAGAAAAGAAAATAAATAAATAAAAGGAAAGAAAAGCAAAGTAAAGAAAGAAAGAAACTCAGAAAGAAAGAAAAGAGGAGACTAAAGATAGGAAAAGAAAGAAAAAGGAAAGAAAAGCAAAGCAAAGAAAGAAGGAAAAGAAAGAGAACAAAAGAAATAAAAGGAACGAAAGAAAAGAAATAAAAGGAATTCCCCCCTAGCGTTTCTACTTGGCCACTAAGCAAACATTTGGGCCCGGGACTTGGCCCAAACTCCAGCCACACCCATTTCATCCCCAAATTTTGAAGCCGTCACATATAACCCTAGCTCCCCTTTATACCTTGCATCCTCCTCCGCCGCCGCCGACCCCGACCTTACCTTCCATCGCCGCCTCCAATTCTCAACTCTGCCAACCATCGGCCCCTCCTTCCCCCGGCGCACCTCCTCTCCCCTTATCCTCCTATCTTCGCCCCATCCGAGCTTCCTCGCCGAAGCCTCCCAAGATCCTCCCACCTCCCTCGACACGTCCTCCCCGTCGCCGAGCTCCACCGTCGTTTTGAGATCCGCCTACCACCCTGGTTGCACCCGCCACTCTCATCGTCGTCACCGCCCCAAGGTAAGCCACCATTTTTCTTTCAAATTTTAATGCCTTTTGTGGATTTGTGATGGTGATGAATGGTTGTATGGTTGTGACGTACATCATATATGCGAAGTGGTTGCAATTTTTTGCTTGGTTGCAAATTTTCATGTTCGTATGAAATGTGATTTCATAAATGAGAAGAGAGATGAGGGAAAAGAGAAGAGATAAAAGGGAAGAGAGAAGAGAGAAAAGGGAAGAGGAAATAGGGAGGAGAGAATAAATATAAGAAGAGAGATTGAGATTTGCTATGCAAATTTTGTATATGTCAAAACTGCATATGCCATTGCTAATTTTGCTATGTCAAGAAACATTGTATGACATTGCAATTGTTTCCTATTGCTATTTTTTATATGTAAAGAGACATGGTATGCCATTACAAAATTGTCTTGTAAAGAAAATTTCAGTGTACAATTTTGATATGTAAGTGTTTATGTGTGTATGTGTGAGTTATGAAAAATGAGTTGTTTGGCTAAAAACCACTGTGTGTGTGTGTGTGTGTGTGTGTGTGTGTGTGTCGTTCAAAACAGTTTCTGTTTAAGTGTGATCTTTTTCTTGTATGACATGTCGAACTTTGTTGCAATGTAAAACCTTTGTGGTGGTGAATCTTTAGGGATTGATCGTTCTTGCAGGCCTTTCAACAGGAGAGACACCGGTCTTTGTCCCCGACCATGCTTCAAGGGTAATATCTCTATTCATGTGTATGTTCATTTATTTTTTACATCACCTAGTCAAGTAACATAGATGTATCCCATTTCTCGGGAGTTATATCATAAATATGCAAGTATTTGCATATTTATAAAAATACCCTTTCAAATTGTTTATGATTTTTGGACAACGAGGATGTATAGATTGGGCTTGTTTCCATGATCTCCTCCATTCCAAGACAAAGTTTCAATAGCATCCCCCTGTTGTTATCAGAATACTCATTCTCTTGTCTTGTTGTCAAGATGTGTACACTACTACAATGCTGCTAAATCAGCCAAATGGTTATTCAGTGCGTCCGGGTCAGTGATCACAACCCGCATCACTGGCCAGCCAAAAAACTGGTCTGTGTTGACTCACAACTGATGACTGGAGCATTAGTAATGTAATTTAGAGGACATCATCACTAACCAGTACTTCACAATTGACCGGTCAGTGACAAAAATCCATTTCTGCACACATGCTGACAAAACAAATCAAAACAAATACTAAAAAAATTTCAAAAAATTCCAATTTTTTTGTGTGTTGTAGAGAATTTGATGCATGAGATTCGCTCCAATTTTCAAATCATTTGGACATATGAGGAACTCTCGGCAAAAAAAAACAAATTGGGAGTCTGTAAAAATGTTTACTGTTCATGTACTGTTTTGGTCCGATTTGTCTTTTTTGCTAAGAGCTGCTCAAATGTCCAAATGACTTGAAGTATGGAGCGGGCCTCATGCATCAAATTGTCTACCGTACAAAAAAGATTTGGAATTTTTTGAATTTGTTTTGAATTTTTGACGAATTTTTTTCTAACCGGGCGCAGATGAGCCTGTGTACCAAAACGCCCTACTCAGTCAGTGGTATCTTTAGAAAAACACCCCAAAAATAGCAGAATCCCAATTCAAATACGAATAGTTGAGCCACATATACACATGCTTGTAATCAAACATAGAACTAGGAAGACTATATGAAGCACAACAAGAACATCACTAACATACAAATCAAACTCGAACATTATGAAGCATGACAAACAAAAATATCACTAAGTCGTAAACTAACTCGCAATGTGCTCTACATCACCGTCGATGCATGTGACCATCAGTTACCCATGCCTTCACACGATCTAAAAGGTTCATACAACCATGTAAACCTCTAATCATCAACTTCAAAATTGAAATGATGAACTATAGAGAATAGAATGTTAATCAATAGAAAGTTAAATAACCAAGTTAAAATGAATGAATTGTGTGCACATGTTGACATTGTGTAAAACCAAATGAACATACAAGTGATATGGCTATTACAATTTATAAGTTTGATAGAACATACTCCTTCCGTCCGAAAAAACTTGTCCCTGAAATGGATGTATCTAGCACCAAGTTAGTGCTAGATACATCCATTTGAGGAACAAGCTTGGGACAAGTTTTTTCGGACGGAGTGCTAGATACATCCATTTGAGGAACAAGCTTGGGACAAGTTTTTTCGGACAGAGGGAGTACAAGTGACATGATTGTTTAGTTTACAAAATTCGACAAGGGTCAAAAGATTGTCATATTGCATCGCCTCTAGAGGTCGCATACGTACATTGAATTAAGATGAAACAAAACCGAAGTTGTTCAATTTGGTGAGGAGAACAACTTTCTTGTTGGGCAATTTTTCTTTTAAATCCATCTTGAGGGCTGAATAAGCGACGCCATACACCAGACTAATGTTTTGTGCCTCAACTATGTTGTATTCTAACTTTGGAGGTATGCGATTGTATGGAATCAGGCGGTTGTATTCTAACTTTGGAGGTTGCATATTACCTCGGATGGAGATGGCCTATAAACTAATGTTTTGTGCCTCAACAATGTTGACAACTTTCATGTATTGATCAACCCTTCAGAAATGGACCTTAGGTTTCACCAATGATATTGTGTGTGTGTGTGTGTGTGTGAGAGAGAGAGAGAGAGAGAGAGAGAGAGAGAGAGAGAGAGAGAGAGAGAGATACTAACTGAGATATGTCCATGGTGATGTCCGACAGAGAAAAGCGAGGAGATAGGTTGATGGCTGCCGAGAAACCCATCATCAAGGCACATCACCTTGGCAATGACAACATCGAGGTGCGTCTCTTTTCTCCCATGTTGTTTTGTTCAGGTCAACTTTGTTTCCAGTTTAGTATGAGCAACATATACTGAATGACCTCTTCATTCTTGCACGCTTTGTAGTACTACACATCTCCTATTACGAGCATGATGTCCATGATGAAGAACAAGGTCACGCAATACCGCAGGTTCAAGAAGCGCGTGATCAAGGGGAGGTCACGTGTGGTGATGTGAAGACACTACAGGTGAGCGATGAATTATGTGTGATACAGACTTACATAGATGTTGTTGATGGTGTTGAGATCTGTGGTGTGAACCACGGTTGTGTTCTATGTTCAGGGCAACTATAGCTGGATCCCGGAGGGTTGGGCAATGGAGATAAGGGCTGAAGGGGAGGGGGTGAACAAAAAAATATTCAAGGTATGTAAAACAAACAAAAAATGCACTTGTTTAATAAGTTTCCAGCAGGTGGTGAATAGCTAGATTATGTAGCTAGCCTTGGCAAACTATATTGTTTGGACACTTTTTGCAACAGAAAATGTCTGACATTTCATATTTCATTTTGTAGAGCCTTATTTATACATTCATCCAAGATGTAGTAATGATTACAACCACGACAACGACATTGCACACATACACCTCTTTTCTTTTTCTAAAAATGATTTGGTATGGATGGATCATTGTATTTAGTTATATTATGTGTGAGAAATTAAATGGCTAATATAACAGATAATTTTTTTTTATCTTGGAATGCACCATTGGTCAGATGAGAACCAAGCAAAGATACTTGTTCATCTAAGCAACTCACTAAACTTGAACATATCCTCATGCAGTTCTTCGTCCATAAGTCCTCCGGTGTGCGATTTACAAACAAAGATGATGTAGAGGCCTTTGAAAAAATAGTACGAGTGCCAAAGATGCCACTGCCATCCAAAGAAGATGGGTCTAAACAAGATGTGTCTAAACAAGACGTGCTGCTCTTTGAAGAACCAATAAAAAAGAGGAAGACCCCCAGAGCCTGCAAAGACCCAGACGCAGTAGAGTGCGACACGAGCTCTCAGGATAACGTATGTACATCTCTACATAGCACCACATACATACATACTTCTAGTGTGATCTTAATGCTATAAATTCTCAAGAATTGGCTAACATTCAGTCTTATGTATTATAGATGATTGCACAGCTTGACTTCTATACCGAGCGTTTGTCCGCTGGATGGGTGAAGGAAACCTACTTCAGACCAGACGACAAAAAAAAGAAAGACACGGTATATATAAACATGTCATATTGGCCTATTTTTTTGTTAAAATGCATGCAAATTGCGAACACACGCTGTGCTTATATATTTTTCTTCATTGGTTTCAGTTTTCTATTCTTTAACTATCCTTTTGGTCTTCTGCAGTATTTTACCGACCCTTCTAGTTCTGAGTATCTCGTGTTCCGTACGAAGAAGGATGCAACGAAATACTTCTGGACTGGACAACGTCCTAAAGATTCCTGGAAACCGACACAGAGTGTCACCAAGAAGTACAAAGACTTGCTTGGTAATTGTTGCTCCTGTTTTTTCACAACTCGTTGAGTAGTATTGTTCTCGCCAAAGTTTCATACAATGAGACTCATTAAGTACATCTGAGAAGATATCTAGTGCTTTCTTATCTTTTTACGGTGCTTCCATGCAAACCCACATTTCTGAATTTTCTGATAAAGTTGAGACAAGATGTATCTAAAGTTCCCACAGAGTTTCATTTCAAAACTTGAGCCATATATAAATAAACAAAAATAAAAATGATGTGAATTGTGCCAAACATATAATATTCACAACAAATCTGAACTGTGTACTTTTATCTTTCTTTCTGTTCTTGAGTTGTGAATCAAGTTTGGTCTTCAAATTATGTATCATGACTATTGCACCATGTCCCAAGGTTGTCTTTTTTATATACAAAATAATTCTTTTAGATTGTGCGTTTGCTCTTAGTAGATAGTGGAGAAATACCGTCAAGGAGGAAGCATCAGGAAAAAATGATGATTTTTTGGGAGCACGTATAGGACGTGCACTCAGGCACTAATAAGATCATAGCTCATCCTTCTTTTTACAAAATTGCTTCCATTTCATTATTCTTTCCCCTCTCTTTTTTGCGGGGGATTTCATTATTCTTTCCATCCTACCTATTAATTTGACTTTTTTTTACAGTTACAGATGCAGATGAAAAAGACCTAGTTGGTCAGCATGAGCCCAAGGAAAAGAAGCCTAAGACTACAAGCACCGAAGCCGACGAGGCAATGACCTGCTCACAGGTTAGACTGCTAGGAATCAATCAAGGCCAAGAGAAAAATTGAAGAAAACCAGAGTGATCAATGGCAGCATTTTTCCGGCTTAAAAAAAGAGAAGGAACACTGCCGCTGCGAAGCTATTTCCACCTTGTGCTGTGAACTTAATTATATGGTGGGTTTGTCGTGAAACTTGCAACCAAAGGGGACAGTGGTAGGAGGTTTTTGTCCCATTGTCCGAGTCCGAGTATGCGATTGGACCTCCTCGGTGTGTTGAACCTGTTTCCTTTTTTCTATTTTTGCTTTTGTGTTTTACTTCCTGAGAACCTAGCCTTCCTAGAATTGTGAATTGTTTAATTCGTGCCGAAATATATTTGGATTTTCTCTGATTTTACTCGTTTCCTGAACTATAATCGTCTATACGGCATTACATGGCTCTGGTTCTGGCAGACAGGAAGGTTGCAACAACGAAACATCATAAGCATTTAAGCATTATAAGGATCTCAAGCTGTCGATCAAAAGGAATTGTGTGTGCATTTATAATTTATATGGATGAGTGTATGTATGTGCGTATGAGTGTATATGTATGTACTGCGTTTAAGAGAAAAGTAGTTATCCATTTCGTCGGGTGTGATTATGACATACAACACGCCAGCACTATCTTGGTTGTGGATGCGCACTAGCTTTTCAGGCAGATAAAAGTTCCAGCCGCCACAGCTCTCCTCCTCGTTTTCCTGCCGACCGCGACCATGACGACGACCACACGTCAAGGGCATGTGTGCGTGTGTGATTATCTCTGCCAGAATGAAGGTGAGCGCGATCTTGATCTTGCCGCAGTACTCCTCCTTGACGACCTGGTGCACGCCCGGCGGCAGGATGCACTCCTGTAGCACCGTCTCCAGAGGGATGCTCTGGAAAATGTTCAGTGCATTACATACATGATACATGTCAGTTCAGAACGCTTCGAGGACTATGACACTTCTGCCATCTTGTTCTGATGAGAGTAGAGGCTTGTGTGTGTCTGGTTAGCTACTGAAGAAATCGGAGTCGTCAAGGCCCTTTGCGAAGACAAGCAGGACCTCTAGCTTCATGCATTGAACGATGGGAACCTGGGGTAGGTGCACCCATTTTTTCCCAAAAGAAAGTAATTGTAAACATGGTCGAAATCATGATTTGTTTTAACAACAAACCTGGTCAAGCATTACACTCGCACTTTTTTTAGAGGTAATATCATTGATAGTCATAGAACTTGCGCTGGATGTCCAGTTTGGTGCTAAAACTTGTAAAATATGGATTTCTGGTCATCTAACTTGTTGATTGGTGCAAATACGGTGCTTTCTACTGTATCCCGGCATACACCCTGCCTGCATGGCATGTCGGCGGCCCACATATCAGTGGTCAGGAGTTAATTTTTCCAATAACTTCCTAGATTTTTAAATCTACACTACTATTAAACAAGAGAACATGGTGGACGAAAACTCTGCCAGGCCCACGCTCGCGCACAAGGGAAACAATCAAACAACCCACGTCCAATTTATATGGAGAGGAAAAAAAAACAATCGCAAAAGGAAACCACACGTCCGTTCCGCATGCATTGTTCAACAATACAGAAAGAAAGTTGCTAAATTAGCGGCAACTAATTTATTTTCCCCCGCCGCCGCCGCCGTTCCACATTGCCATCTAGGCGTACATGTTAACCCGTGGCATCGCTGCCCTGGGCAGCTGGCGAGGCACCTGACTACCACGGCGATGACAAGCTCTTCGGCGACACAGGTGCCGCGCCCAGACTAGCTGAACTCTATTGTCATCCAGACGTCCAGGTTTACATGCGCCATCGCTGCCCTGCGCAGACGGCAAGGCACCAGACGACGGCCGCAACGACGAGCTCTTCGTCAAAACAGGTACCGCCCAGACTGTCTGAACTTTGTTGCCATCCAGGCGTCCAGGTTGACCTGTGCCATCGCTGCCCTGCGCAGCCGACGAGGGACCCGACGACGGGTGCGACGAGCTGACCTGCCCTGCGCCATTCACGTCCGCGCTCTTCGCCAACAAAGGTGCCGCCCAGACTGTCTGAACTTCGCGAGGCTTTTACAGGCCGCCACCACCCAGACTGTCCCGCGCCATCGCCGCACTGCGTGTACGACGACGTCACAGCGCCGATGAACTGCTCCGCAGGTGCATGCTTATTTGCCAACATGTTGCCAGTGTGATCCATTTGATTGATCCTCGTGCTTTTCTGCATATTATAATGATAAAAACATGTTAGCATTCTATAATTTATCAAAAACAAGAATGAATCTTATGGCATGAGCATATACTAACATGATCCCTATTGTACGTACCTGACCTAAACCTGAAATCGTACCATGAAGCCTTGGCAAATGCACATGGTACTGACCTCACCTAAAAGCCTCACCAAGCTGCATATGGTTCACCCACACTCTGAAAGAGACCTAGATGAATAGTATTACAAACTACTACATCCTGTTACATTATGCCAAGTATATTAATGCAAATTGAATTCATTTGGGTAGCAGACCTAGATGAATAGTATTACAAACTATTATATTCTGTAGCATTATGAAAGTAAATTAATGCAAATTGAATTCATTTGGGTAACAGACCTAGACGGGCATTGCGCGTGCAAGATTACTAGAGTTTTTCTTATTGTGCATCAGGTTAGCGATGTGTTGAAACATCAGACTCCACACAGTCCAAGTAAGTTCCCTGTATTTTATTATATTAAGTTTGGATAAAGCAACCTAAGATAGAGTTTGGATAAAGCAAAATAACTAGAGTTTGATAACCAGCAACCTAAGTAGAGTTTGGATAAAGCAAAATAACTAGAGTTTGATAACCAGCAACCTAACTAGAGTTTGGATAAAGCAACCTCACTTGTGCGCGAACAAGCTAGGTGCCTGAATTTTTTATGGTGATATGTCAAATTGAGATGCTTAGAGAATTGGCAATCAAATGTGTAAGGCAACGGCAGCACGCAGATCGCCAAATGTGAAAGCATTATACTAAGTATATTAATGCAAATTGAATTCATTTGGGTAAGCAGAGGCACCACAAGAAAGCTCTCAAGGTAAACAGTTAGTGGGAGTTGAACATAAAACTCTACTATGTCTGTATTCCGGTAACGTAATACTATTCATTCAAAGATAGTTGTATGATAACACTCTTGACATTCACAGGGTTGAAGGACTTCGTATGGCCCCTACCACTCCCAACAGGTAATGATCATAACCCAATCACTCGATTGTTGCTCAACTGCTGAATTGTGTCATGATTTGCAGACCCTAAAGAAATAAAAAGGCGGATGGATAGAGAGCAATATGCACAAAATAGGGATGAAATCAATAAGAGACGACGTGAGGCCTCCGTCTACGCTGCCGGCTCCTGCGCCACTGCTCCTGCTCCTCCCCCTCCTCCGCGGCCGGGCACACCGAGGCCGAGGCGGCGACCGGCGCGCGTGTGTATATGCGGCACCGGCGTTGTATTTGGCGTTGCCCACGACGGTGGGATGCCGGAGGCGTTGGCGCAGCAGCAGCATGCCCAGGGACTCCTTCGCCGTAACCGCCGGGAGCACCGAGGACGGTGGCGGCGGCTTTTTTCCTGAGAGCGGTGGGGAGACAGTGGAAGGGATAAGGTATGTGAAGTGTGTGGGTGTGGAGAACTGAGAGGAGGCAGCGAGGGGCGTGTCCAATTTTTTCTGCATCGATTCCTTTTCTTTTTATTATCACTGGCCTTTTTCATCATTCTTTTTACAGTGATGCTACACACACGACACCGAATGCACGATTTATGCACGACGAGTGAGCTCGGCCTTTTGTTATGTCTGCGAATCTACATTACAACCTCACTTCTGTGGCCGATCCTTGCACGACAGTCAATCCGGTGGTGTGCTACAGTTTTAGTTTATGGTTGGATGTGTAGCATCGTCCAAACATCGTGCAAGAAAGTCGTCTGCATAGCAGCTCTCTTATGTCTGATGCATGGATCAGTACCCTTGGATCAGTTGTCGTGCAAGAATCGGCTACAAACTGTCGTGCGTAAAGTAGTTTTGTTCTGTTTATATTACTTTCTCAGTTAAGATCTTACATTATGAAACGGATGGAGTAGTTAACTAATTTTTCTATTAGAAGTTGACGTATGGGTGCAATCTTTTTACAAGATTACAACGGTTTAAATAAACGTTCTATCATGAACTTTTTGTTGAGGATAAATCATGTAGGTAATTTTGTGGCCTCTTGATGTTAAATTTCATGGAGCACTTATGGGAGATATTTCGACACTCTTGAACAGATATATTTTTGCATCATATCATAATTTCATGGAGTACTTATGAAGTAGCAACTATTTGAAAATTAAGTCGTATTACTTGACTTTACTTTCATAGGGCATATTTAGAACAAAATTAGTTGTTATTTTAGTAGATTGAGAATTGAATAATGATGATATAAGAAATCCGGATCGTTAGGCATGACACACATGCACATGGCTCAATAACAATGACTCACTAAAGAGAAATAAGATTTAAAATGGATGTTTCTATTATAGATTATGATACGTGCGTGCAAATCTACTAGTCATGAAAAAAAGCTTAAGTGAGACTCACTTGTTAGTGAACAGTATATGAGAAAAATGATAAAAATAAATAGGATGGGGCGGGAGACTCGAACCAACGACCATCACAAGGGAACGTATACTAGGTGAACCAGCAGGCCCAACGTGATTTACTGATTTGGAAGGATAACCACTTTTTGTAACCCGTCAGGTAGAACACCTGAGCCTACCAACTCAAATGGGCTATAATCAGTGGAGCCCATTTTGCAACTTTGATTTGCTTTAGAAATTTGTATGTAATTTATGATCTATGTCTAAAAAAATGTTAATTATGATCTCAGTAATGAAAATATATTTATGGATTACAAAAATGTTTGTATAGTTTAGAGTAATCCAAATATGTGTAAAATTACATTTTAAAAATATTATACAAAAACTGTACTACTCATAGATGAGAGAATTTTTTAACATAAAAAAGAAAGCCGCTAGGTCTCGAACCCACGAGGCCGCTACCAACGACACCCTTCACTATTGTCATACAGAAGATGACAAGTAAATAAAAAAGTTTCATATAAGCCTGACTATTATATAAATATTTAATAAAACATAAGTAATATAATTTGTTCAGATATTTGTGTGTTAAAAATATTATACATACAAACGATGATTAGTGAACAACAACAACAACAACAACAACAAAGCCTTTAGTCCCAAACAAATTGGGATAGGCTAGAGGTGAAACACATAAGATCTCGCAACCAACTCATGGCTCTGGCACATGGATAGCAAGCTTCCACGCACTCCTGTCCATAGCTAGCTCTTTGGTGATATTCCAATCCTTCAGGTCTCTCTTAACGGACTCCTCCCATATCAAATTCGGTCTACCCCGCCCTCTCTTGACATTCTCCGCACGCTTTAGCCGTCCACTATGCACCGGAGCTTCTGGAGGCCTGCGCTGAATATGCCCAAACCATCTCAGACGATGTTGGACAAGCTTCTCTTCAATTGGTACTATCCCAACTCTATCTCGTATATCATCATTCCGGACTCGATCCTTCCTCGTGTGGCCACACATCCATCTCAACATACGCATCTCCGCCACACCTAACTGTTGAACATGTCGCCTTTTAGTCGGCCAACACTCAGCACCATAAAACATTGTAGGTCGAACCGCCGTCCTGTAGAACTTGCCTTTTAGCTTTTGTGGCACTCTCTTGTCACAGAGAATGCCAGAAGCTTGGCGCCACTTCATCCATCCGGCTTTGATTCGATGGTTCACATCTTCATCAATACCCCCATCCTCCTGCAGCATTGACCCCAAATACCGAAAGGTGTCCTTCTGAGGTACCACCTGGCCATCAAGGCTAACCTCCTCCTCACACCTAGTAGTACTGAGACCGCACATCATGTACTCGGTTTTAGTTCTACTAAGCCTAAACCCTTTCGATTCCAAGGTTTGTCTCCATAACTCTAACTTCCTATTTACCCCTGTCTGACTATCGTCAACTAGCACCACATCATCCGCAAAGAGCATACACCATGGGATATCTCCTTGTATATCCCTTGTGACCTCATCCATCACCAATGCAAAAAGATAAGGGCTCAAAGCTGACCCCTGATGCAGTCCTATCTTAATCGGGAAGTCATCAATGTCGACATCACTTGTTCGAACACTTGTCACAACATTATCGTACATGTCCTTGATGAGGGTAATGTACTTTGCTGGGACTTTGTGTTTCTCCAAGGCCCACCACATGACATTCCGCGGTATCTTATCATAGGCCTTCTCCAAGTAAATGAACACCATATGCAAGTCCTTCTTTTGCTCCCTATATCTCTTCATAAGTTGTCGTACCAAGAAAATGGCTTCCATGGTCGACCTCCCAGGCATGAAACCAAACTGATTTTTGGTCACGCTTGTCATTCTTCTTAAGCGGTGCTCAGTGACTCTCTCCCATAGCTTCATTGTATGGCTCATCAGCTTAATTCCACGGTAATTAGTACAACTCTGAACATCCCCCTTGTTCTTGAAGATTGGTACTAATATACCCCGTCTCCATTCTTCTGGCATCTTGTTTGCCCGAAAAATGAGGTTGAAAAGCTTGGTTAGCCATACTATCGCTATGTCCCCGAGATCTTTCCACACCTCAATGGGGATACAATCAGGGCCCATCGCCTTGCCTCCTTTCATCCTTTTTAAAGCCTTCTTGACCTCAGACTCCTGGATTCGCCGCACAAAACGCATGCTGGTCTCATCAAAGGAGTCGTCCAGTTCAATGGTAGAACTCTCATTCTCCCCATTGAACAGCTTGTCGAAGTACTCCCGCCATCTATGCTTAATCTCCTCGTCCTTCACCAAGAGTTGGCCTGCTCCGTCCTTGATGCATTTGACTTGGCCAATATCCCTCGTCTTCCTCTCTCGGATCTTGGCCATCTTATAGATGTCCCTTTCACCTTCCTTCGCGCCTAACCGTTGGTAGAGGTCCTCATATGCCCGACCCCTTGCTTCACCAACAGCTCGCTTTGCGGCCTTCTTCGCCATCTTGTACATTTAAATATAAACCTATGTATTATGTTAGCCAGGACTGAATGTTCATATCAACAATTTAAATATTTATATCATTTTAAATTATACAAACATTTTCATAATTCATAAGTACTGTTTTAAGTATTGAAATATTACATGAAGAGTTTTGAAAGTAAGCTATTTCGTTTGTATTAACAATATTTTAACATGAATATTTAAACAATATTTGTCTAACCGAGATCATAATTTACAGACTATCTACAATTTTCTAAAGAATTATCAAAGGTGCAAAATGGGCTGCACTGATCATAGGCCATTTGAGCTGACAGGCCCACGTGTTTTAAGAGGATAATATAGTACGACCTTATCCCTTGAAGTGTCATTAGGCGGGTTGGTTCACGAGGTGTGCGCACCATCTGAAGGTCGCTAGTTCAAATCCCGGCCCCTTTAAATGATTTTTTTTTTCTCTTATACTCCCTCCGTTTTTATTTAGTTCGCATATTAGCTTTGATCAAAGTCAAGCTTTACAAACTTTGACCAAGTTTATATACAAAAATATTAAGATATACAATAACAAATCAACAACATTAGATTTATTATTAAATGTACTTTTACATTGTATAGATTTATTATGATAAATGCCTATATTGTTTTCTATAAACTTGGTTAAACTTTACGAAGTTTGACTTCAGTCAACTCTAATATGCAGAGTAAATAAAAATGGAGGGAGTACTGTTCACTGGCAGGTGGGTCTCATCTGTGCTTTTCTGCGTAATTAAAAAACTTGAGGAAGTTATTTGGAAAGTGATTTCTTTAATACTGTTCACTGGCAGGTGGGTCTCATATGTGCTTTTCTGTGTAATTAAAAAAATTGAGGGAGTTATCTGAAAAGGATTTACTCCAGTCTACTGACATGTGGGCCACTACCAAGCTGGCATGCCACGCAGGCATGGTGTATGTCCGAATACGGTAGAAAGCACTGTATTTGCACCAATCAACAAGTTAGATGACCATAAATCTGTATTTTACAAGTTTTCACACCAAACTGAACGTCCAACGCAAGTTCTATTACCTCTTTCGGTTCGGCAGGGGACGGAGAGAGCATGAAGAGCAGATCGAGGCGAGGCGCATGAGCAACGCGATCAGTTTACCCAGGTTCGGGCCGCACAGATGCGTAAAACCCTACTCCTGCCTTGTGGTTGTATTGATTTCTTGCTCGGGAGCGCTGATTGCTACAGTACACACCAGCAGCTAGCTAGACCGAACGTGAGTGCTTCTGTTGGCCGACCCCCTCTATGTTGCGCATGGGCATCCTTTTATATGCTTAAGGGGTCACCGACAGGTGGCAACATAGACGAGGGCAAAAATGGAAAAAGGCGTGGCGGTGGCACCGCCGCCTACTACAGTGTATCATACCTAACCCTGACGGCAGGGGACAAAGGCATTAAATGCCTGTCTGCGTCACCTAGACGGTGCGGAAAGGGACCGCTAGGGATGCCACTGCTTGCCACGATGGCAATCTTGTCAGCGCCGCTTGCCACCGTGTACCTCTGGCTGCACAGCTTCCCGCCACGTACGCTCTGGAAGGGTCCCATAGCGACACGTTGGTGGATGTGCTGGAGCGCAGGTACAGAGTGGAAGCTTGCCGCGGCAAGTGCCTTGCCGCGGTCGTTGTCTTGTCGCATCCGGGAGCTTGTCGCTCACCGGGCCTTGCCGGGACGCGTGGTGCGTCGCGGTAAGTTCCTTGAGATGCCTTGGTTGGCCTTCCCGGCAAGCTCCTCTTGCCGGGGTCTTGTCTCCTTCCCGACAAGCTCCTCTTGCCGGGGTCTTGAATACTTTGTTCTTGAATGGCTCCAAAGGGACCACGGAGGATCTTGGCGGTCACTCGGCAAGCCTTGCCGCGGGACGCTGCGACTGCCCGTGCATAAGTTCGGGATACTAGGGTACCCCTACTCTAGTACACCGATAGGAGCCCCCGGGCCTGGGCCATACACGGTGCCGAGCGCTGTTGGGCCAGGCCCAAAACAGGGCACGGGCACACGCGGCCTGGGTTACGCCGTGTTTCACTCCGCATCCACCGCGCCCTCCCCGCATGGCACGCGTCGAACGCGGCGTTGTGGGAGAGATCGTGGGCGGTTTCTTTATTAGGAAAGGCGGAACGTCCGCTCCCTCCTCCTTTATAAGCAGGGAAAGCAGGGGTAGTGCGCCCACTCGCCCCCTTTCCACTCCAATCTCAGAAGCCTCCGCCGCGCCCCTGTCTTCTCAAAGCAGCAAGAGAGGAGCGCCCTGCCCCCCCATTGCCACCAGCACCACCAACGCCGTCGACCTCCTCCACCACCTCCACCATGGCTCCGAAAGCCGACAAGGGGAAGGCCGTGAAGTCGACCGAGGCGCAGCGGCTTGCGGCGCTGCGGAAGGAGCGGGCCATCTTCCCCCCAAGCTTGCCGCGAAGGAGCTGAGGGAGTACTACTACCTATTCTGGTCGACGGAGACGCGGGCTCACCCGAGCACGAAGGTACTCCCAGCCACTGCTCATAAACTTGCTCCGAACGGATATCCCTTCTTCGCCGTGTTCTTCTACTGCGGGCTCCGCCCGCCTTTCTCCGAATTCTTTTGCGACATCATGAACACCTACGGCCTCTGCCTCCTTGATTTCACCCCCAATGCCATTCTGACCATGGCAGTTTTCGCACACCTTTGCGAAAACTTTGTCGGAGTCCACCCAAACGTAGCCCTTTTCCGCCATTTCTTCATGCCCCGAGTAGAGAGAGGAGAGCCTCTATCCGGCGGAATCGCCTGGATCTCAAGGGCCGGCAAGAAGGACTCTTATTTGGAGGGAGAGTTCCGCGGCAAGTGGGAGGAGTGGAGAGCAGATTGGTGTTGGATTGTCGAGGAGAACCCGCAACCATTTACCGGTCGGCGCCAAGTAGCAGCAGTACGCGGCAGCGATTGGAGCGACTGGCCCCGGAGGACGATAGGCCGAGGATTGCCGTCACCAGGATCCAACGCCTCAGGCTTGCCGGACTCACTGTAGGCGCCGTTGGCGCAGATTTCCTTCGCCGCCGCATTGCCCCCCTGCAGGAACGGAGGAGGCCCGCCTGGGAGTTCAAAAATGCGGCGGATATCATGAGGCTGCGCCCGGGCCTCAATTACAACTTTATTGTTTTGGAGCTGAATGCGATGCTTCAGGAGCTCTTTAAGTATGACCCAGATCATCCCGAAGTATTTAGGTTGCCGCAGGGCGTCGTCCCGCTGTGCAACAATTCCGCGCTCGACCGCATCCGGGCAATGATGCCGCTGTGCGACTCGCATGGACTTGTGCCAACTTGGCAAGAGCCTGCAGATGAGGTCGTGCAGGAATTCTTCGACAACTTGGTAGAAGTGCCAATCCGCCCCGACAAGAAGAACGGCCTTACTCGCGACACCACCGATGCGGAGTTGAAGCGCATCGCCTCCAGGCTGGAAGAAGCGGCGGCAGCCGCAGCGGCAGGCGAGTTTGGATTCACTTTGGAGGAGGCAGAGGCAGCAGAGGCGGCAAACCGGGCCGAGCGAGAGGAGCTTGCCGGCAAGAAAGAGCTTGCCCGACAAGAGGAGCTTGCCGGCAAGAAAGATATTGCCGGGTGTGACGCCGAGCCGAGCGAGCCCGCCGAGGATACGAGCGGTTCGTTGGATATCAACTCTTCTTCCTCCTCGTCCTCAGACAGCTCGCCGCAAGCTGAGCCTCCATCTCCACCAAGAAGGCGTCTCCGCAAGGCCGGGGACGTAGCGAGGCGGCAGCCAAGTCGACAGTCGCCGCGCCGTGCGACACGCTCTACCGCGGCAAGCACTGCTGCCGCGGGAGCGCCTCACGCTGCTGCAGCAACTGGAGCGGGGTCTTCTCGGACCACCGCTTCTGCTCCCGCCAAGCGGCCAAGGGATCCTACTCCTCCGCCTGCCTGCGCCGGGCGTGAGCCGGATTTTGACTTCTCCGCGTTCAGCTCCGACGAGGAAGAAGAAGAAGAGTAAGATTCACTTGTCATACTTGCAGTTCTTCAATCCTTGCTGTTTTGTCTTGTATCTCACTTGCTTCAATCTGGACCTATTCCTTTTTAGGACTCTGGCCCAGAGAGCGGCGAAGAGAGCCAAGGCCCCCCGTGATTGTCATCGAGGACGAACCCACCGCGTCAGCAGGGGATGCGCCCGAGACAACCTTGCCGAACCCGGCAACTGTCCTCCAGAGCAGCCCCCAGCGTAAGTATCTGGTTTGCTTTCCGCTGTTGGGTGCGCTTGGAATCTCTTGCTTTGCTGATATCTGTTTGTTGACTTGTGCAGGAGCAGAGCAGCCCCACCAGGAGAGCCCGGAGGCCGCCCCCGAAACGCCAAGGGAGAGTCCTCCGGCAAGGGAGAGCTCTCCGGCAAGGGAGACGTCTTCGGCAAGGAAGGGTTCTCCGGCAAGGGGCAGCACCAGCGGCCCCCTGGCGACGGAGACCACGGCTGTAGATCCTGGCACAGGTAATCTTCTTGCTTCGACACTTCCCTTGGGTTCTTCTTCTTTGGATCTTCTTTTTTGGATATTTGCTTGACTCTTCTCCCCTTTTTCGGCTGTCAGATCCATCTGCTGCAGAGCCGATGGAGACCGAAGTTGCCGCCGAAGACGCCGTTGCCGTCGAGGAAGCAGCCGGCGCCGACGAGCCCACCGGCGAAGAGGCCACCAGGGCTGCCGCTGCAGAAGCAGGCGGGGGATCAGGCGATCGCACTGACGACCCTGAGGCCGCAGGAGCGCCAGGCACTGCACCGACCGCCGATCCCTTCGCCGCTGCCGCAGCGCCAGGCTCCGAAGAGCCCCAGCCTGGCGTCTACTTGAAGGCCAGCGATGACATCTTCATCAACCTCCCCTGGGCGTCAAGCTCCAGGGCGCCGGTCGAGGAAGAGAGCTTCGACGGAGAAGTGCTCGCCTCCGCCGGGCTGGCGCTGGTTGACGCGCCAAGCAGCAGCAGCGGCGAGCCTGAGGAGGAGCGGCTGCTGCGGAAGCTTGTGTCACTCTACCGCGCCCGTCAGGTCATGCTGGAGTCCCGCGAGGCACTTGTCGCGAAGGCGGGAGTCGACATCGAGAAGCACGCGGAGGAGCTCCGGTGCGCCAATCAGGAAGCTCTCCGATTCTTGGCAGTGGAGCGGGCGCGACTTGCCGAGGAGCGGGAGGCCTTCCTCCTTGAGAAGGCCGAAGCCGAAGAGCAACAACGGCTTGCCGCTGAGAAGTTGGCGGTGCAGGAAGGCGAGCTGGTGCAGCGGAAGGTCAACCTCGACAGCCATGAGGAGGAGCTTGCCGCGCGCGAGCGGACAGTTGGCGGAGCCCTCAAGCAAGCCGAAGATGCTGCCGCAGCTGCCGAGGCCGCCAAGAAGGAGCTGGAGACAAAGGCGGCGCAGCTGGAGGCCGATCTCAAGGCGAGCGGTGACGAGCTTGCCGTGCTCAAGCTTGAGCGGGAGAAGGACGCCAACAGCTACTCGGAGCTGCAGGCCCATCTCGCCGAGAAGGGCAAGGAGCTTGACGCCGCCAAGGACTCCAATGCGGATCTTGAGTTAAAGCTGATCGCTTTGACCAAGATATTGGACGGCGCCAAGGAGCAGGAGACGGCTCTGAAGGAGGAAGTCAAGGCCGGCAAGGCGCTGCTGGCGAGTGCCGCTGCCGCCCAGAGCACTTTCCGGGAGAACGTGGAGCACTGGACGGAGGGTCTCATGGATGTTGCCGGAGACATCGACAAGGAGCTGGCGTAGCTGGGAATGGAGGATCTCGGGTATCCTTCCGACGAGAGCCTCCAACCTAGCGGCAAGCTCACTTTGTTCTTCAAGGGCGTGGCGACGGCTCTCCGGCGACTCTGGGAGAGGATCCCGAAGCAGCTGGCCGACGAGTCGCGCAAGATCTGCGCGGGAGCTCTTCAGAAGGTGCTGGTAAAGGTGGCCTTCCGCAACCCGGGCCTCAACCTCACCAACGTCCTCAGGTCATTGCCGCCGGATGCTGATCTGGAGGCGCTCAAGACCCTTGTCGCACCCATTGTGGACAAGGTGAGCGGGATCAAGAGGGTCGAGGGCGACCGGATAGACTAGGCCGCCCGTTTTCTTCTTTCCTTGTCGCTGCTATTCATGTTATGCAAACAATCTGTTAGAGCCGGGACAAGCTATTTTGCAATATAACTTTGCTTTGGGCAATGATTGCAACGTTATTTCCTTTACTTGATTCCTTCCTTTGTATGTTTTTACCCTACGCTTTTAGGGAACTTGCCGGCGCAGGCACCTTAGCCGCGAGCGCTGAGTGCGGGACATCAGCAGCCTGCTGGCGGTGCCGCTGCCGACAAGAAACCTTGTCGCAGAGCTAGTCGTAGCTCACTTAAGTTGTTGAGCGGACTCGAAACAACAGTAAGGGCGCAACTAGCTACGAGTTGGTTCCTCCGCGCACAGGTTTTCCATACAAAGAACGGTCGTTCAAGGAAGATAACTTTAAAAATTTAAAGAATCTGACTGCTCAAACTTTGGCAACTTATCTTTTTTGTTGTTTGCTTCTCGGCAAGGCGAACTTTCTTGAACGACGCCTGGTCCATACCGTATCTTCTCCTTTCCCCCCGGCAAACTTGTGCGCGAGGGAACCTTCCTTTTATGGCAGAAAAAAGAAAAAGGAGAAAAAGATATGGAGCCTTATGGCTCGTTGTTGCTTACCGGGGGTAAGTGCTGCACAAAGTGTCAGATAACACATGCAAAATATAAAAAGCACGAAATCGACAAGATGTGCGGAGCACATGATCTTTATGCACGGGATCTGCGCCCGGCTTTGTACAAAGGATTACATGCAACAACGGCAAGACTTGTACAAAAGGTGGTTGCCGGAACGGGTTCCGGCGACCGCGCCCTACGGGTAAAACTTACGAAGATGCTCGATATTCCAGGAGTTGCTCACTTGTATGCCATCTTCGGTCTCAAGGCGGACAGCGCCAGGCCTAGTGACTCGTTTCACCCGGTAAGGGCCTTCCCACTTCGGCGTCAACTTCTTGGAATTCTTGGCGGACTAAACGCGCCGAAGAACAAGGTCGCCTTCCTCGAGACTTCTGGCGTTAACTTTGCGGCTATGGTAGCGGCGCAAAGCTTGCTGGTAGCGAGCAGCTCGCACAGCAGCCTGAAGACGGTCTTCCTCAAGGAGCAGCGCGTCATCTTGTCGCAGCTGCTCTTGCTCAAGCTCATCGTAAGCGAGCACTCGAGGTGACCCGTATACGAGTTCCGTGGGGAGAATTGCCTCTGCTCCATAGACTAGAGCGAAAGGTGTCTGGTCAGTGGCTCGATTTGGCGTCGTCCTGATCGACCAAAGAACCACCGGCAGCTCCTCGATCCAGTTTCTTCCGCACTTGTGCAGCCTGTCGAAAGTTCTGGTCTTGAGCCCGCGCAGCACTTCAGCATTTGCCCTCTCCGCTTGACCGTTGCTTCTCGGGTGAGCAACAGAAGCGAAGCAGACCTTGGCGCCAAGATCTTGGACGTAGTGCATGAAGGTGCGGCTCGTAAATTGCGTACCGTTGTCGGTGATTATCCTGTTAGGGATCCCGAAACGGCAAACAATCGACCTGAAGAACTTGACTGCTGACTGTGCTGTCACCTTCCTCACTGGTTCCACTTCCGGCCACTTTGTGAACTTGTCGATTGCAACGTACAAGTACTCAAAGCCCCCGACTGCTCGGGGAAAGGGGCCGAGGATATCAAGCCCCCAGACCGAAAAAGGCCAGGATAAAGGGATCGTCTGGAGAGCTTGAGCTGGCTGGTGTATCTGCTTGGAATGGAACTGGCACGCTTCACACTTGGTTACTTGTGGAGTTGCATCCTGGAGGGCTGTCAGCCAAAAGAAGCCTTGCCGGAATGCTTTGCCGACAACTGCTCTTGCGCCAATGTGGTGTCCACATATGCCTCTATGTATCTCTGCCAACAGCTTTTGTCCATCTTCCCGGGGAATACACTTCAATTTCACACCGTTGAGTCTTCTTCTGCACAGTGTGCTGTCGGCAAACTGGTACATACTTGACTGCCGGGCTACTCTTTCTGCTTCTTCTTGCTCTTCGGGAAGTTCTCCTGTATGAAGGAAACAGACAATCTGCTGTGCCCATGTTGGAGCTTGTGGCTCGACAACAAGGACTAAAGGCATATCTGCTGCTGCGGGAACATCCGCTTCTACGGCAAGAACCTGCGGCTCTGCCGGAGCTTGACATTCCCCGGCAAGCTTGCCAGAGCAAAACTTGTCGGGAGCGTCTGCTTCGATGGAACAAACCCTAGGGCTTGCCGGAGCAGACTGCTCCTCAACACTCTTGTTGTTGATCTTGGGGACCTTCTTGGTGGCGAATTCGGGAAGCTCTGCCGGAAAATAGTCACTAGAAACCAACTTCCTCTTCTTGCTCTGTCCAGTTGATGGTGTTACGGACGGTTGAGTCAGCTTAAGCACAAAGATCCCTGGTTCCACAGTAACTTAAGTGCAGCGCACTTTGACAGGCCATCGGCAATGTCATTCTGAGCTCTTGGGGCATGCTCCATCTGTAGGCTGTCAAAGTGCTCTTCTAGCTTTCTCACTTCGTCAACGTAGGCTTCCATCAACGGACTCTGATAACTCTTGTTCACTTGGCGGACGACAAGCTGCGAGTCACCCCTGACAATGGGCTTCTTGATCCCAAGGTCTGCCGCGATCCTGAGACCGGCAAGCAAGCCTTCATACTCTGCAGTATTGTTTGTCGCTTGCTCCTTGGGAAAGTGCATCTGGACTACGTACTTGAGGTGCTCTCCGGTGGGTGCGACAAGCAGCACGCCAGCGCCGGCGCCTTGCAGCGAGAAGGCACCGTCAAAGTACATGAGCCACTCTTTGCTTGTTTCCTTGACGGGGATGCTTGTCTCTGGAATTTCTTCATCTGGTGTTGGCGTCCACTCTGCTATGAATTCTGCCAATGCTCTGCTTTGGATAGTTGAAGTACTCTCAAACTTGAGGCCAAAGCTTGACAGTTCCAGTGCCCACTCAACAATCCTGCCTGTTGCTTATGGATTCTGCAGTATCCTCTTCAGCGGGAAGCGAGTGACAACTGTGATCTCATATGCTTGGAAGTAATGGCGCAGCTTTCTCGAGGCCATGAGAAGGCCGAAAAGCAACTTCTGCACACCAGAGTACCTTGACCTAGCCCCCTGCAGAAGGGAACTGACAAAGTAAACTGGGCGCTGCACCATTCTTTTCTGCATCTCCTCGCGCACCTGCGCAGATCCATCCTTGTCGGGACCAGAGCTTGTCGGGGAAGCCCCCTGCTTGTCGCTGGATGCGCTTGGCGCGGTTGCTGGCTCGTCATCTGCCTCTCTCTCCACCACTAACGCAACACTAACCACTTGATTGGTTGTCGCTATATACAGCAGCAACTTCTCTTGCAAGTGTTGAACCAGCATTCTTTAAACCGAAAGGCATCCGTATGAAACAGTATGTGCCACATGGAGTAATGAACGCGGTTTTCTCCTCATCCTCTTCTGCCATGAAGATTTGATGGTACCCTGAGTATGCGTCAAGAAATGAAAGCAAATCACATCCGGCTGTGGAGTCAACAATCTGGTCAATGCGCGGCAAGGGAAATGGATCTTTGGGACAAGCTTTATTAACATCAGTAAAGTCGATACAAAGCCTCCATTTCCCGTTTGCCTTGCGCACGACTACAGGATTGGCCAACCACGTGGGATGGAGCACTCCTCTGACAAGGCCTGCTGCTTCCAACTTCTTGATCTCTTCTGCTATGAATTCTTGGCGCTCCACTGCTTGCTTCCTGACCTTCTGCTTGATGGGCCGCGCATGAGGACAAACGGCAAGATGGTGCTCAATTACTTTCCTGGGAACACCGGGGATGTCAGACGGTTGCCACGCAAACACGTCGACGTTCGCCCGCAGGAAAGCAATGAGCGCGCTTTCCTATTTAGGGTGGAGAGTGGCACTGATGGTGAAGGTACCACCAATGCCGTCCTCCTTGGCGGACACTTTCTTGGTATGTGGCGGAGCTGCCATTGCCTTCTTACACTTGCCAGTGGAGCTCGATGGTGCGTCCTCGACGGTAGCGCAGCACTCCGAAGAGGTGCGCTTGCCGGAGTGGGCATCTGAGCTCTTGTCGGACTTGGTCTTCTTCTTCCCCCCGGGAGCTTCAGCGGCAAGTGACTTGCGATCTGACACGGCTGCTGCTTCCTGGTAGATCTTGTCGGCGCAGATAAGAGCATCTTTCTTGTCGCCAGGGACAGAGATGACGCTTATCGGGCCTGGCATCTTGAGCATGTTATATGCATAGTGAGAAGCCGCCATGAACTTGGCGAGCGCAGGACGGCCGAGTATTCCATTGTAAGGCAATGGAAAATCGGCAACGTCAAAAGTGACCTTCTCAGTCCCGAAGTTCATCTCGCTGCCAAATGTTACCGGCAACGTGACCTTCCCCTTCGGCTTGCTCCTTCCCGGGTTGATTCCTTGGAATGTGCCGGTCTCTTCGAGCTCGCTGTCAGGGATCTGGAGTTTCTGGAGTACAGCGGAGGAGATCAGGTTTAAGCCGGCCCCGCCGTCAACTAACATCTTAGTGACCCTGAGGTTGCGGATAGTTGGTGAAACCAACAATGGCAAGCACCCGACCGCAGTTGTGCGATCAGGGTGGTCCTCAATATCAAAGATGATAGGCGTGCTGGACCATTTCAGAAGCTTGCGCGACTCGACAGGTGGCTCTGCCGCATTGACTTCCCGCGCCCACTGCTTGAGTTGGCGGTGAGAAGTATGCAGAGAAGCACCGCCATCAACGCACAAGACTTCTGTGGCTTTCTGGAACTCCTGCTCACTGGTCTCGACATCATCCATGTCTTCGTCGTCGTCGTCGTCTTCATCCTTGTCGCGGCCGCGGGGAGGTCTGTCTCCTTGCCGCTGCTTGGCCTTGCCGCGGTGTCCTCCTCGGCCAGCGCGCTTCTTGCTGGCTTCTCCAGCGCCTCCTTGGGCTCTCTCCTTGTCGCGCCGCTCGTACTCAGCTTTCTGTTGCTGGACAAGATGCTCGACCTTCTTGCAACTCTGGAGGTCATGGCCCTTGGTGCGGTGGATCTTGCAGTACTGCTTGTCGGTGCCGTCCTGCTTGTCGGCAACCGCCACAGCCTGGCAGTTGGTGCATGCGGCAATCTCCTTGCCGGAGCTACCAACTTTGGCTTTCTTGGCACCACCATCGTTGTCGGACTGCTCAACGACTAGCACTTCTTTGCCTTTCTTCTTCCTGTTGTTCCGCCGCCGGTTTTTCTTTGCCGGGGCGGCATCCTCGCTGTCAGATCCTCCTGCTGCAGTATTCTCTCCGGGGAGTTTCCTCCCTTCTTCAGCACGTGCACACTTGTCGGCCAGGGCATACAGCTCACTGACGTCTCTGATCCTGCACATCGCCATCTCCTCCCGCATCCTGCGGTTACGCACGTTCTGATGGAACGCGCTGATAACCGCGGCAGGGTGGATATCTGGGATGTTGCGCTGCACACGGCTGAATCTCTGAATGTACTTGCGCAGGGGCTCTCCTTCCTTCTGGGCGAGCAGGTGAAGGTCACTCTCTTGGCCATGAGGTTTGTGGCCGCCTGTAAAGGCGCCGACAAACTGGTGGCATAGATCTGCCCAAGCGGATATGGAGTTGTCCGGCAAGTGCATGAGCCAGGACCTGACGTCGGGCTTGAGCACCAGCGGGAAGTAGTTGGCAAGGACCTTGTCGTCTCGCCCCCCGGCAGCTTGCACCGCGATGGTGTAGATGCTGAGGAACTCCGACGGGTGCGACTTGCCGTCGTACTTCTCTGGTACGTCTGGCTTGAAATTCTTCTGGCTGGGCCACTGGACTTGCCACAGCTCACGGGTAAACGCAGGGCAACCTACCGCGTACGGCAAGTCGCCTGGTTCCCCTGGCGCATGCATGTCGACAGAGGGCAGCGCGCTGGTCTGATTGACGCCGCGCTTCTCTTCGGCGCTCGATGCGAGTACGCGTGTCTTCTTGTTGTCGTTCGTCAAGAACTTGGCGCTGATCGCGATGAGCTCGAGGATCTGATGACGCGGTGGAGTCGCTGTCGGGGTGGATCCGGCGAGTCGGCGATCTTGGCCTTCGGGGCGGAGAGTGCACGGTGGTTGCACCCCCACCGGTCTTGTCGCCACCGGCTCGCGCCTGGCTGACTTGCCGCGGCAGTGAAGTACTCGGCTGCCGTGGATTGTCGCCATTGGCGAAGCCGATGAGACTCTGAATGGTGGCCCTCCAGTCGTCGATCTTGTCCGCCGCTGGAGGGTAGTCTAGGAGCAGTTGAGCTCGCGCCAAAGCTTCTGCTGGAGTGGCGGGCGGCGGCGGCGAACGGTGCGAGGAGCGAGATATGCTCGGACTTCTAACCACGTTAGAAGGAGCAGTATCTCATCTAGGCGACCGCACTCCGCTCGCGCCAGCACGTTGGCGTGCATGCTAGTCTTACGCACTCCAAGATCCACCAGCTCGATCTTGGTCCAGCAAGCGTATGGTACCGTGGGTATCATGACGCTGCCGGTCCCGCGCCTCCTGGGATGGGCGCGGTGCGTGTACGGACGCCGAGGTCTTGGAGTGCGCCCGGTCGTTGTGGGAGTCGACTGCGCCGCCGATGTGTAGCACAGCCTTGTCCTTGGACCTGGCAGCACCGTGAGCTCCCTCGTCGATGCCCGTTCTTCCGCCGGCGTCTACCCCATCAGCCGTTTGCTCCGGCGATGGTGGGTTCGGCGCGGACGGAGAAGCCGCCTCCGAAGTCTTCTTCTTCGGCGGCATGTCGATGAAGACGATGAAGATTTAGCTCGTGCGAACGCCGGATCAGGTTCACACAACCTCGACGCACCCCTACCTGGCGCGCCAAAGATGTCGGGGGTGCTGATCCCACGGACACCTATGGGACCACGGCGGACCGGGCCCCTTTCGGTTCGGCAGGGGGCGGAGAGAGCACGAAGAGCAGATCGAGGCGAGGCGCACGAGCAACGCGATCAGTTTACCCAGGTTCGGGCCGCACGGATGCATAAAACCCTACTCCTGCCTTGTGGTTGTATTGATTTCTTGCTCGGGAGCGCTGATTGCTACAGTACACACCAGCAGCTAGCTAGACCGAGCGTGAGTGCGTTCTGTTGGCCGACCCCCTCTACGTTGCGCATGGGCCTCCTTTTATATGGTTAAGGGGTCACCGACAGGTGGCAACATAGACGAGGGCAAAAATGGAAAAAGGCGTGGCGGTGGCACCGCCGCCTACTACAGTGTATCATACCTAACCCTGACGGCAGGGGACAAAGGCATTAAATGCCTGTCTGCATCGCCTAGACGGTGCGAAAAGGGACCGCCAGGGACGCCACTGCTTGCCACGATGGCAATCTTGTCAGCGCCGCTTGCCACCGTGTACCTTTGGCTGCACAGCTTCCCGCCACGTACGCTCTGGAAGGGTCCCAGAGCGACATGTTGGTGGATGTGCTGGAGCGCAGGTACAAAGTGGAAGCTTGCCGCGGCAAGTGCCTTGCCGCGGTCGTTGTCTTGTCGCATCCGGGAGCTTGTCGCTCACCGGGCCTTGCCGGGACGCGTGGTGCGTCGCGGTAAGTTCCTTGAGATGCCTTGGTTGGCCTTCCCGGCAAGCTCCTCTTGCCGGGGTCTTGTCTCCTTCCCGACAAGCTCCTCTTGCCGGGGTCTTGGATACTTTGTTCTTGAATGGCTCCAAAGGGACCACGGAGGATCTTGGCGGTCACCCGGCAAGCCTTGCCGCGGGACGCTGCGACTGCCCGTGCACAAGTTCGGGATACTAGGGTACCCCTACTCTAGTACACCGACACCTATATTGTTTTCTATAAACTTGGTCAAACATTACGAAATTTGACTTCAGTCAACTCTAATATGCAGAGTAAATAAAAACGGAGGGAGTACTGTTCACTGGCAGGTGGGTCTCATCTGTGCTTTTCTGCGTAATTAAAAAACTTGAGGAAGTTATTTGGAAAGTGATTTCTTTAATACTGTTCACTGGCAGGTGGGTCTCATATGTGCTTTTCTGCGTAATTAAAAAAATTGAGGGAGTTATCTGAAAAGGATTTACTCCAGTCTACTGACATGTGGGCCACTACCAAGCTGGCATGCCATGTAGGCATGGTGTATGTCCGAATACGGTAGAAAGCACCGTATTTGCACCAATCAACAAGTTAGATGACCATAAATCTGTATTTTACAAGTTTTCGCACCAAACTGAACGTCCAACGCAAGTTCTATGACCGCCAATGATATTACCTCTTTTTTTATGAAGAAATGACTTTTGTGGTATTGTTGACGAAAAAACAAAATCAACACACATTACTGCTTAGCAAAAACAAAACAAAGTCAACTATCCACCTACATAGCCCATCTTCAGTAAAGGTCGCACATACCGACAATCATTGATGAACTCTTATATAGCATAACCCTCATTGCTTGCTCCTATTTTCTCCGTTGTTACTCGACAAGCCGACCGGTGATAACAATAATGTTGCCCGTTGCCTCGATTTTTGACCAAGGACTCAGGAAGGCAAGTCTGTGTACAAGAAGCTTCTTTTATCTCTAGGTATCCTCCAAAAGAAAAAAATAGATTGAGCTTGAAAATTCCAAAGAATGGAAGGTAAGGCATGCAAACATTCATTTGTGCTCGACATTACATAATTTAATGTAACACAGTAATATACTTTATTTTTACTATCCTCAAATGTACCTTAGGTTTAGAATAATGTGTATACTCAAAAATGCCTTTTATGGCAGCGCCTAGGCCTTGTACAATAATAAAATGGATCAACCTTAAATACATAGCTTTAATCGTGGGAGATATCACACTACGGATTCGGGCAGTAGGGAGAGAAGGCGGGGACGAAATGAGAGGTACAGAGGGAGAGCAGAGTTGGACAAAGGGAGGGCAAACAGACACTTCAGGTAGGTGAATGGATAATGACAGCGAAAGGGGGAGGAACCCTATGACTAGGATCAGGGCTGCTCCTTGTATACTAGGGCCCTGGCCACAACAATAAGATGGGCCCTTATTCATACAATAGTGATTGAACAAATATCTAGTGTAAATGTCATCTTCATGTTATCTCCCCATTGCACATTCATAGTCATGCTAGAACTCATAATTGACTGATTGTTTTGCAGATAACAATTGATTTATAATAGGGCAACTTAAGTTTTCTTGAAAAGTGTAAGTTGCACTTTTTCCACTTAACTAGAAATGTGCAAGTGGAGCAAACTCTTGTTGCAAATCAGCGTTAGTCAAATCTTTCGACAAACCGAATCAGTGACCAATTTACAAGAAATTATAGTGTCATGGTTTTGGGAAACAAAAGATAAGAGGCTAAAGATTTTCTTCATGGCATGTACCGAAAAAGTTCATAATTTATCATGAGGAAGTGTTATTTACTAAAAGAGACATTTTACCACAAAACCCGTTCTGACATTATAATCCTTCTCCATAGTTTATTCGGTTTGTGCTTACAACAAAGGAATAAAAACAACAAAAGGTTGGAATTTATGTGAAAACCATAGAATTGCAATCTATATGAAGCAGACTACTCGTATAAACTAGGTCGTCAACAAAATTATGCCAATAAGGATTATGTGAATAAGAAACAAGGTGGATAAGCCAAATATTTCCAAATGGGGTCTCAGGGTTCAGACCTACTCATCCAGATTGTAATTTTGGGCTTCACCTACCCAATACCACTCTAATCCGAGTAACAAGAGCACGTAGGCTATCATATGCACATGCACAAGGATGCTCTGGATGCTCGCCATGTATCCATTTAGTTTATTTAGCTCCTCGGCAGGCCTCTTCCTGCTGAAGGAGCGATTATCGTTGGTCTTAGCTTTCGTTGCCATCACGAAGATTTTGCCTAACCCTGTGTGAGGTCATGTCCATCACTGAACCACCGAAACCCTATAATTTTTTTTCTTCAGACAAACTCGGGGAAGAAGCATCAGAAAAAGATCTCAAAAGTAATCAGGAATTTGAAGGATTGCGGTGACATATTATATGTCCTAGGATCCAAGTGGGAGGAAGTCAGGTCCGCTCCCTCAAAGACGCAACGGGCTGAGGAGATATTGAATCCACATCATCGACATGCTCCATGTTGCCAGATCCGAGTGGGAGGAGGTTGGATTCGTTTTGCCAGGCCATCATGGGTGGCAGACGTATTGGATTAGCGCCTTCGTCCTAGCATGCGCTGTCACCTCCTGCAAGCACCAAGAAGACGTCGTCATCTAGACCTAGTGAAGGGAGGTAGGGGATGAGGAGTCGACTTCACCGCCATGAAAATAAATGAGAGGGGCAAAGCTGCGGCTCGTGCCCTTGTGCGGTTAGCAAAGAAATGAAATCAGAGGGTGATACGTCTCCAATGTATCTATAATTTTTTTTATTGTTCTATGCTATTATATTATCATTCTTAGATATTTTATATGCATTAATATGCTATTTTATATCAGTTTTTGGGACTACCTATTAACCTAGTGCCCAGTGTCAGTTGCTATTTTTTCCTTTTTTTGTATTTTACAGAAAATCAATACCAAACGAAACAAAACTTTTTGATGATTTTTCTTGGACAATAAGAGACCTACGATGCTTTGGGAGGAGGCGAGAAGAGCCACGAGGAGGCCACAAGCCTCCTAGTCGCGCCCCGGGGGGCGCCCTCTGGGCTTGTGGGCCCGTCGTAGCCCTCCTAACCCTAATCTCAGCTCTATAAATACCCAAATATTCCCCTTACGTCAGAGGGCACACCAAAAGTACTTTTTCGCCGCCACAAGCTTCTATTCTCATGATATCCCATCTTGGGGCCTTTTTTGGCACTCCGTCAGAGGGGGATTGGATCACGGAGGGCCTCTACGCCAACCTTGTCGCCCTTCCGATGATGTGTGAGTAGTTTACCACAGACCTACGGGTCCATAGCTAGTAGCTAGATGGCTTCTTCTCTCTCTTTGATCTTCAATACAATGTTCTCCTCGATGTTCTTGGATATCTATTCGATGTAATGTTCTTTTGCGGTGCATTTGTTGAGATCTGATGAATTGTGGATTTATGATCAGATTATCTATGAATATTATTGGAGTCTTCTCTGAACTCTTTTATGCATGATTAAGATAGCTTTGTATTTCTCTCCTATCTATCGATTTGGTTTGGCCAACTAGATTGGTTTTTCTTGCAATGGGAGAGGTGCTTTGTGATGGGTTCAATCTTGCGGTGTCCTCACCTAGTGACAATAGGGTAGCGAGGCACGTATTTGTATTATTGCCATTAAGGATAAAAAGATGGTTTTTTTACCATATTGATTGGATCTATCCCTCTACATCATGTCATCTTGCTTAAGGCGTTACTCCGTTCTTACGAACTTAATACTCTAGATGCATGCTGGATAGTGGTCGATGTGTGGAGTAATAGTAGTAGATGCAGGCAGGAGTCGGTCTACTTGTCATGGATGTGATGCCTATATTCATGATCATTGCCTTAGATATCGTCATAACTTTGCACTTTTCTATCAATTGCTCAACAGTAATTTGTTTACCCACGGTATGCTTTCTTCAAGAGAGAAGCCTCTAGTGAAACGTATGGCCCCGGGTCTATTTTCCATCATATTATTTTCAGATCTATAAAATGAAAACCTCAAAAATACCTCACTGCAATTTATTTATATTTACTTTATTTTGCCTTTCTCTTATCTTTTATATCTATCTCTATTAGATCTCACTCTTGCAAGTGGCCATGAAGGGATTGACGAGCCCTTTTTGCGTTGTGTGCAAGTGTTTATTAGTTTGTGCAGGTGCATCTATTGGGGACTTGCTTGTGCCTCCTACTGGATTGATAGCTTGGTTCTTAACTGAGGGAAATACTTATCTCTAGGTTGCCGCATCACTCTTTCCTCTTCAAGGGAAAAATCAACACAAGATCAAGAAGTAGCAAGAAGAATCCAAAACAGATAATATAATAGCATGGAACAATCAAAAATTGTAGATACGTTGGAGACGTATCAGGCCGCAACACCAAGATGGGCCCTTATTCATACAATAGTGAGTGTAATACTATCTAGTGTAAATGTCAGTTTTGGACCACTTATTTGTCACCCATTGCATGTTGATCTTCATGCTACAACTCATAATTGACTAATTGTTTTGTAGATACCAATTGATTTAGAAAAGGGCAACTTTAGTTTTATAGAAAGTGTAAGCTGCACTTTTTCCACTTAGCTAGAAATGTGCAAGTGGAGCAAACTTTTGTTTCAAATCATTTTTTGTCAATTATAGGCAACCCAAATCAGTGACCAATTTTGAGAGCCGCGCATATCCCTAGCTCCCCTCTATACCTTTCCTCCACCTCTGCCACTGGCCCTGACCCTGCCTTCCATCGCCGCCTCCCATTCGCCACCCTGCCAGCCATCTGCCCCTCCTTCCCCCAGGGCACCTTCTCTTCCCATCTCCTTCTCACTTCTCCCCATCCGTGCTCCGCTGCCGATAGCTTCAAAGATCCTCCCATCTTCTCCGACACGTCCTCCTTGTCACCATGCTCCACCTCCGTTTGACATCCGCCCTCCATACCGGCTGCACCCGCCACTCCCGCCATCGTCACCACCCCAAGGTAAGCTGTCATTTTTTATTTCTAATTTAATGCCTTTTGTGATTTGTGATGGTGATGAATGGTTGTATTATTGTGGCATACATCAAATATATAAAGTGGTTTCAATTTTTTGCTATTGGTTGCAAATTTACATGTTCGTTTGACATTGCAAGTCAAGAAACATGACATTGCAAATTTTTCCTATTGCTATTTTTTATATTTAAAGAGACATGGTATGACATTGCAATTATATTTATAAATATGCAAGTCTTTGCATATATATATATATATATATATAAATATAAAATACTCTTTCAAATTGATTACGATTTTTCGACAACCCTAGGATGTGTAGATTGTGTTTGTTTCAATGCTCTCCTTCATTCCGAGACAAAGTTTTAATAGCATCCCCCTGTTTCACTCAGAATACACATTCCCTTGTCTTATTTTTCTAGATGTGTACAGTACTACAATGCTGCTGAACGGGCCAAATGGTCATTCGGTGCATCTAGTTTAGTGATCACAACTTGCATCACTAACCAGCCATAAACTAGTCTATGATGACTTATAGCTGATGGCTTGACCATTAATATTTTAATTTAGGGGACATCATCACTAACCTGCACTTCAGAATTGAGGGTCAATGATATCTTTAGGAAAACACCCCAAAAATAGCAGAATCCCAAGACACATTCGAATAGCTGAGCCACATATACACACACTTGTAATCAAAAAATACAAATAGGAAAACTATGAAGCACAATAGAAACATCACTAACATACAATTCGAACTCAAACTTTATGAACCGTGATAAACAAACATATCACTAATTCATATGCTACATCTCATTTTGCCCTGCATAGCCACCGATGCATGTGACCATTAGTTATCCATGTCTTCACACGATCTAGAAGGTTAAGAACTCCATGCAAAGCTTTCATCATTGACTTCAAAATTCAAATACTCAACTACAAAGAATAGGAAATTAATCAATAGCAATTTAAATAATGAAGTTAAAATGATTGAATTTTGTGCACATGTCGACATTGTGTAAAACCAAATTAACATACAAGTGATATGGTTGTTAGAATTTATAAGTTTGACAAAACATACATGTGACATGACTATTTAGTTTATAAATTTGACAACGGAAGAGGAAGTAACCGTATGACCAGGATCAGGGCTGGTCCTTGCATATTGGAAACCTGGGCTGCAACAACAACACGGGCCCATATTCATACAATAGTGATTGAACTAATATCTAGTGTAAATGTAATTTTTAGGCGGCCCATTTGTCAGCCCATTACATGTTGATTTTCATGCTACAACTCATAATTGATTAATTATTTTGTAGATACCAATTGGTTTAGAAAAGGAAACTTTAGTTTTATAGAAAGTGTAAGTTCCACTTTTTCTACTTTACTAGAAATATGCAAGTGGAGCAAACTTTTGTTGCAAATCATTTTTTGTCAATTCTAGGTAACCCAAATCAGTGACCAATTTACAAGAAATTATAGTGTCATGGTTTAGGGAAGCACAAGAGAAGAGGCTAAAGATTTTCTTTCTAGCATGCACACAAAAAATTGCAATCTATAGTGATGGCACCAGCTCTCTGCACCGAGGGAGTGGAAATGAATGCATCTACTTCCGCTCAAGTGACGACTAAAGATGTAGAAGTGGGTGGAAAAATCTTATTTGTGGTTGAATCTATTACTAGTCTTATCTAAGAAAAGAACAGGAATTTCCAACATCTGGGTGGAAATACTCAACCGCCAATATGGAGCCTATTAGTTTGAGTCATGGAAAGAAAAAGAAGAGAGAAAAAATGAAGGGAAGAAAAGAAAAGAAAGGAAATGAATGAAAGAAAAGAAAAGAAATAAATAATTAAAAGGAAAGAAAAGCAAAACAAAGAAAGAAAGAGAAAAAGAGACTAAAGATAGGAAAATAAAGAAAGGAAAGAAAAGGCAAAGAAATAAAGAAAAGAAAGAGAACAAAAGAAATAAAAGAAAAGGAAGAAAAAATAAAAGGAATTTTTTCCTTGTGTTTACTTGGCCACTAAGAAAACATTTGGACCCGGGACATAGCCAAAACTCTAGCCACACCCATTTCATCCCAAAATTTGAACACGCCGCACATAACCTTAGCTCCCATCTATACTTCGGCTCGATCGCTACCCCCAACCCCGACAATGCCTTCCAATCACTGCCTCCCATTCACCACCCTGCCGGCCATCGGCCCCTCCTTCCTCCAGCGTGCCTTCCCTCCCCATCTCCTCCTCACTTTAACCCATATGAGCTCCACCATCGACGCCTTCAAAGATCCTCCCATGTTCCTCGACACGTCCTCCTTGTCACCGAGCTCCACCGCCATTTGAGATCCGCCATCCACCGCCGCTGCACCCGCCACTCCCACCATCGTCACCGCCCCAATGTAACCTGCTCTTATTTATTTCTAATTTTAATGCCTTTTGTGATTGTTATTAATGGTTGTATGATTGTGATGTACATCAAATATGTGAAGTGGTTGCAATTTTTTGCTATTGGTTGGAAATTTGCATGCTTGTATGAATTGCGATGTTATAAATGAGAAGAGAGATGAGGGAAAAGAGAAGATATAAAGGGAAGAGAGAGGAGAGAAAAGTGAAGAGAGAAGATGGAAGAAAGAATAAATATGAGAAGAGAAACTGAGAATATTGCAAATTTTCTTTGTAAATTCCGTATATATGTGAAAACTTCATATGCCATGCTAATTTTGCTATGTCTAGAATCATTGTATGACAGTAAAGGAACATGGTATGACATTGCGACTATACATTTTTTCTATATAAATGTTTCTGTGTGAGAGTTATGAAAAATTAGTTGTTCGTCTAAAAACCACTATGTGTGTGTGTGTGTGTGTGTGTGTGGGTGGGTGGGTGGGTGTGTTTGTTTGTTCAAATTAGTTTTTGTTAAAGTGTGATCTTCATTTTTTGTATGACTTGTCAACCTTTGTTACATCAGCTAGTAAAGTGGCATAGTCGTATACCGTTTCTCGACGGTTATATCTATAAATATGCAAGTCTTTGCATATTTATAAAAATACACTTTCGAATTGTTTACGATTTTTGGACATCTCGAGGATGTTTAGATTGGGTTTGTTTCCATGCTTTCCTCGATTCTAAGACAAAGTTCTTGTAGCATCCCCCTATTGTTATTAGAATACACATTCTCTTGGCTTATTGTCAAGATGTGTACACTACTAAAATGCTCCTAAACGGACAAAATGGTCGTTCAATGCATTTGGGTCATTGATCAGAACTCGCATCACTGACCAGGCAAAAACTGGTTTCTGATGACTCATAGCTGATGGCCGGACGATTAGTAATAAAATTTAGAGGACATCATCACTAACCAGTACTTCACAATTGATCTGTCAATGATATCTTTAGGAAAACACCCCAAAAAATAGCAGAATCTCAATTCACATACGAATAGCTGAGCCACATATATACACGCACACTTGTAATCAAACATACAACTAGGAAGGCTATCAAGCACAATAGGAACATCACTAACATACAATTCGAACACGAACATTGGAAGCGTGACAAAAAATATCACTAAGTCATAAGCTACCTCTCAGTGTGCCCTGCACAGCCGCCGATGCATGTGACCATCCGTTATTCATGTCTTCACACGCTCTAGAAGGTTTAGAATGCCATGTAAATTTGTGATCATCGACTTAAAAATTCAAATGCTCAACTAAAAATAATAGAAAGTTAATTAATGGCAAGTTAAATAACCAAGTTAAAATGAATGGATTATGTGCACATGTCGACATTGTGTAAAACCAAATGAGCATACAAGTGATATGGCGGTTCCAATTTATAAGTTTGACGGATCATAAAAGTGGCATCACTCTTTACTCTATAAATTTGACAAGAGTTAAGAGATTGTCATATTGCATTGGCTCTAGAGGTGTCATATGTACATTGAATTAAGATGAACCAAAAACCAAAGTTGCTCAATCTGGTGAGGAGAGGAACTTTCAAGTTGGGCAGTTTCCCTTGTAAGTCCATCTTGAGGACCGAATTAGCGATGCCATACACTTGACATGTATCAGATATTGTATGGAATCGGGAGATTGTATTCTAACTTTGGAGGTTGCATATCACCTCGGATGAAGATGCCCCATAAATTATAGTTTTGTGCCACAACAACATTGACAACTTCCATGTAATGATCAACCCTTCAGAAATGCACCTTGGTTTCATGAGAGAGAGAGGGAGGGGGGAGCGAGCGAGAGAGAGAGAGGATACTACCTGAGATATGTTGATGGTGATGTCCGACAGAGAAAAGTGAGCAAGGAGGTTGATGGCTGCAAAGAAACCTATCATCAAGGAACATCACCTTGGCAATTACAATATCGAGGTGCATCTCTTTTCTCCAACATTGTTTTGTTCAGGTATACTTTGTTTCCAGGTTAGTATGAGCAACATATACTAAATAACTTTAGCTAATGAAGCACGATTAGTAGTCCCCAAAATATTGTAGATATGATTCTTAGCCATGCAAATTATTTCCATGGAATGCAATTTCTTCCACAAAGACAATATGTTTACCATTTTAATATATTTTACTTGGGCGATGCTAGGCCCGGGCCGATCGGTGCCAGCCTCAACCAACAACCGTATAACGGCATGATCGAACATATGAAGGATGACCTCGATTGTTTAACAAGCACTTAAGAAGGCATGGTTGTGCAAAATGTCCCTATTATCTCAAGGTCACCTCCAAAAGAAAACAAGATTGAGCGTGAGAACGTTAAGAGGATGAAAGGGAAGGAATGCAAATATACATTTGTGCTTTGTTAAATAATTTAATTTAACCTATGAATACACTTTATTTTTACTATCCTCAAGTGAAGCCAGGTTTAGCACAACATGTACAAGGAAAAATTGCTTTCTCTGGTAGATCATGTAGGTGAAAGGGAACAAACCCTAGGACCAGGGTTGGTTCTCACATATCGCTGATCCGAGGCCTAGCAAAACAAAGCAAAATGTTCACCTACATAGCCCATCTTCAATAAAGTTCGCGTGCAGCGGCAATCATCAATGAATTCTTATATAGCATTAACTTCATTATTTGCTCCTATTTTCTCCTGTGTTACTCAACAAGCCAACCGATGGTAAAAGTAATGTTGGCAGTGGCCTCGATTGTTTGACCAAGTACTCAAGAAGGAAAGTCTATGTGCAAGAAGCTAATGTTATTTCAAGGTAGCCTCCAAAAGAGTAGATTGAGCTTGAAAAGTCTGACATGATGAAGGGTAAGGCATGCAAATATTCATTTGTGCTCAGCATTACATAATTTAATGTAAAATTGCTATATACTTTATTTTTACTATCCTCCAATGAACTTTAGGTTTAGCACAACGTGTATCCTAGAAAATTGCCTTTTATGGCAGCTCCTAGGCCATGCACACAAATAAAATGGATTAACCTTAAATGCATACCTTTGATCGTGGGAGATATCACGCTGCAGAGTTGGGCAGGAGGGGGAGAAGGTAGGGACGAAGTGAGAGTTAGAGAGGGAGAACATAGTTGGACAGAGGGAGGGGAAACAAACACCAGAGTTAGGTGAAGGGATAATGACAGTTAAAGGGGGAGGAACCGTACGACCAAGATTACGCTGGTCCTAGAATATTGGCGGCCCGAGCCACAACAACAAGATGGGTCCTTATTCATACGATAGCGATTGAAGTAATATCTAGTGCAAATTTCATTTTTAGACCACCTATTTGTCACCCTGCTGCACATTCATCTTCATGCTAGGACTCATAATGGACTGCTTTTTTTGCAGATACCAATTGATTTAGAAAAGGTCAACTTAATTTTTGCTGAAAAGTGTAAGTTGCACTTTTTCCACTTAGATAGAAATGTGAAAGTGGAGAAAACTCTTGTGGCAAATTAGTGTTAAGTAATTCTTTAGGCAAAACAAATGAGTGATCAATTTACAAGAAATTATAGTGTCATTGTTCCGGGAATAAAAGATAAGAGGCTAAAGATTTTCTATCTCGCATGTACCCAAAGTATTCGTAATTTATCATGTGAAAGTGTTCTTTACTAAAAAAGACATTTTACCACAAAACTTGTCCTGACATTATAATCGTTCTCCATAATTTCCTCGGTTTGTGCTTACAACAAATGAATTAAAGCTAGAATTTTTTTGCATTTACGTGTAAAAGAATTGCAATCTATAGGAAGCAGACTACTTGTGTGAACCAGGTTATCAAAAAATTAATGCCAATAAGCATCTTGTGAGTAAGAAACAAGGTGGATAAGCCAAATATTTCCAAATGGGGTCCTATGGGTCAGTCCTACTCATCCACATTGTAATTTTGGGCTTCACATGCCCAATACCACTTCAATCCAAGTAACAAGAGCACCCTGGACTATCATATGCACATGCACATGGAATTAACCAATGGAGACAAGGATGCTCTGGATGGTCGCCATGTAGCCGTTTAGTTTATTTAGCTTCTCGGCAATCCCCTTCTTCTTAAAGGAGCCGCTATAGTTGGTCTTGGCTTTCGCTGCCATCATGAAGATTCTGCCTAACCCCGTGTTAGCTCATGTATGTCGCTGAACCACTAAAACCCTGTAGAAATTTTTAGAAGTAATCAGGAATTTGAAGGATTGAAGTGACAGATTATATGTCCCAGGATCCGAGTGGGAGGAAGTTGGGGCCGCTCCCTTAGGACGCAACGGGTTGAGGAGACATCGGATCCACGTCATCGACATGCTCCATGTAGCTAGATAAGACTGGAGGAGGTTGGATTTGTTTCGCCAGGCCATCATGGGTGGTAGACACGTTCAATTATCTCCGTCGTCCTAGCCTACGTTGTCACCTCACGCAAGCACCACCGTCGTCATCTAGACCTAGAGAAGGGAGGTAGGGGATGAGGATTCGAGTGCGCCGCCATGAAAGAAAATGAGAGGGACAACGCTATGGCTCGTGCCCTTGTGCGGCTGGCAAAGGAATGGAGTCAGAGGCGGCTAGATTAAAGGTTGCTTCATTGGACTAGATGATTTATTTATGCACATACTATATGTGTTTGGCTCACTCGATTAGTACGAAATTTTCATGTTATAATTTGACTAAAAATCAACTGCACAACATAATCATGTTGTATTCCATGCCAATTAAGGTTTCGTGTGATTTGGTACATACATAGAGCATTGATGGCCCAAGAGAAATATAATTTGCTTTAGTCATGGTTTTTATTTCCTAATAACAAATTTAGCTAATGAAGCAAGGTCAATAATCATCCCCAAAATATTGTCGATCCGATTCTTAGTCGTGCAATTTAGTTCCATGACATCCAGCTTGTTTCCACAAACACAATATGTTTACAGCTATAATGTATTTTACTTTGGCGATGGTAGGTGTCCGTCGACCGGTTCCAGTCTCAACCGACCACCGTACATCCACACGACCGAGTCGATTAAGGACGACCTTGATTGATTGACCAAACACTCAAGAATGCATGGATGTGCAAAATGCCCCTATTATCTCAAGGCTTCTTTCAAAAGAAAAGACGTTTGAGCTTGACAAGGTCAGAAGGATGAAAGGGAGGGCATGCAAATATACATTTGTGCTTTGTTAAATAATTTAGTTTAACCTATTAATACACATTATTTTTACTATCCTCAAGTGAACTCTAGGTTTAGCACAACATGTACTAGAAAAAATGCTTTGTGTGGTAGATCATGGCAGTGAAAGATAAGGAACCCTAGGACAAGGGCTGGCTCTCAGACCAATGACCTAGGAACAAGATGGAACCTTAATCATACAATAGTACTTGAAAAAATATCTAGTGTAAATTCCATTCTAGACCACCATTTGACACCCCATTGCAATTTTCATCTTCATGTTAGAGCTCATAGTGCCAGTATCATAGTATTCATGCAGGTCATCCATGTCTTAATAGACAGATTGCTATAGATACCAATTGAGGCACAAAAGGACAACTTAAGTTTTTTTAAAGTGTAAGTTGCACTTTTTTGCACTATATTACACCCTACTAGGCAAGTGGAGCAAACTCTTGCTGCAAGTCATTGTTAGTGAATTCATTATGTACAAATTTGTAAATATTCTAAAGCCAATCTGTTGACCAACCAAAATATGTTTGCCATTTGCCAACATACCAATTAAGCCAATGATAGCGTCCTTGAATATTATCTCATTTAAAAAATGAGTAAAATCATATCGTTTTGATTAGCCATTTGAATGAGATGCCAAGTTACAAGAAGGAATTGTTCCATATATATGGTTGGGAAACACAAGGTAAGAGGCAAAACATTTTCTTTCTAGCCTGTGCCCATTAAATTCATAATATGTAGTCTAAAAGAGTTATTTACGAAAAGATACATCTTTAACCCATCCTCCCGCTATAATCCTTCTACATGACTACTTTGGGTCCTACTTACAAGAAAGGAATAAAAACAGGAAAATGATTGCAAGTCATATGCAATACACAAAACTCCAATTTATAGGAAAACCAAAATGTTGATATTTGGATTCATGGTACAAAAATACTATAGCAAAACAGTTGATATCCACTATACCTTTTTCTATGAAGTGTCGTTATTTATCATTTACACTATCTGCTACATAGCAAAAACAAAGCAAAGTCAACTGTCCACCTACATAGCTCATCTTTAGTTAAGGTCGCATGCACCAACATTCATGAATGAACTCTTATATAGCATTACCCTCAATGTTTGCTCCTATTTTCTCCTTTGTTACTCGACAAGCCGACCGGTCGTCAAAGTAATGTTGCCAGTGGCCTCGATTGTTTGACCAAGGACTCAGGAAGGCAAGTCTGTGTGTAAGAAGCTTCTATTATCTCAAGGTATCCTCCAAAAGAAAAGTAGTTTGAGCTTGAAAATTCTGAAAGGATGAAATGTAAGGCATGCAAATATTAATTTGTGCTCGGCATTACATAATTTAATGTAACATAGTAATATACTTTATTTTTACTATCCTCAAATGTACCTTAGGTTTCACACAATGTGTATACTAAAAAAATGCCTTTTATGGCAGCGCCCAGGCCATGCACACAAATAAAGTGGATCAACCTTAAATACATAACTTCAATCATGGGAGATACTGTGCTACAGAGTCGGGCAGGAGGGGGAGAACACGGGAACAGATGAGAGGTAGAGAGGGAGAGCAGAGTTGGACAAAGGGGGGCAAACAGACACATGCGGTAGGTGAAGGGATAATAACAGTAGAAGGGGGAGGAACCCTATGACTAGGATCATGGTTATTTCTTATATACCAGGGCCCGAGCCGCAACACTAAGATGCGCCCTTATTCATGCAATCGTGATTGAACTAATATCTAGTGTAAATGTCATTTTTAGACCACTTATTGCTCAGCCCGTTGCACGTTGATCTTCATGCTATAACTCATAATTGACTGATTGTTTTGTAGATACCAAAAAGGGCAACTTTAGTTTATAGAAAATGTAAGTTGCACTTTTTCCACTTAACTAGAAATGTTCAAGTAGTGCAAACTTTTGTTGCAAATTAATTTTTTCAATTCTAGGCAACCCAAATCAGTGAACAATTTTGAACACGCCACACATAACCCTAGCTACCCTCTATACCTTTTCTCCGTCTCTACCACTGGCCCCGACCCTGCCTTCCATCGCCACCTCCCATTTGCCGCCCTGCCAGCCATCTGCCCCTCCTTCCCCCAGCGTGCCTCCTCTCCCATCTCCTCCTCACTTCACCCCATCTGAGTTCCGCCGCCGACACTTTCCAAGATCCTCTTATCTTCTCTGACATGACCTCCATGTCGCTGAGCTCCACCTCCATTTATGATCCACCTTGATGCCATCTTAGAAGCGGCGGGCGCCCCTGAGAGCCTTGCCCGCCACTGCTAGGCTTTTTTACGCCCGCCGCTGCAGTAGTGACTTGGTGTTGGCACCGTCTGTCTGCACCGAGGGAGTGGAAATGAATGCATCTGCTTCTACTCAAGCAATGACTAAAGACATAGAAACCAGGGAAAATTCATATTTTATTAGGCTTATCTAAGAAAAGAAATGGAATTCCAACATCTAGGTGGCTATACTTGACCGCCAATATGGAGTTTATTGGTTTGAGTCATGGAAAGAAAAAGAAGAGAAGAAAAGAAAGGAAATGAATGAAAGAAAAGAAATAAATAAAAGGAAGAAAAGCAAAGTAAAGAAAGAAACTCAAAAAGAAAGAAAAGAGGAGACTAAATATAGGAAAAGGTAGAAAGGAAAGAAAAGCAAAGCAAAGAAAGAAGGAAAAGAAAGAGAACAAAAGAAATAAAAGGAAAGTCAGAAAAGAAATAAAAGGAATTTGCCCCTAGCGTTTCTACTTGGCCACTGAGCAAACATTTGGGCCCGGGACTTGGCCCAAACTTCAGCCACACCCATTCCATCCCCAAATTTTGAACCTGCCGCACATAACCCTAGCTCCCCTTTATACCTTTCCTCCTCCGCCGCCGCCGACCCCGACCTTACCTTCCATCGCCGCCTCCAATTCTCAATCCTACCAACCAACGACCCCTCCTTCCCCTGACGCACCTCCTCTCCCCTTATCCTCCCAACTTCGCTGCATCCGAGCTTCCTCGCCGAAGCCTTCCAAGCTCCTCCCACCTCCCTCGACACGTCCTCCTCGTCACCGAGCTCCACCGCCGTTTGAGATCCGCCTTCCGCCCCGGTTGCACCCGCCGCTCTCACTGTCGTCACCGCCCCAAGGTAAGTTGTCATTTTTATTTTGAATTTTAATGCCTTTTGTGATTTGTGATGGTGATGAATGGTTGTATGATTGTGATGTACATTGTACATGCGAAGTGGTTGCAATTTTTTGCTATTGGTTGCAAATTTGCATGTTCTTATGAAATGTGATGTCATAAATGAGAAGAGAGATGAGGGAAAAGAGAAGAGTTAAAAGGGAAGAGAGAAGAGAGAAAAGGGAAGAGAAAAGAGGGAGGAGAGAATAAATATGAGAAGAGAGATTGAGATTTGCTATGCAAATTTTGTATATGTGAAAACATCGTATGCCATTGCTAATTTTTCTATGTCAAGAAACATTGTATGACATTGCAATTGTTTCCTATTGATATTTTTTATATGTAAAGAGACATGGTATGACGTTACAAAATTGTCTTGTAAAGAAAATTTCATTGTACAATTTCGATATGTAAGTGTTTATGTGTGTATGTGTGAGTTATGAAAAAATGAGTGGTTTGACTAAAAACCACTGTGTGTGTATCATTCAAAACAATTTCTTTTTAAGTGTGATCTTTTTTTTTGTATGACATGTCAAACTCTGTTGCAATGTAAAACCTTTGTGGTGGTGCATCTTTGATTGTTCTCATAGGCCTTTCTACAGGAGAGACACCGGTCTTTGTCCCCGACCATGCTTCAAGGGTAATATCTCTGTTCATGTGTATGTTTGTTTATTTTTACATCACCTAGTCAAGTAACATAGACATATCCCATATCTCGAGAGTTATATTTATAAATATGCAAGTCTATGCATATTTATAAAAATACTCTTTTGATTTCTTTACAATTTTTGGACAACGAGGATGTACAGATTGGGCTTGTTTCCATGCTCTCCTCCATTCTGAGACAAAGTTTCAATCGCACCCCTGTTGTTATTAGAATACTCATTATTTTGTCTTGTTGTCAAGATGTGTACACTACTACAATGCTGCTAAATCGGCCAAATGGTTATTCAGTGCATCCGGGTCAGTGATCACAACCCGCATCACTGGCCAGCCAAAAACTGGTCTGTGATGGCTCACAACCAATGGATGGACCATCAGTAATGTAATTTAGATGATATCACCACTAACCAGTACTTCACAATTGACCGGTCAGGGATATCTTTAGGAAAACACCCCAAAAATAGCAGAATCTCAATTCAAATACGAATAGTTGAGCCACATATACACACGCTTGTGTAATCAAACATACAACTAGGAAGAGTATATGAAGCACAACAAGAACACCACTAACATACAACTCGAACTCGAACATTATGAAGCGTGACAAACAAAAATATCACTAAGTCATAAACTAACTCCCAATGTGCTCTGCATCACCGTCGATGCATGTGACCATCAGTTACCCATGCCTTCACACGATCTAAAAGGTTCATACAACCATGTGAGACCTCTAATCATCAACTTCAAAATTGAAATGATGAGCTATAGAGAATAGAATGTTAATCACTAGAAAGTTAAATAACCAAGTTAAAACGAATGAATTGTGTGCACATGTTGACATTGTGTAAAACAAAATGAACATACAAGTGATATGGCTATTACAATTTATAAGTTTGATAGAACATACAAGTGACATGGTTGTTTAGTTTACAAAATGTGACTAGGGTCAAAAGATTGTCATATTGCATCGCCTCTAGAGGTCGCATACGTACATTGAATTAAGATGAAACAAAAACCGAAGTTGTTCAACTTGGTGAGGAGAACAAGTTTCTTGTTGGGAAAATTTTCTTTTAAATCCATCTTGAGGGCCGAATAAGCGATGCCATACACCAGAGACGTATCACACAGTGTACGGAATCAGTGGATTGTATTCTAACTTGGAGGGTGCATATCACCTCGGATGGAGATGGCCCATAAACTAATGTTTTGTGCCTCAACAATGCCGACAATTTCATGTATTGATCAACCCTTCAGAAATGGACCTTAGGTTTCACCAATGATATTGTGTGTGTGTGTGTGTGTGTGTGTGTGTGTGTGTGTGAGAGAGAGAGAGAGAGAGAGAGAGAGAGAGAGAGAGAGATACTAACTGAGATATGTTGATGGTGATGTCCGACAGAGAAAAGCAAGGGAAGAGGTTGATGGCTGCAGAGAAACCCATCATCAAGGCACATCACCTTGGCAAAGACAACATCGAGGTGCGTCTCTTTTCTCCCATGTTGTTTTGTTCAGGTCTGCTTTGTTTCCAAGTTAATATGAGCAACATATACTGAATGACCTCATCGTTCTTGCATGCTTTTGTAGTACTACACATGTCCTATTACGAGCATGATGTCCATGATAAAGAACAAGGTCACGCAATACCGCAGGTTCGAGAAGCGTGTGATCAAGGGGAGGTCAACGTGTGGTGATGTGAAGACACTACAGGTGAGCGACGAATTATGTGTGATACAGACTTACATAAATGTTGTTGATGGTGTGTGATACAGACTTACACAAATGTTGTTGATGGTGTTGAGGTCTGAGGTGTGAACCACGGGTGTTCTATGTTCAGGGCAACTATAGCTGGATCCCGGAGGGTTGGGCGATGGAGATAAGGGCTGAAGGGGAGGGGGTGAACAAAAAAGTATTCAAGGTATGTAAAACAAAAAAAAGCACTCTTGTTTAATAAGTTTCCATCATGCAGTGAATAGCTACATTATGTGGCTAGCCTTGGCAAACTATATTGTTTGGACACTTTTTGCAATAGAAAATGTCTGACATTTCATATTTCATTGTTTAGAGCCTTATTTATACATTCATCCAAGAGGTAGTAATGGATACAACCACGACAACGACATTGCACACATACACCTCTTTTCTTTTTCTAAAAAATGATTTGGTATAGATGGATAATTGTATTTAGTTGTATATGTGTGAGAAATTAAATGGATAGATAATATAACAGATATTTTTATCTTGGAATGCGCCATTGGTCAGATGAGAACCAAGCAAAGAAACTGGTTCATCTAAGCAACTCACTAAACTTGAACATACCCTCATGCAGTTCTTCGTCCATAAGTCCTCCGGGGTGCGACTTACAAACAAAGATGATGTAGAGGCCTTTGAAAAAATAGTACGAGTGCCAAAGATGCCACTGCCATCCAAAGAAGATGGGTCTAAACAAGATGTGTCTAAACAAGACGTGCTGCTCTTTGAAGAACCAATAAAAAAGAGGAAGACCCCCAGAGCCTGCAAAGACCCAGACGCAGTAGAGTGCGACACGAGCTCTCAGGATAACGTATGTACATCTCTACATAAAACCACATACATACATACTTCTAGTGTGATCTTAATGCTATAAATTCTCAAGAACTGGCTAACACTCAGTCTTATGTATTATAGATGATTGCACAGCTTGACTTCTATACTGAGCGTTTATCCGCTGGATGGGTGAAGGAAACCTACTTCAGACCAGACAAGAAAAATAAGAAAGACACGGTATATATAAACATGTCATATTGGCCTATTTTTTTTGTTAAATATGCATGCAAATTGCAAACACACGCTGTGCTTATCCATTTTTCTTCATTGGTTTCAGTTTTCTATTCTTTAATTATCCTTTTGGTCTTCTGCAGTATTTTACCGCCCCTTCTAGTTCTGAGTATCTCGTGTTCCGTACAAAGAAGGATGCAATGAAATACTTCTGGACTGGAGAACGTCCTAAAGATTCTTGGAAACCGACAAATAGTGTCACCAAGAAGTACAAAGACTTGCTTGGTAATTGTTGCTCCTGTTTTTTCACAACTCGTTGAGTAGTACTGTTCTCGCCGAAGTTTCATATAATGGGACTCATTAAGCACATCTGAGAAGATATCTAGTGGTTTCTCTTATCTTTTTTACGGTGCTTCCATGCAAACCTACATTTCTGAATTTTCTGACAAAGTTGAGACAAGATGTATCTAAAGTTCCCACATAATTTAATTTCAAAACTTGATCCATATATAAATAAACAAAAATAAAAATGATGTGAATAGTGCCAAACATATAATATTCACAACAAATCTGAACTGTGTACTTTTTATCTTTCTTTCTGTTCTTGAGTTGTGAATCAAATTTGGTCTTCAAATTATGTATCATGGCTGTTGCACCATGTCTCAAGGTTGTCTTTTTTACCTACAAAAAATTTCTTTTAGATTGTGCATTTGTTCTTACTAGATAGTGCAGAAATACCGTCAAGGAGGAAACATCAGGAAAAATGATGATTTTTTGGGAGCACGTATAGGACGTGCACTCATGCACTAATAAGCTCATAGCTCATCCTTCTTTTTACAAAATTGCTTCCATCTCATTATTCTTTCCCCTCTCTTTTTTGCGGGAGATTTCATTATTCTTTCCATCCTACCTATTAATTTGACTTTTTTTACAGTTACAGATACAGATGAAAAAGACCTAGATGGTCAACATGAGCCCAAGGAAAAGAAGCCTAAGACTACAAGCACCGAAGCCGACGAGGCCATGACCTGCTCATAGGCTAGACTGCTAGGAATCAATCAAGGCCAAGAGAAAAATTGAAGAAAACCAGAGTGATCAATGGCAGCATTTTTTCGGCTTAAAAAGACAGAAGGAACACTGCCGCTGCGAAGCTATTTCCACCTTGTGTTCTGAACTTAATTATATGGTGGGTTTGTCGTGAAACTTGCAACCAAAGGGGACAGTGGTAGGAGGTTTTTGTTCCATTGTCCGACTCCGAGTATGGATGGCCTCCTCGGTGTGTTGAACCTGTTTCCTTTTTTCTATTTTTGCTTTTGTGTTTTACTTCCTGAGAACCTAGCCTTCCTAGAATTGTGAATTGTTTAATTCGTGCCGAAATATATTTGGATTTTCTCTGATTTTACTCGTTTCCTGAACTGTAATCGTCTATACGGCATTACATGGCTCTGGTTCTGGCAGACAGGTAGGTTGCAACAACGAAACATCATAAGCATTTAGGCATTATAAGGAGCTCAAGCTGTCGATCAAAAGGAATTGTGTGTGCATTTATAATTTATATGGATGAGTGTATGTATGTGCGTATGAGTGTATATGTATGTACTGCGTTTAAGAGAAAAGTAGTTATCCATTTCGTTGGGTGTGATTATGACATACAACACGCCAGCAGTATCTTGGTTGTGGATGCGCACTAGCTTTTCAGGCAGATAAAAGTTCCAGCCGCCACAGCTCTCCTCCTCGTTTTCCTGCCGACCGCTACCATGACGACGACCACACGTCAAGGGCATGTGTGCGTGTGTGATTATCTCTGCCAGAATGAAGGTGAGCGCGATCTTGATCTTGCCGCAGTACTCCTCCTTGACGACCTGGTGCACGCCCGGCGGCAGGCTGCACTCCTGTAGCACCGTCTCCAGAGGGATGCTCAGGAAAATGTTCAGTGCATTACATACATGATACATGTCAGTTCAGAACGCTTCGAGGACTATGACACTTCTGGCATCTTGTTCTGATGAGAGTAGAGGCTTGTGTGTGTCTGGTTAGCTACTGAAGAAATCGGAGTCGTCAAGGCCCTTTGCGAAGACAAGCAGGACCTCTAGCTTCATGCATTGAACGATGGGAACCTGGGGTAGGTGCACCCATTTTTTTCCCAAAAAAAACTAACTGGAAATATGGTCGAAATCACGATTTGTTTTAACAACGAACCTGGTTAAGCATCACACTTGCACTTTTTTTTACGAAGAAATGAGTTTTGTGGTATTGTTGACGGAAAAAACAAAATCAACACACATTATTGCTTAGCAAAAACAAAACAAAGTCAACTATCCACCTACATAGCCCATCTTCAGTAAAGGTTGCACACACTGACAATCATCAATGAACTCTTATATAGCATTACCCTCAATGCTTGCTCCTATTTTCTTCGTTGTTGCTCGACAAGCTGACCGGTGATAACAGTAATGTTGCCAGTTGCCTCGATTGTTTGACCAATGACTCAGGAAGGCAAGTCTGTGCAAGAAGGTTCTGTTATCTCTAGGTATCCTCCAAAAGAAAATTTAGATTGAGCTTGAAAATTCCAAAGAATGAAAGGTAAGGCATGCAAACATTCATTTGTGCCCGGCATTACATAGTTTAATGTAACATAGTAATTGTTGGGGAACGTAGCGTACAATTTCAAAAATTTCCTACGCTCACGCAAGATCTATCTAGGAGATGCATGGCAACAAGAAGGGGAGAGTGTGTCTATGTACCCTTGTAGACCGAAAGCGGAAGCATTTGATAACGCGGTTGATATAGTCAAACTTCTTCTCGTTCCGACCGAGCAAGCACCGAACGTACGGCACCTACGAGTTCTGCACACGTTCAGCTTGATGACGTCCCTCGAACTCTTGATCCAGCAAAGTATCAAGGAAGTAGATGAGTTCCGTCAGCACGACGGCGTGGTGACGGTGATGGTGAAGTGATCCGTGCAGGGCTTCGCCTAAGCACTACGAAGATATGACCGGAGGCGTAAACTGTGGAGGGGGGCGCCGCACACGGCTAACAATTGTTGGTCTGTGTTCTAGCGGTGCCCCCCTCATATATATTGGTTGGAGGGGAGGAGAGGCAGCCAAGGGGGCGCCCCAAGTAGGAGGAATCCTACTTGGGGTCCTCCCAATTCGGCCTCCCCCCTTTCCTATTCCTATTCGGAGTAGGAAGGGAAGAGGGGGAAGGGGGAATCCTATTCCCTTTTCCCTTTCCTTCTTCAATTTGGCCAGCCCATATGGGGTGGGGGGGGGGCACGAGCCCCTTTGTGGCTGGTGTGTTTCCCCTCTTGGCCCATAAGGCCCATATCTTTTGCTTGGGGTGTCCGGAACCCCTTCCCGTGACCCGATAAGTACCCGGTGCATCCCGGAACACTTCCGGTGTCCGAATACCATCGTCCTATATATCGATCTTTACCTCTCGATCATTTCAAGACTCCTCGTCATGTCCGTGATCTCATCCGGGACTTCGAACAACATTCGGTCACCGAATCATATAACTCATATAATACAAAATCGTCATCGAACGTTAAGCGTGCGGACCCTACGGGTTCGAGAACTATGTAGACATGACCGAGACACCTCTCCGTTCAATAACCAATAGAGGAACCTAGATGATCATATTGGTTCCTACAAATTCTATGAAGATCTTTATCGGTTAAACCGTTATGACAACACACGTTATTCCCTTTGTCATCAGTATATGTTACTTGCTAGAGATTTGATCGTCGGTATCTTCATACCTAGTTCAAGCTCGTTACTAGCAAGCCTCTTTACTCGTTCCGTAATGCATCATCCTGCAACTAACTCATTAGTCACATTACTTGCAAGGCTTATTATGATGTGCATTACCGAGAGGGCCCAGAGATAACTCTCCGATACTCGGAGTGACAAATCCTAATCTCGATCTATGCCGACCCAACAAACACCTTCGGATATACCTGTAGAGCATATTTATAATCACCCAGTTATGTTGTGCGTTTGATAGCACACAAGGTATTCCTCCAGTATCCGGAGTTGCATAATCTCATAGTCGAAGGAATATGTATTTGACAGGAAGAAAGAAATAGCAATAAAACTGAACGATCAACATGCTAAGCTAACAGATGGGTCTTGTCCATCACATCATTCTCCTAATGATGTGGTCCCGTTCATCAAATGACAACACATGTCTATGGTTAGGAAACTTAACCATCTTTGATTAACGAGCTACTCTAGTAGAGGCTTACTAGGGACACGATATTTTGTTTATGTATCCACACAAGTATCAAGTTTCCGGTTAATACAATTCTAGCATGAATAATAAACATTTATCATGATATAAGGAAATATAAAATAACAACTTTATCATTGCCTCTAGGGCATATTTCCTTCAGTAATATACTTTATTTTTACTATCCTCAAATGTACCTTAGGTTTAGAATAATGCGTATACTAAAAAAATGTCTTTTATGGCAGCGCCTAGGCCTTCTACAATAATAAGATGGATCAACCTTAAATGCATAGCTTTAATCGTGGGAGATATCACACTACAGAGTTGGGCAGGAGGGAGAGAAGGCGGGGACAAAATGAGAGGTACAGAGGGAGAGCAGAGTTGGACAAAGGGAGGGCAAACAGACACATGAGGTAGGTGAAGGGATAATGACAACGACAGAGGGAGGAACCCTATGACTAGGATCAGGGTTGGTCCTTGTATACTGGGGCCCTGGCCACAACAAGAAGATGGGCCCTTAGTCATACAATAGTGATTGAACAAATATCTAGTGTAAATGTCATCTTCATGTTGTCTCCCCATTGCACATTCGTTGTCATGCTAGAACTCATAATTGTCTGATTGTTTTGCAGATAACAATTGATTTATAATAGGGCAACTTAAGTTTTCTTGAAAAGTGTAAGTTGCACTTTTTCCACTTAATAGAAATGTGCACGTGGAGCAAACTCTTGTTGCAAAACAGCATTAGTCAATTCTTTCAACAAACCAAATCAGTGACCAATTTACAACAAATTATAGTGTCATTGTTTTGGGAAACAAAAGATAAGAGGATAAATATTTTCTTCATGGCATGTACTGAAAAAGTTCGTAATTTATCATGCGAAAGTGTTATTTACTAAAAGAGACATTTTACCACAAAACCCGTCCTAACAATATAATCCTTCTCCATAGTTTATTCGGTTTGTGCTTACAACAAAGGAATAAAAACAACAAAAGGTGGATTTAAACATAGAATTGCAATCTATATGAAGCAGACTACTTGTATAAACCAGGTCGTCAACAAACTTATGCCAATAAGGATCATGTGAGTAAGAAACAAGGTGGATAAGCCAAATATTTCCAAATGGGGTCTCAGGGGTCAGACCTACTCATCCACATTGTAATTTTGGGCTTCAGCTACCCAATACCACTCTAATCCAAGTAACAAGAGCACGCTAGGCTATCATATGCACATGCACAAGGATGCCCTGGATGCTCGCCATGTAGCCATTTAGTTTATTTAGCTCCTCGGCAGGCCTCTTCCTGCTGAAGGAGCGGCTATAGTTTGGTCTTAGCTTTCGTTGCCATCACAAAGATTTCGCCTAACCTCGTATGAGGTCCTGTCCATCACTGAACCACCGAAACCCTATAGAATTTTTTTTCTTGAAACAAACTCGGGGAAGAACCATCAGAAAAAGATCTCAAAAGTAATCAGGAATTTGAAGGATTGTAGTGACATATTATATGTCCTAGGATCCAAGTAGTAGGAAGTCAAGTCCGCTCCCTCAAGATGCAACGGGATGAGGAGATATTGAATCCACATCATCGACATGCTCCATGTCGCCAGATCTGAGTGGGAGGAGGTTGGATTCGTTTTGCTAGGCCATCATGGGTGGCGGACATATTGGATTAGCGCCTTCGTCCTAGCATGTGCTGTCACCTCCCGCAAGCACCAAGAAGACGTCGTCATCTATACCTAGTGAAGGGAGGTAGGGGATGATGATTCGACTGCACCACCATGAAAAGAAAAGAGAGGGGCAAAGTTGCGGCTCGTGCCCTTGTGTGGTTAGCAAAGGAATGGAATCGGAGGGTGATACGTCTCCAACGTATCTATAATTTTTGATTGTTCCATGCTATTATATTATCATTCTTTGATGTTTTATATGCATTAATATGCTATTTATATCATTTTTGGGACTAACCTATTAACCTAGTGCCCAATGCGAGTTGCTATTTTTTCCTGGAACGAAACTTTTTGACGATTTTTCTTGGACAACAAGACACCTACAAAGCTTTGGGAGGAGGCCACAAGCCTCCTAGCCGCGCCCCGGGGGGCGCCCTCAGGGCGTGTGGGCCCCTCGTAGCCCTCCTAAACCTAATCTCAGCTCTATAAATACCCAAATATTCCCCTTACATCAGAAGGCACACCAAAAGTACTTTTCCGCCGCCGCAAGCTTCTGTTCTCGTGATATCCCATCTTGAGGCCTTTTTTGGCACTCCGCCAGAGGATGATTCGATCACAGAGGGCCTCTACACCAACCTTGCCGCCCTTCCGATGATGTGTGAGTAGTTTACCATAGACCTACGGGTCCATAGCTAGTAGCTAGATGGCTTCTTCTCTCTCTTTGATCTTTAATACAATGTTCTCCTTGATGTTCTTGGAGATCTATTCGATTTAATCTTGTTTTGCGGTGCGTTTGTCGAGATCCGATGAATTGTGGATTTATGATCAGATTATCTATGAATATTATTGGAGTCTTCTATGAACTCTTTTATGCATGATTAAGATAGCTTTGTATTTCTCTCCGATCTATCGATTTGGTTTAGCCAACTAGATTGGTTTTTCTTGCAATGGGAGATGTGCTTTGTGATGGGTTCAATCCTGCGGTGTCCTCACCTAGTGACAGTAGGGTAGCGAGGCACATATTTGTATTGTTGCCATTAAGGATAAAAAGATGAATTTTTTTACCATATTGATTGGATCTATCCCTCTACATCATGTCATCTTGCTTAAGGCGTTACTCCGTTCTTATGAACTTAATACTCTAGATGCATGCTAGATAGCGGTCGATGTGTGGAGTAATAGTAGTAGATGCAGGTAGGAGTCGGTCTACTTGTCACGGACGTGATGCCTATATTTATGATCATTGCCTTAGATATTGTCATAACTTTGCGCTTTTCTATCAATTGCTCAACAGTAATTTGTTTACCCACCGTATGCTTTCTTCAAGAGAGACGCCTATAGTGAAACCTATGGCCCCGGGTCTATTTTTCATCATATTATTTTCAGATCTATAAAATCAAAAATCCAAAATTACCTCGCTTCAATTTATTTATATTTACTTTATTTTTCCTTTTTCTTATCTTTTATATCTATCTCTATTAGATCTCACTCTTGCAAGTGACCATGAAGGTATTGACGAGCCCTTTTTTGCGTTGTGTGCAAGTGTTTGTTAGTTTGTGCAGGTGCATATATTGGGGACTTGCTTGTGCCTCCTACTGAATTGAAAGCTTGGTTCTTAACTAAGGGAAATACTTATCTCTATGTTGTCGCATCACTCTTTCCTCTTCAAGGGAAAAATCAACTCAAGCTCAAGAAGTAGTAGGAAGAGTCCAAAGCAGATAATATAATAGCATGAAACAATCAAAAATACTAGATATGTTGGAGACATATCAGGCCGCAACAATAAGATGGGCCCTTATTCATACAATAGTGAGTGTAATAATATCTAGTGTAAATGTCAGTTTTGGACCACTTATTTGTCACCCCATTCCATGTTGATCTTCATGCTACAACTCATAACTGACTAATTGTTTTGTAGATACCAATTTATTTAGAAAAGGGCAACTTTAGTTTTATAGAAAGTGTAAGTTGCACTTTTTCCACTTAGCTAGAAATGTGCAAGTGGAGCAAACTTTTGTTGCAAATCATTTTTTGTCAATTCTAGGCAACCCAAATTAGTGACCAATTTTGAGAGCCGCACATATCCCTAGCTCCCCTCTATACCTTTCCTCTACCTCTGCCACTGGCCCCGACCCTGCCTTCCATTGCCGCCTCCCATTCGCCACCCTGCCAGCCACCTGCCCCTCCTTCCCCCAGGGCACGTCCTGTCCCCATCTCCTTCTCACTTCTCCCCATCCGTGCTCCAGTGCCGACAGCTTCAAAGATCCTCCCGTCTTCTCCGACGCGTCCTCCCTGTCACCATGCTCCACCTCCATTTGAGATCCACCCTCCATACCGGCTGCACCCGCCACTCCCACCATCGTCACCACCCCAAGGTAAGCTGACATTTTTTATTTCTAATTTAATGCCTTTTGTGATTTGTGATGGTGATGAATGGTTGTATGATTGTGGCGTACATCAAATATATGAAGTGGTTGCAATTTTTTGCTATTGGTTGCAAATTTACATGTTCATTTGACATTGCAAGTCAAGAAACATGACATTGCAAGCTTTTCCTATTGCTATATTTTTGTATTTAAAGAGACATGGTATGACATTGCAATTATATTTATAAATATGCAAGTCTTCGCATATATATAAAAATTACTCTTTCAAATTGATTACAATTTCTCGACAACCCTAGGATGTGTTGATTGGGTTTGTTTCAATGCTCTCCTTCATTCTGAGACAAGGTTTTAATAGAATCCCCCTTTTGCTCTCAGAATACACATTCCCCTGTCTTATTTTCTAGATGTGTACAGTACTACAATGCTGCTAAACGGGCCAAATGGTCGTTCGGTGCATCCGGGTCAGTGATCACAACTCGCATCACTGACCAGCCATAAACTAGTCTATGATGACTCATAGCTGATGGCTTGACCATTAATATTTTAATTTAGGGGACATCATCACTAACCAGCACTTCACCATTGAGGGTCAATGATATCTTTAGGAAAACACCCCAAAAAATAGCAGAATCTCAAGACACATTCGAATAGCTGAGTCACATATACACACACTTGTAATCAAAAATACAAATAGGAAAACTATGAAGCACAATAGAAACATCACTAACATACAATTCGAACTCAAACTTTCTGAACCGTGACAAACAAACATATCACTAATTCCTATGCTACATCTCAATGTGCCCTGCATAGCCACCTATGCATGTGACCATCAGTTATCCATGTCTTCACACGATCTAGAAGGTTAAGAACGCCATGCAAAGCTTTGATCATTGACTTCAAAATTCAAATACTCAACTACAAAGAATAGGAAGTTAATCAATACCAAGTTAAACAATGAAGTTAAAATGAATGAATTGTGTGCACATGTTGACATTGTGTAAAACCAAATGAACATACAAGTGATATAGTTGTTATAATTTATAAGTTTAACATAACATACATGTGACATGACTATTTAGTTTATAGATTTGACGGCAGAAGAGGAAGTAACCCTATGACTAGGATCAGGGCTGGTCCTTGTATATTGGAAGCCTGGTCCGCAACAACAAGATGATGGGCCCATATTCATACAATAGTGATTGAACTATATCTAGTGTAAATGTAATTTTTAGGCGGCCCATTTGTCAGCCAATTACATGTTGATTTTCATGCTACAACTCATAATTGACTGATTATTTTGTAGATACCAATTGATTTAGAAAAGGAAACTTTAGTTTTATAGAAAGTGTAAGTTCCACTTTTTCTTCTTTACTAGAAATGTGCAAGTGGAGCAAACTTTTGTGGGAAAACATTTTTTTTGTAAATTCTAGGTAACCCAAATCAGTGACCAATTTACAAGAAGTTATAGTGTCATGGTTTAGGGATGCACAAGAGTAGAGGCTAAAGATTTTCTTTCTAGCATGTACACAAAAATTGTAATCTATAATGTTGGCACCGGCTCTCTGCACCGAGGGAGTGTAAGTGAATGCATCTACTTCTGCTCAAGTGACAACTAAAGACGTAGAAGTGAGTGAAAAAAAATCTTATTTGCGTTTGAATCTATTACTAGGCTTATCTAAGAAAAGAATAGGAATTCCCAACATCTTGGTGGAAATACTCGACCGCCAATATGGAGCTTATTAGTTTCAGTCATGGAAAGAAAAAGAAGAGAACAAATGAAGGGAAGAAAATGATAGAAAGAAAAGAAAATAATTAAATAAATAAATAAAAGGAAAGAAAAGAAAAACAAAGAAAGAAAGATAAAAGGAGACTAAAGATAGGAAAAGAAAGAAAGGAAAGAAAAGGCAAAGAAATAAAGAAAAGAAAGAGAACAAAAGAAATAAAAGAAAAGGAAGAATATAAATAAAAGGAATTTTTTCCTTGTGTTTACTTGGCCACTAAGCAAACATTTGGACCCGGGACATAGCCAAAACTCTAGCCACACCCATTTCATCCCAAAATTTGAACACACCGCACATAACCCTAGCTCCCCTCTATACTTCGGCTCGATCACTACCACCAACCCTGACAATGCCTTCCAATCGCTGCCTCCCATTCGCCACCCTGCCAGCCATCGGCCCCTCCTTCCTCCAGCGTGCCTTCCCTCCCCATCTCCTCCTCACTTTAACCCATATGAGCTCCACCATCGACTCCTTCAAAGATCCTCCCATGTTCCTCGACACGTCCTCCCTGTGGCCAAGCTCCATCGCCATTTGAGATCTGCCATCCAACCCCGCTGCACCCGCTACTCCCACCATCGTCACCGCCCCAATGTAACCTACCATTATTTATTTCTAATTTTAATGCCTTTTGTGATTGTTATTAATGGTTGTATGATTGTGATGTACATCGAATATGTGAAGTGGTTGCAATTTTTTGCTATTGGTTGGAAATTTGCATGCTTGTATGAATTCCGATGTTATAAATGAGAAGAGAGATGAGGGAATACGGAAGATATAAAGGGAAGAGAGAGGAGAGAAAAGTGAAGAGAGAAGATGGAAGAAAGAATAAATATGAGAAGAGTTATTGAGAATATTGCAAATTTTCTATGTAAATTCCGTATATATGTGAAAACTTCATATGCCATGCTAATTTTACTATGTCTAGAATCATGTATGACAGTAAAGCGACATGGTATGACATTGCAAAATTTTATTTTCACTATACAAATTTTCTATATAAATGTTTCTGTGTGTGAGTTATGAAAAATTAGTTGTTCGACTAAAAACCACTATGTGTGTGTGTGTGGGTGGGTGGGTGTGTTTGTTTGTTTGTTTGTTCAAATCAGTTTTTGTTAAAATGTGATCTTCATTTTTTGTCTGATTTGTCAACCTTTGTTACATCAGCTAGTAAAGTGGCATAGTCGTATCCCGTTTCTCGAGGGTTATATATATAAATACACATTCTCTTGTGTTATTGTCTTTGCATATTTATAAAAATACTCTTTCGAATTGTTTACACTTTTTGGATAGCCTGAGGATGTTTAGATTGGGTTTGTTTCCATGCCCTCCTCGATTCTAAAACAAAGTTCCTGTAGGATCCCCCTATTGTTATCAGAATACACATTCTCTTGTGTTATTGTCAAGATGTGTACACTACTAAAATGCTCCTAAATGGACAAAATGGTTGTTTAGTGCATCTGGGAATTGATCAGAACTCGCATCACTGACCAGCCAAAAAATGGTTTGTGATGACTCATAGCTGATGCCCGGACCATTAGTAAAAAATTTAGAGGACATCATCACTAGCCAGTACTTCACAATTGATCGGTCAATGATATCTTTAGGAAAACACCCCAAAAAATAGCAGCACATACGAATAGCTGAGCCACATATACACACACACACACTTGTAATCAAACATACAACTAGGAAGATTATGAAGCACAACAGGAACATCACTAACATACAATTCGAACACGAACATTAGAAGCGTGACAAACAAAAATATCACTAAGTCATAAGCTACCTCTCAATGTGCCCTGCACAGCCGCCGATGCATGTGACCATCAGTTATTCATGTCTTCACATGCTCTAGAAGGTTCAGAACGCCATGTAAACCTGTGATCATCGACTTAAAAATTCAAATGCTCAACTAAAAATAATAGAAAGTTAATTAATGTCAAGTTAAAATGAATGAATTATGTGCACATGTCGACATTGTGTAAAACCAAATGAGCATACGAGTGATATGGCGGTTCCAATTTATAAGTTTGACGGATCATAAAAGTGACATCACGCTTTACTTCATAAATTTGACAAGAGTTAAGAGATTGTCATATTGCATCGGCTCTAGAGGTCTCATATGTACATTGAGTTAAGATGAACCAAAAACCAAAGTTGCTCAATTTGGTGAGGAGAGGAACTTTCAAGTTGGGCAGTTTCCCTTTTAAATCCATCTTGAGGACCGAATCAGCGACACCATATACCAAACATGTATCAGATATTGTATGGAATCAGGAGATTGTATTCTAACTTTGGAGGTTGCATATCACTTCGGATGAAGATGCCCCATAAATTAAAGTTTTGTGCCACAACGACATTGACAACTTCCACGTAATGATCAACTCTTCAGAAATGCACCTTGGTTTCACGAGAGAGAGGGGGAGGGAGGGAGGGAGAGAGAGAGAGGGAGAGAGAGAGAGGATACTACCTGAGATATGTTGATGGTGATGTCCGACAGAGAAAAGCGAGCAAGGAGGTTGATGGCTGCAAAGAAACCTATCATCAAGGAACATCACCTTGGCAATTACAAAATCAAGGTGCGTCTCTTTTCTCCAACGTTGTTTTGGTCAGGTCTACTTTGTTTCCAGGTTAGTATGAGCAACGTATACTAAATAACTTTAGCTAATGAAGCACGATTAGTAATCCCCAAAATATTGTAGATATCTCTTCCACAAAGACAATATGTTTACCATTTTAATATATTTTACTTGGGCGATGCTAGGCCCCGGCCGATCGGTGCCAGCCTCAACCAACAACCGTATAGCGGCATGATCGAACATATGAAGGATGACCTCGATTGTTTAACAAGCACTCAAGAAGGTATGGTTGTGCAAAATGTCCCTATTATCTCAAGGATGCCTACAAAATAAAACAAGATTGAGCGTGAGAATGTTAAGAGGATGAAAGGGAAGGAATGCAAATATACATTTGTGCTTTGTTAAATAATTTAATTTAACCTATGAATACATTTATTTTTACTATCCTCAAGTGAAGCTGGGTTTAGCACAACATGTACAAGGAAAAATTGCTCTGTATGGTAGATCATGGAGGTGAAAGGGAACAAACCCTAGGACCAGGGTTGGTTCTCACATATCGCTGACCTGAGGCCTAGCAAAACAAAGCAAAATGTTCACCTACGTAGCCCATCTTCAATAAAGTTCGCGCGCACCGACAATTATCAATGAATTCTTATATAGCATTAACTTCATTGTTTGCTCCTATTTTCTCCTGTGTTACTCAACAAGCCAACCGGTGGTAAAAGTAATGTTGGCAGTGACCTCGATTGTTTAACCAAGTACTCAAGAAGGAAAGTCTATGTGCAAGAAGCTGACGTTATTTCAAGGTAGCGTCCAAAAGAGTAGACTGAGCTTGAAAAGTCTGACATGATGAAGGGTAAGGCATGCAAATATTCATTTGTGCTCGGCATTACATAATTTAATGTATAATTGCTATATACTTTATTTTTACTATCCTCAAATGAACTTTAGGTTCAGCACAACGTGTATACTAGAAAAATGCCTGTTATGGCAGCTCCTAGGCCATGCACACAGATAAAATGGATTAACCTTAAATGCATACCTTTGATCATGGGAGATATCACGCTACAGAGTTGGGCAGGTGGGGGAGAAGGTAAGGACGGAGTGAGAGGTAGAGAGGGAGAACATAGTTGGACAGCGAGAGGGGAAACAGACACCAAAGTTAGGTGAAGGGATAATGACAGTTAAAGGGGGAGGAACCGTACGACCAGGATTCCTGGAATATTGGTGGCCCAAGCCACAACAACAAGATAGGGCCTTATTCATACAATAGTGATTGAACTAATATTTAGTGTAAATGTCATTTTAGACCACCTATTTGTCACCCTGCTGCACATTCATCTTCATGCTAGGACTCATAATGGACTGAGTGTTTTGCAGATACCAATTGATTTAAAAAAGGGTGTCGGGGGTTGCTGATCCCACGCACACCTATGGGGATCGGCGGACCGAGCCCCTTTCGGTTCGGCCGGGGGCGGTGGATGCACAAAGAGCAGATCGAGGCGAACGCACGAGCGAGACGGTCGATTTACCCAGGTTCGGGCCGCACGGATGCGTAAAACCCTACTCCTGCTTTGGTGGTTGTATTGAGTTCTTGCTCGTGAGCGATGAGTGCTACAGTACACTCAAGCAGCTGGCGAGACCGAGCGTGAGAATGGCTGTCCTCCCCCTCTCTGTTGCGCATGGGCCTCCTTTTATATGTCTAAGGGGTCACCGACAGGTGGCAACAGAGGTGGGGGTAAAAATGTAAAAGAGGTGGTAGTTGGCGCCACCGCTTGCTACAGTTGCATCATACCTAACCCTGACGGCAGGGGACAAAGGCATTAAATGCCTGTCTACGTCGCCTAGACGGTACAGAGAGGGACCGCTAGGAACGCCACCGTTTGCCACGATGGCTATCTTGTCAGCGCCTGCTCGCCACCGCATGCCCCCGGCTGCACAGCCTCCCGCCACGTACGCCAGGAGTGGTCCCAGAGCGACACGTGGTGGGTGAGCTGGAGCGCGGGCTGCGGAGTAGTAGCTTGCCGTGGCAAGCGCCTTGCCGCGGATGTTGCCTTGTCGCGCCCGGGAGCTTGTCGCTCACCGGGCCTTGTCGGGACGCGCAGTGCGCTGCAGCGAGCTTCTTGAGATGCTTTGGTTGGTCTTCCCAGCAAGCTCCTCTTGCCGGGGTCTCGTCTCCTTCCCGGCAAGCTCCTCTTGCCAGGGTCTTGTCTCCTTCCCGGCAAGCTCCTCTTGCCGGGGTCTTTGTGCTTCGAGTAGCCTTCCCGGCAAGCTCCTCTTGCCGGGGCCTTGGATACTTTGTTCTTGAATGGCTCCTAGAGGAACCATGGAGGGTCTTGGCGGTCACACGGCAAGCCTTGCCGCGGGTCGCTGCGACTGCCCGTGCACAAGTTCGGGATACTAAGGTACCCCTACTTTAGTACACCGACAGGAGCCCCCGGGCCTGGGCCATACACGGTGCCGAGCGCTGTTGGGCCAGGCCCAAAATAGTGCACGGGCACGCGTGGCCTAGGTCACGCCATAACTCACTCCGCATCCACCGTGCCCTCCCCGCACGGCACGCGTCAAACGCGGCATCGTGGGAGAGATCGTGGGCGGTTTTCGAGGTGCCCACTCCCCACGATCACGGGGTGGGGAGAGGCCGCCCCATCCGTCGCCTCAGTTCTGCACGCCTGCCACGCGGCTCCCATGCACTTGGGATTGCGGACGGCGGAGGCGGGAAACGGGGTCGTCGTGGGTCGAGGCAGCGGGCCGGCCCCAGCTCCCTGCCTTCCCGCGCGTTGATTCGCTGAGCGGGGCGACCGAGCCCCCACCTCGCTCCTTTATAAAGAGCGGGAGGGGAGGATGGAAGCCCGCATTCTCTCATCTCCTCCTTCCTTCAGCTTCTGCTCCCCTTCCTCCCATTCGCCATGGAGAAAGGGAACCCTGGTCCCTCATTGGTGGCGGCGAGGGTTGCCGCCAGACAGCGCATCCCTCCCTCTCCCGCACCCGTGGTGGCGGAGCCAGCCGTAAGGGGAAGAGGGAGGGGGAGAGGTCGTGGACGAGGTCGAGGACGAGGCCGTGGCGCTCGGGGAAGAGGTGGACGAGGCGGCGCGTCGGCTTCACCTCCGCCGGCGGCCCTTCTTCCCGCGGCGGTCCATGCTGGGGACGACCCTTGCGAGTTCTTCGTCAGGCTGCGCCGGGCGCCTCGTTGCCGCCTCCGACTCCCAGCTCCGTTTGCGGACGTGGTGGGGTTGGACCCGCCCGAGACGCTGAGACTTCACATGAGGGGCTGTGGGATCAGCGGCACGCGAGTCCGCGCCGAATTCCCAGCCCCTGGTGTGATGTATCTTGGTCGAGGGTGGAAGACGTTCGCCCGCATCCACAGCTTGACGGCGAGGCTCACCCTCCACTTTAAGTTGGTGGAGGGCGATCTCCTCTCCGTCAAGGTCTTCGGGTGCTTCGGCATCCGGGCACGGTGCTGCGTGGACAGCTCCTCCGATAGCGAAGGCTCCTCCTCGAGCGAGATTGACGAGGAGGGGAGCGACAGCGACGACGAGGGGAGCGGGCGGCAGGATGGCGGGTCCGACTAGGTGTCGGGCGCCGCTCCGTGCGGCACCGGCAACCCCATCATCCGTGTCGCCGGCTCCTTGAACTCCCCGGGGTCGTCTCCTTGGGCGGCTGGCGTCGGGAGGCTGTGGAAGAGGAAGAGGGCCGGCGGCAAGGCCGTCAAGTCGGAGTACGAGGGCGTGGTGCCCTCGACAGCGTGCTGACATCCTGCTGCCTCGTCTTCGAGCCCTGCTTCCGGCGCCGCCATCACCGTCCAGCCTTGACGGCCCCCGGGATGTTCTCTTGGTGTCTTCTGGCACCCGTAGTTCGCCTAGGCGCTCCTTTTGCCCTTCTCGCCTCCTTGACCTACCTCCTGAAGAGAGGGACAAGAAAAGGATTACGGGCATATTATCTTTTTAATTTGTAAGCCCTCGGGCCTTAGTTGCATTTAAAACTTGTAATCCTCTCTTTCATGTTTTTCATCCTCTATGGACTGTACCTGTGTGGAATGTTTTTTTAATGAAAAGGGGATGTTTGCCGGGTCATTTGTCTCGCGGGTAGAACCCACGCCAAGGAGCAAATCCTTGGTATCTTTCAGATAGACACTCCTTCCCCGGCAACAGGCCCTGCCGTCTTCCCACGTCGCTCGACCTTGCTCACGCTTTTGATGGAGGCAGGGACGAGGCGGGTGCGGCCCCTCGTTTCATCCCTTTGCTGCCACGACTACGACCAAAACTTGGCCCCAGGAACAAGCCCCAGGGCCTAGAGCTAAGGGAGCACGGTAGTTTTCGGGAAGAAACGAGGTTTCGTATTCCCCAGTCCATAAGAGAATGCATGAAGAGGGACGAAAGACTTCTCTGAGATTGCAGCCCCCGGCAACTCTGGCTTGCCGTGGGTGAACCTTGGTACTTGCAGCCCCCGGCAACACTGGCTTGCCGGGGTCCAGATGCCGGCGCGTCCTTCTTCTCCTTTTCGTCCCCAGGCGGTCCGGCAAGGATATGCGAGCCCTGCGAACCAAAGGAAACGAAAGAAAGGCAAAGGGACGCACACCCGACCTCTAAGTTAGGGGTTAGCCGCTGTTAAGCACTATCAACCCTAACCGAGGACCTGACTCGACCTAGCATGCATGCTATAACTCTGGGCGCCAGCGCTTCATTTACTTGTGCTCAGGGTCTGCGCCTGGCTTTGTACAAAGGATTACATGCAACAGCGGCAAGACTTGTACAAAAGGGTGGTTGCCGGACAGGGTCCGACAACCGCGCCTTACGGGTAAAACTTACGAAGATGCTCGATATTCCAGGAGTTGCTCACTGGTACACCATCTTCGGTCTCCAAGCGGACAGCGCCAGGCCTGGTGACTCGTTTCACCCGGTAAGGGCCTTCCCACTTCGGCGTCAACTTGTTGGGATTCTTGGCGGACTGAACACGCCGAAGAACAAGGTCGCCTTCCTCGAGGCTTCTGGCGTTAACTTTGCGGCTATGATAGCGGCGCAAAGCTTACTGGTAGCGAGCGGCTCGCACAGCAGCCTGAAGACGATCTTCCTCAAGGAGCAGCGCGTCATGTTGCCGCAGCTGCTCTTGCTCAAGCTCATCATAAGCGAGCACTCGAGGTGACCCGTATACGAGTTCCATGGGGATAACTGCCTCCGCTCCATAGACTAGAGCGAAGGGTGTCTGTCCAGTGGCTCGATTTGGCATCGTCCTGATCGACCAAAGAACCACTGACAGCTCCTCGATCTAGTTGCGTCCGCACTTGTGCAGCCTATCAAAAGTCCTGGTCTTGAGCCCGTGCAGCACTTCAGCATTTGCCCTCTCAGCTTGACCGTTGCTTCTCGGGTGAGCAACAGAAGCGAAGCAGACCTTGGCGCCAAGGTCTTGGACGTACTGCATGAAGGTGCGGCTCGTAAATTGTGTACCGTTGTCGGTGATTATCCTGTTAGGGATTCCAAAATGGCAAATAATCGACCTGAAGAACTTGACCGCGGACTGCGCCGTCACCTTCCTCACTGGTTCCACTTCCGGCCACTTTGTGAACTTGTCGATTGCAACGTACAAGTACTCAAAGCCCCCGGCAGCTCGGGGAAAGGGGCCGAGGATATCGAGCCCCCAGACCGAAAATGGCCAGGATAAAGGGATCGTCTGGAGAGCTTGAGCTGGCTGATGTATCTGCTTGGAATGGAACTGGCACGCTTCACACTTGGTTACTTGTGCAGTTGCATCCAAGAGGGCTGTCGGCCAGAAGAAGCCTTCCGGAATGCTTTTCCGACAAGAGCTCTTGCGCCAATGTGGTGACCACATATGCCTCCGTGTATCTCTGCCAACAGCTTCTGTCCATCTTCCCGAGGAATACACTTCAATTTCACACCGTTGAGTCTTCTTCTGCACAGTGTGTTGTCGACAAACTGGTACATACTAGACTGCCGGGCTACTCTTTCCGCTTCTTCTGGTTCCTCGGGAAGCTCTTCTATCAGAAGGAAACGGACAATCTGCTGCGCCCATGTTGGAGCCTGTGGCTCGACAACAAGGACTAAAGGCACATCTGCTGCTGCGGGAACGTCCGCTTCTATGGCAAGAGCCTACGACTCTGCCGGAGCTTGACGTTCCCCGACAAGCTTGCCGGAGCAAAGCTTGCCGGGGGTGTCTGCTGCAACGGAACAAACCCTGGGGTTTGCCGGAGTAGACTGCTCCTCAGCATTCTTGGCGTCGATCTTGGGGACCTTCTTGGCGGCGGCTTCGGGAAGCTCTGCCGGAAGATAGTCGCCAGAAATCAACTTCCTCTTCTTGCTCTATCCAGTTGATGGTGTTACGGACGGCCGAGTCAGCTTGAGCACAAAAATCCCTGGTTCCACAGGTAATTTAAGTGCAGCGCACTTCGACAGGCCATCGGCAATGTCGTTTTCGGCTCTTGGAACATGTTCCATTTGCAGGCCGTCAAAGCGCTCTTCTAGCTTCCTCACTTCATCAACGTAAGCTTCCATCAACGGACTCTGGTAAACCTTGTTCACTTGGCGGACGACAAGCTGCGAGTCACCCCTGACAATGAGCTTCTTAATCCCAAGTTCTGCCGCGATCCTAAGACCGGCAAGCAAGCCTTCATACTCTGCAGTATTGTTTGTCGCTTGCTCCTTGGGAAAGTGCATCTAGACTATGTACTTGAGGTGCTCTCCGGTGGGTGCGACAAGCAGTACACCAGCATCGGCGCCTTGCAGCAAGAAGGCACCGTCAAAGTACATGAGCCACTCTTTGCTTGCTTCCTTGGCGGGGATGCTCGTCTCCGGAACTTCTTCATCTGGAGTTGGCGTCCATTCTGCTATGAACTCTGCCAATGCTCTGCTCTGGATTGTTGATGTACTCTCAAACTTGAGGCCAAAGCTTGACAGTTCCAGTGCCCACTCGACAATCCTGCCTGTTGCTTCTGGATTCTGCAATATCCTCTTCAGCGGAAAGCGAGTGACAACTGTGATCTCGTGTGCTTGGAAGTAATGGCGCAGCTTTCTCGAGGCCATGAGAAGGCCGAAAAGCAGCTTCTGCACACCAGAGTACCTTGACCTAGCCCCCTGTAAAAGGGAGCTGACAAAGTAAACTGGGCGCTGCACCATTTTCTTCTGTATCTCCTCTTGCATCTGCGCAGACCCTTGCTTGTCGGGACCAGAGCTTGTCGGGGAAGTCCCCTGCTTGTCGCTGGATGTGCTTGCCGCGGTCGCTGGCTCGTCATCTGCCTCCCTCTCCGCTACTAACGCAGCACTAACCACTTGATTGGTTGCCGCTATGTACAGCAGCAACTTCTCTTGTGGTTTAGGTGCGACAAGTGTTGGAGTGGAGGACAGGTATCTCTTCAAGTCTTGCAGCGCAGCCTCCGCTTCCGGAGTCCATTTCATTGGACCTGCCCTTTTCAAAATTTTGAAAAACAGCAGGGCGCGCTCAGCAGACCGAGAGATAAACCTGCTGAGAGCAGCTACGCAGCCGGCAAGCTTCCGTACATCCTTGACGCGCTTTGGTGCTTCGATTTGCTTAATGGCCCTGATCTTGTCGGGATTAGCTTCGATTCCCCGCTGAGACACAAAGAACCCGAGAAGCTTGCCGGAAGGAACTCCAAACACACACTTCTCGGGGTTGAGCTTGAGGTTGACCTTGCGCAGATTTGCAAAAGTCTCTTCTAAGTCTTGCATCAGAGTTGCCCTGTCCTTGCTTTTGACCACTATATCATCCATGTAAGCTTCTACATTTCTGTGTATCTGTGGCTTCAAAGCGATATTGACTACTCTGGCAAATGTTGAACCAGCATTCTTTAATCCGAAAGGCATCCGTACGAAATAGTACGTGCCACATGGAGTAATGAATGCGGTTTTCTCCTCATCCTCTTCTGCCATGAAGATCTGATGGTATCCTGAATATGCGTCAAGAAATGAAAGCAGCTCACATCCGGCTGTGGAGTCAACAATTTGGTCGATGCGCGGCAAGGGAAATGGATCTTTGGGACAAGCTTTATTAACATCAGTGAAGTCAATACAAAGCCTCCACTTCCCGTTTGCCTTGCGCACTACAACCGGATTGGCCAACCACGTTGGATGGAGCACTCCACCGCCTGTTTCCTGACCTTCTGCTTGACGGGCCGCGCATGAGGACAAACGGCAAGATGGTGCTCAATTACCTTCCTGGGAACACCGGGGATGTCAGACGGTTGCCATGCAAACACGTCGACATTCGCCCGCAGGAAAGTAACGAGCGCGCTTTCCTATTTAGGGTCAAGCGTGGCACTGATGGTGAAGGTACCACCAGTGCTGTCCTCCTTGGCGGACACCTTCTTGGTAAGTGGTGGAGCTGCCATCGTCCTCTTACTCTTGCTGGTGGGGCTCGATGGTGCGTCCTCGACGGCAGCGCAGCAGTCCGAGGAGGCGCGCTTGCCGGAGTGGGCATCAGAGCTCTTGCCGGACTTGGTCCTCTTGCCGGTGGAGCTCGATGGCGCGTCCTCGACGGCAGCACGGCACTCCAAAGAGGCGCGCCTGCCGGAGTGGGTACCAGAGCTCTTGCCGGACTTAGTCTTCTTCTTCTCCCCGGGAGCTTCAGCGGCAAGTGTCTCGCGGTCTGTCGCGGCAGCAGCTTCCTGGTAGATCTTGTCGGCGCAGATAAGGGCATCCTTCTTGTCGCCAGGGACAGAGATGAAGCTTATCGGGCCTGGCATCTTGAGCATGTTGTATGCATAGTGAGAGGCCGCCATGAACTTGGCGAGTGCAGGACAGCCAAGTATCCCATTGTAAGGCAATGGGAAATCAGCAACGTCAAAAGTGACCCTCTCCGTTCTGAAATTCAGCTCGCTGCCAAATGTCACCGGCAACGTGACCTTCCCTTTCGGCTGGCTCCTTCCCGGGTTAATTCCTTGGAATGTACCGGTTTCTTCGAGCTCGCTGTCCGGGATCTGGAGTTTCTGGAGCACAGCGGAGGAGATCAGATTTAGGCCGGCCCCGCCGTCAACTAGCATCTTAGTGACTTTGAGGTTGCGGATTGTTGGTGAAACCAACAATGGCAGGCACCCGACCGCAGTTGTGCGATCAGGGTGGTCCTCAATGTCAAAGACGATAGGCGTGCTAGACCACTTCAGAAGCTTGCGTGATTCGACAGGTGGCTCTGCCGCATTAACTTCTCGGAGCCACTGTTTGAGTTGGCGGTGGGAAGTATGCAGAGAAGCGCCACCGTCAACACACAAGACTTCTGTAGCCTTCTGAAACTCCTGCTCGCTGTTCTCAACATCATCCATGTCTTCGTCGTCGTCTTCGTCTTCGTCCTTGTCGCGGCCGTGGGGAGGTCTGTCTCCTTGCCGCTGCTTGGCCTTGCCGCGGCTTCCTCCCTGGCCAGCGCGCTTCTTGCCGGCTTCTCCACCGCCTCCTTGGGCTCTCTCCTTGTCACGCCGCTCGTACTCAGCTTTTTGTTGCTGGACAAGCTGCTCGACCCTCTTGCAGTTCTGGAGATCATGGCCCTTGGTGCGGTGAATCTTGCAGTACTGCTTGCCAGAGCCGTTCTGCTTGTCGGCGGCTGCCACAGCCTGGCAGTTGGTGCACGCAGAAACCTCCTTGCCGGAGCTGCCAACTTTGGCTTGCTTAGCGGGGCCGTCATCGCCGTAGTGCTCAACAACTAGTACCTCTTTGCCGCTCTTCTTCCTGTTGCGCCTCCGGTTTTTCCTTGCCGGGGCGGCATCCTCGCTGTCAGATCCCCCTGCTCCAGCATCTTCTCCGGGGAGTTTCTTCCCTCTTCAGCGCGTGCACACTTGTCGGCCAGGGCATACAGCTCGCTGACGTCTCTGATCCTGCTCATCGCCATCTCCTCCCGCATCCTGCGATTACGCACGTTCTGATGGAACGCGCTGATAACCGCGGCAGGGTGGATGTCTGGGATGTTGCGCTGCACGCGGCTGAATCTCTGGATATACTTGCGCAGGGGTTCTCCTTCCTTCTGGGCAAGCAGGTGGAGGTCACTCCCTTGGCCATGTGGTTTGTGGCCGCCCGTAAAGGCGCCGACAAACTGATGGCACAAATCCGCCCAAGAGGATATGGAGTTGTCCGGCAAGTGCATGAGCCAGGATCTGACTTCGGGCTTGAGCACGAGGGAAGTAGTTGGCAAGAACCTTGTCGTCTCGCCCCCCGGCAGCTTGCACCACAATGGTGTAGATGCTGAGGAACTCAGACGGGTGCGACTTGCCGCCGTACTTCTCCGGCACGTCTGGCTTGAAATGCTTCTGATTGGGCCACTGGACTTGCCGCAGCTCACGGGTAAACGCAGGACAACCTGCCGCGTACGGCAAGTTACCTCGCTCTCCGGGTGCATGCATGTCAACAGAGGGCCCAACGCGCAGGTCTGATTGACGCCGCGCTTCTCTTCGGCGCTCGATGCGTGTTCGAGCGTCTTCTTGCTGTCTCTCATGAAGAACTTGGCATTGATCGCGACGAGCTCGCGGATCCGACGACGCGGTGGAGTAGCTGTCGAGGTGGATCCGGCGAGTCGGCGATCTTGGCCTTCGGGGCGGAGAGTGCATAGTGGTTGCACCCTCGCCGGTCTTGTCGCCACCGGCTCGCGCCTGGCTGACTTGCCGTGGCAGCGATGCGCTCGGCTGCCGTGGGTTGTCACCGTTGGCGAAGCCGATGAGGCTCTAGATAGTGGCCCTCCAGTCATCGATCTTCTCTGGCGCTGGAGGGTAGTCTAGGAGCAGCTGGGCACGTGCCAACGCTTCCGCCGGAGTGGTGGGCGGCGGCAGCGAACGGCGCGAGGAGCGAGATATGCTCGGACTTCTAACTGCGTTAGAAGGAGCAACATCTCGTCCAAGCGACCGCGCCACGCTCGCGCCACGCTCGAGCCAGCATGCTGGCGTGCATGCTGGTCCTGAGCACTCCGGGATCCGCCAGCTTGATCTTGGCCCAGCAGACATATGGTACCGTGGGTACCATGACGCTGCTGGACCCGCGCCTCCTGGGACTGGCGCGGTGCGTGTACGGACACCGAGGTCTTGGAGTGCGCGCGGTCGTTGTGGGAGGCGACCGCGCTGCCGACGTGTGGTGCAACCTGGTCCTTGGACCTGGCGGCGCCATGGGTCTCCCCGTCGGCGCCCGTTCTTCCGCTGGAGCCTACTCCACCAACCGTTCGCTCCGGCGATGGCGGGCTCGGCGCAGACGGAGCCGCTGCCTCCGAAATCTTCTTCTTCGGCGGCATGTTGATGAAGACGATGAAGGTTTGGCTCGTGCGAACGCCGGATCAGGTTCGCACAACCTCGACGCGACCCCTACCTGGCGCGCCAAAGATGTCGGGGGTTGCTGATCCCACGCACACCTATGGGGATCGGCGGACCGAGCCCCTTTCGGTTCGGCAGGGGGCGTTGGATGCACAAAGAGCAGATCGAGGCGAATGCACGAGCGAGACGGTCGATTTACCCAGGTTCGGGCCGCACGGATGCGTAAAACCCTACTCCTGCTTTGGTGGTTGTATTGAGTTCTTGCTCGTGAGCGATGAGTGCTACAATACACTCAAGCACCTGGCGAGACCGAGCGTGAGAATGGCTGTCCTCCCCCTCTCTGTTGCGCATGGGCCTCCTTTTATATGTCTAAGGGGTCACCGACAGGTGGCAACAAAGGTGGGGGTAAAAATGTAAAAGAGGTGGTAGTTGGCGCCACCGCTTGCTACAGTTGCATCATACCTAACCCTGACGGCAGGGGACAAAGGCATTAAATGTCTGTCTACGTCGCCTAGACGGTACAGAGAGGGACCGCTAGGAACGCCACCGTTTGCCACGATGGCTATCTTGTCAGCGCCTGCTCGCCACCGCATGCCCCCGGCTGCACAGCCTCCCGCCACGTACGCCAGGAGTGGTCCCAGAGCGACACGTGGTGGGTGAGCTGGAGCGCGGGCTGCGGAGTAGTAGCTTGCCGTGGCAAGCGCCTTGCCGCGGATGTTGCCTTGTCGCGCCCGGGAGCTTGTCGCTCACCGGGCCTTGTCGGGACGCGCAGTGCGCTGCAGCGAGCTTCTTGAGATGCTTTGGTTGGTCTTCCCAGCAAGCTCCTCTTGCCGGGGTCTCGTCTCCTTCCCGGCAAGCTCCTCTTGCCAGGGTCTTGTCTCCTTCCCGGCAAGCTCCTCTTGCCGGGGTCTTTGTGCTTCGAGTAGCCTTCCCGGCAAGCTCCTCTTGCCGGGGCCTTGGATACTTTGTTCTTGAATGGCTCCTAGAGGAACCATGGAGGGTCTTGGCGGTCACACGGCAAGCCTTGCCGCGGGTCGCTGCGACTGCCCGTGCACAAGTTCGGGAAACAGACACCAAAGTTAGGTGAAGGGATAATGACAGTTAAAGGGGGAGGAACCGTACGACCAGGATTCCTGGAATATTGGTGGCCCAAGCCACAACAACAAGATAGGGCCTTATTCATACAATAGTGATTGAACTAATATTTAGTGTAAATGTCATTTTAGACCACCTATTTGTCACCCTGCTGCACATTCATCTTCATGCTAGGACTCATAATGGACTGAGTGTTTTGCAGATACCAATTGATTTAAAAAAGGGTGTCGGGGGTTGCTGATCCCATGCACACCTATGGGGATCGGCGGACCGAGCCCCTTTCGGTTCGGCCGGGGGCGGTGGATGCACAAAGAGCAGATCGAGGCGAACGCACGAGCGAGACGGTCGATTTACCCAGGTTCGGGCCGCACGGATGCGTAAAACCCTACTCCTGCTTTGGTGGTTGTATTGAGTTCTTGCTCGTGAGCGATGAGTGCTACAGTACACTCAAGCAGCTGGCGAGACCGAGCATGAGAATGGCTGTCCTCCCCCTCTCTGTTGCGCATGGGCCTCCTTTTATATGTCTAAGGGGTCACCGACAGGTGGCAACAGAGGTGGGGGTAAAAATGTAAAAGAGGTGGTAGTTGGCGCCACCGCTTGCTACAGTTGCATCATACCTAACCCTGACGGCAGGGGACAAAGGCATTAAATGCCTGTCTACGTCGCCTAGATGGTACAGAGAGGGACCGCTAGGAACGCCACCGTTTGCCACGATGGCTATCTTGTCAGGGCCTGCTCGCCACCGCATGCCCCCGGCTGCACAGCCTCCCGCCACGTATGCCAGGAGTGGTCCCAGAGCGACACGTGGTGGGTGAGCTGGAGCGCGGGCTGCGGAGTAGTAGCTTGCCGCGGATGTTGCCTTGTCGCGCCCGGGAGCTTGTCGCTCACCGGGCCTTGTCGGGGCGCGCAGTGCGCCGCGGCGAGCTTCTTGAGACGCTTTGGTTGGTCTTCCCGGCAAGCTCCTCTTGCCGGGGTCTCGTCTCCTTCCCGGCAAGCTCCTCTTGCCGGGGTCTTGTCTCCTTCCCGGCAAGCTCCTCTTGCCGGGGTCTCTGTGCTTCGAGTAGCCTTCCCGGCAAGCTCCTCTTGCCGGGGCCTTGGATACTTTGTTCTTGAATGGCTCCTAAAGGAACCATGGAGGGTCTTGGCTGTCACCCGGCAAGCCTTGCCGCGGGTCGCTGCGACTGCCCGTGCACAAGTTCGGGATACTAAGGTACCCCTACTTTAGTACACCGACAAAGGGCAAACTAATTTTTGTTGAAAAGTGTAAGTTGCACTTTTTCCACTTAGATAGAAATGTGAAAGTGGAGCAAACTCTTGTTGCAAATTAGCGTTAGTCAATTCTTTAGGGAAACCAAATGAGTGATCAATTTACAAGAAATTATAGTGTCATTGTTCTAGGAATAAAAGATAAGAGGCTAAGGAATTTCTATCTCGCATGTACTCAAAAAATTCATAATTTATCATGTGAAAGTGTTATTTACTAAAAAAGACATTTTACCACAAAACTAGTCCTGACATTATATTATTTCTCCATAATTTCCTCGGTGTGTGCTTACAACAAAGGTATTAAAGCAAGAAAATGTTTGCATTTATATGTAAAAGGATTGCAATCTACAGGGACTACTTGTATGAACCAGGTTATCAACAAACTAATGCCAATAAGCATCTTGTGAGAAAGAAACAAGGTGGATAAGCCAAATATTTCCAAATGGGGTCCCATGGGCCAGTCCTACTCATCCACATTGTAATTTTGGGCTTCACATGCCCAATACCACTTCAATCCAAGTAACAAGAACACGCTAGGATATCATATGCACATGCACATGGAATTAACCAATGGAGACAAGGATGCTCTGGATGGTTGCCATGTAGCCGTTTAGTTTATTCAGCTTCTCGGCAGGCCCCTTCTTGTTGAAGGAGCCGCTATAGTTGGTCTTGGCTTTCGCTGCCATCACAAAGATTCTGCCTAACCCCGTGTTAGCTGCTGTTTGTCCCTGACCCACCAAAACCCTGCAGAAATTTTTGCTCCAAATAATCGGGGGGGGGGGGGGGGGGGGTAGAACAATCATAAAAAGATATCAAAAGTAATCAGGAATTTGAAGGATTGAAGTGACAGATTATATGTCCCAGGATCCAAGTGGGAGGAAGTTGAGTCCGCTCCCTCAAGATGCAACGGGTTGAGGAGACATCGGATCCACGTCATCGACATGCTCCATGTAGCTAGATAAGAGTGGAGGAGGTTGCATTTGTTTCGCCAGGCCATCACGGGTGGTAGACATGTTTGATTATCTCCTTCGTCCTAGCCTGGATTGTCACCTCGCGCAAGCACCGCTGTCGTCATCTAGACCCAGAGAAGGGAGGTAGGGGATGAGGATTCGAGTGCGCCGCCATGAAAGAAAATGAGAGGGGCAAGGTTATGGCTCGTGCCCTTGTGCGGCTGGCAAAGGAATTGAATCGGAGGCGGCTAGATTAAAGGTTGCTTCATTGGACTAGATGATTTATTTAAGCACATACGAGATGTGTTTGGCTCATTCGATTAGTACGAATTTTTCATGTTATAATTTGACTAAAAATCAACTTCACAACATAATTATGTTGTATTCCATGCCAATTAAGGTTTCGTGTGATTTGGTACATACATAGAGCATTGATGGCCCAAGAGAAATATAATTTGCTTTAGTTATGGTTTTTTCCTAATAACAAATTTAGCTAATAAAGCAAGGTCAATAATCATCCCCAAAATATTGTCGATCTGATTCTTAGGCGTGCAAATTAGTTCCATGACATACAGCTTGTTTCCACAAACACAATATGTTTACAACTATAATGTATTTTACTTGGGCGATGGTAGGTGCCGGTCAACCGGTTCCAATCTCAACCGACCGCCGTACATCCACACGATCGAGCAGATGAAGGACGACCTCGATTGATTGACCAAACACTCAAGAAGGCATGGATGTGCAAAATGCCCCTATTATCTCAAAGCTGCTTTCAAAAGAAAAGACGATTGAGCTTGACAAGGTTAGAAGGATGAAAGGGAGGGCATGCAAATATACATTTGTGCTTTGCTAAATAATTTAATTTAACCTATTAATACACATTATTTTTTACTATCCTCAAGTGAACTCTAGGTTTAGCACAACATGTACTAGAAAAAATTGCTTTGTGTGGTAGATCATGGCGGTGAAAGATAAGGAATCCTAGGACATAGGCTGGTTCTCACATATCATTGACCAATGACCTAGCAACAAGATGGAACCTTAACCATACAATATTACTTGAACAAATATCTGTTGTAAATTCCATTCTAGACCACCGTTTGTCACCCCATTGCAATTTTCATCTTCATGCTAGAGCTCATAGTGCCGGTATCGTAGTATTCATGCAGGTCATCCATGTCTTAATAGACAGATTGCTATAGATACCAATTGAGGCACAAAAGGACAACTTAAGTTTTTTTAAAAGTGTAAGTTGCACTACTTTGCACGCTATTACACCCTACTAGGCAAGTGGAGCAAACTCTTGCTCCAAGTCATTGTTAGTGAATTCATTAGGAAAGTTCATTATGTACAAATTTGTAAATATTCTAAAGCCAATCTGTTGACCAACCAAAATATGTTTGCCATTTGCAAACATACCAATTAAGCCAATGATAGCATCCCTGCATATTATCTCATTTGAAAAATGAGTAAAATCATATCATTTTGGTTAGCCATTTGAATGAGATACCAATTTACAAGAAGGAATTGTGCCATATATACGGTTCGGAAACACAAGGTAAGAGGCAAAACTTTTTCTTTATAGCGTGTGCCCATTAAATTCATAATATGTAGTCTAAAGAGTTATTTATGAAAAGATACATCTTTACCACAAAACTCATCCTCCCGCTATAATCCTTTTGCATGACTACTTTGGGTCCTACTTACAAGAAAGGAATAAAAACAGGAAAATGATTGCAAGTGATATGCAATACACAAAACTCCAATTTATAGGAAAACCAAAATGTTGATATTTGGATTCATGGTACAAAAGTACAGTAGCAATACAGTTGATTCCACTATAACTTTTTCTATGAAGTGTCGTTATTTATCATTTACACTATCTGCTACATAGCAAAAACAAAGCAAAGTCAACTGTCCACCTACATAGCCCATCTTTAGTTAAGGTCACATGCACAAACATTCATCAATGAACTCTTATATAGCATTACCCACAATGTTTGCTCCTATTTTCTCCTTTGTTACTCGACAAGCCGACCGGTGGTCAAAGTAATGTTGCCAATGGCCTCGATTGTTTGACCATGGACTCAGGAAGGCAAGTCTGTGTGCAAGAAGCTTCTATTATCTCAAAGTATCCTCCAAAAGAAAAGTAGTTTGAGCTTGAAAATTCTGAAAGGATGAAATGTAAGGCATGCAAATATTCATTTGTGCTCCGCATTACATAATTTAATGTAACATAGTAATATACTTTATTTTTACTATCCTCAAATGTACCTTAGGTTTCGCACAATGTGTATACTAAAAAAATGCCTTCTATGGCAGCGCCCAGGCCATGCACACAAATACAATGGATCAACCTTAAATACATAACTTCAATCATGGGAGATATTGCTACAAAGTCGGGCAGGAGGGGGAGAACGCGGGGATAAATGAGAGGTAGAGAGGGAGAGCAGAGTTGGACAAAGGGGGGCAAACACACACATGAGGTAGGTGAAGGGATAATAACAGCAGAAGGGGGAGGAACCCTATGACCAGGATCATGGTTATTTCTTATATACCAGGGCCCGAGCCGCAACACTAAGATGCGCCCTTATTCATGCAACCATGATTGAACAAATATCTGGTGTAAATGTCATTTTTAGACCACTTATTTCTCAGCCCGTTGCATGTTGATCTTCATGCTATAACTCATAATTGACTGATTGTTTGGTATATACCAATTGATTTAGAAAAGGGCAACTTTATTTTTTAGAAAGTGTAAGTTGCACTTTTTCCACTTAACTAGAAATATTCAAGTTGTGCAAACTTTTATTGCAAATCAATTTTTTCAATTCTAGGCAAATCAATGACCAATTTTGAACACGCCTCACATAACCCTAGCTACCCTCTATACCTTTTCTGTGCCTCTGCCACTCGCCCCGACCCTACCTTCCATCGCCGCCTCCCATTCGCCGCCCTGCCAGCCATCTGCTCCTCCTTCCCCCAGCGTGCTTCCTCTCCCATCTCCTCCTCACTTCGCCCCATCTGAGTTCCGCTGCCGACACTTTCCAAGATCCTCTTATCTTCTCCGACATGACCTCCATGTTGCCGAGCTCCACCTCCATTTGTGATCCACCCTCCTTCCCAGTTACTCCAGCCACTCCCACTATCGTTACTGCCCCAAGGTAGGCTGCCACTTTTTATTTCTAATTTTAATGCCTTTTTTGATTTGTGATGGTGATGAATGGTTGTATGATTGTGACAAATATCAAATATATGAAGCGGTTGTAATTTTTTCTATTCGTTGCGAATTTACATGTTCGTATGAAATGTGATGTTATAAATGAGAAGAGAGATGAGGGAAAACAGAAGAGATAAAGGGAAGAGAAAAGAGAGAAAAGAAGGAAGAGAGAAAAACAAATGTGAGATTGAGAATATTTTCTGTGTAAATTTTGTATATGTGAAAAGTGTAAGTTGCACTTTTTCCACTTAGATAGAAATGTGAAAGTGGAGCAAAATCTTGTTGCAAATTAGTGTTAGTCAATTCTTTAGGCAAACCAAATGAGTGATCAATTTACAAGAAATTATAGTGTCATTGTTCTGGGAATAAAAGATAAGAGGCTAAAGATTTTCTTTATCGCATGCACCCAAAAAATTCATAATTTATCATGTGAAAGTGTTATTTACTAAAAAAGACATTTTACCACAAAGCTTGTCCTGACATTATAATCGATCTCCATAATTTCCTTGGTTTGTGCTTACAACAAAGGTATTAAAGCAAGAAAATGTCTGCATTTATGTGTAAAAGAATTGCAATCTATAGGGACTACTTGTATGAACCAGGTTATCAACAAACTAATGCCAATAAGCATCTTGTGAGTAAGAAACAAGGTGGATAAGCAAATATTTCCAAATGGGGTCCCATGGGTCAATCCTACTCATCCACAATGTAATTTTGAGCTTCACATGCCCAATACCACTTCAATCCAAGTAACAAGAGAACGCTAGGATATCATATGCACATGCACATGGAATTAACCAATGGAGACAAGGATGCTTTGGATGGTCACCATGTAGCTGTTTAGTTTATTTAGCTTCTCGGCAGGCCCCTTCTTGTTGAAGGAGCCGCTATAGTTGGTCTTGGCTTTCGCTGCCATCACAAAGATTCCGCCTAACCCCGTGTTTGCTCATGTCTGTCCCTGACCACCGAAACCCTGTAGAAATTTTTGCTCCAAATAATCCGCGGGGGGGGGGGGGGGTAGAACAATCAGAAAAAGATATCAAAAGTAATCAGGAATTTGAAGGATTGAAGTGACAGATTATATGTCCCAGGATCCAAGTGGAAGGAAGTTGGGTCCGCTCCCTCAAGACGCAATGGGTTGAGGAGACATCGGATCCACGTCATCGACATGCTCCATGTAGCTAGATAAGAGTGGAGGAGGTTGGATTTGTTTCGCCAGGCCATCACGGGTGGTAGACACATTCGATTATCTCCTACTTCCTAGCCTGCGTTGTCACCTCGCGCAAGCAGCGCCGTCGTCATCCAGACCTAGAGAAGGGAGGTAGGGGATGAGGATTCTAGTGCGCCTCCATGAAAGAAAATGAGAGGGGCAAGGTTATGGCTCGTGCCCTTGTGCGGCTGGCAAAGGAATGGAATCGGAGGCGGCTAGATTAAAGGTTGCTTCATTGGACTAGATGATTTATTTATGCACATACGAGATGTGTTTGGCTCACTCGATTAGTACAAATGTTTCATGTTATAATTTGACTAAAAAAATCAACTGCACAACATAATCATGTTATATTCCATGCCAATTAAGGTTCGTGTGATTTGGTACATACATAGAGCATTGATGGCCCAAGAGAAATATAATTTGCTTTAGTTATGGTTTTTTCCTAATAACAAATTTAGCTAATAAAGCAAGGTCAAAAATCATCCCCAAAATATTGTCGATATGATTCTTAGCGGTGCATATTAGTTCCATGACATCCAGCTTGTTTCCACAAACACAATATGTTTACAACTATAATGTATTTTACTTGGGCGATGGTAGGTGCTGGTCGACCGGTTCCAGTCTCAACTGACTGCCGTACATCCACACGATCGAGCAGATGAAGGACGACCTCGATTGGTTGACCAAACACTCAAGAAGGCATGGATGTGCAATATGCCCATATTAGCTCGAGGCTGCTTTCAAAAGAAAAGAGAATTGAGCTTGACAAGGTTAGAAGGATGAAAGGGAGGGCATGCAAATATACATTTGTGCTTTGTTAAATAATTTAATTTAACCTGTTAATACACATTATTTTTTACTATCCTCAATTGAACTCTAGGTTTAGCACAACATGTACTAGAAAATATTGCTTTGTGTGGTAGATCATGGCGGTGAAAGATAAGGAACCCTAGGACAGGGGCTGGTTCTCATATATCGTTGACCAATGACCTAGCAGCAAGATGGAACCTTAATCATACAATAGTACTTGAACAAATATCTGGTGTAAATTTCATTCTAGACCACCATTTGTCACCCCATTGAAATCTTCATCTTCATGCTAGAGCTCATAGTGCTGGTATCGTAGTATTCATGCAGGTCATCCATGTCTTAATAGACAGATTGCTATAGATACCAATTGAGGCCCAAAAGGACAACTTAAGTTTTTTTTAAAGTGTAAGTTGCACTATTTTGCACTCTATTACACCCTACTAGGTAAGTGGAGCAAACTCTTGCTGCAAGTCATTGTTAGTGAATTCATTAGGAATGTTCATTATGTACAAATTTGTAGATATTCTAAAGCAAATCTGTGGACCAACCAAAATATGTTTGCCATTTGCCAACATACCAATGAAGCCAAGGATAGCGTCCTTGCATATTATCTCATTTGAAAAATGAGTAAAATCATATCGTTTTGATTAGCCATTTGAATGAGATACCAATTTACAAGAAGGAATTGTGCCATATATATGGTTGGGAAACACAAGGTAAGAGGCAAAACATTTTCTTGTGCCCACTAAATTCATAATATGTAGTCTAAAGAGTTATTTACGAAAAGATACATCTTTACCACAAAACTCATTCCCCCCTATAATCCTTCTGCATGACTACTTTGGGTCCAACTTACAAGAAAGGAATAAAAACAGGAAAATGATTGCAAGTCATATGAAATACACAAAACTCCAATTTATAGGAAAACCAAAATGTTGATATTTGGATTGATGGTACAAAAATATAGTAGCAATACAGTTGATATCCACTATACCTTTTTCTATGAAGTGTCGTTATTTATCATTTACACTATCTGCTACATAGCAAAAACAAAGCAAAGTCAATTGTCCACCTACATAGCCCATCTTTAGTTAAGGTCGCATGCACCAACATTCATCAATGAACTCTTATATAGCATTACCCTCAATGTTTGCTCCTATTTTCTCCTTCGTTACTCGACAAGCCGACCGGTGGTCAAAGTAATGTTGCCAGTGGCCTCGATTGTTTAACCAAGGACTCGGGAAGAAAAGTCTGTGTGCAAGAAGCTTATTATCTCAAAGTATCCTCCAAAAGAAAAGTAGTTTGAGCTTGAAAATTCTAAAAGGATGAAATGTAAGCCATGCAAATATTCATTTGTGCTCCGCATTACATAATTTAATGTAACATAGTAATATACTTTATTTTTACTATCCTCAAATGTACCTTTGGTTTTGCACAATATGTATACTGAAAAATGCCTTTTACGGCAGCGCCCATGCCATGCACACAAATACAATGGATCAACCTTAAATACATAACTTCAATCATGGGAGATATTGCACTACAGAGGGCAGGAGGGGGAGAACGCGGGGACAAATGAGAGGTAGAGAGGGAGAGTAGAGTTGGACCAAGGGGGGTAAACACACACATGAGCTAGGTGAAGGGATAATAACAGCAGAAGGGGGAGGAACCCTATGACCAGGATCATGGTTATTTCTTATATACCAGGGCCCGAGCCGCAACACTAAGATGCGCCCTTATTCATGCAATCGTGATTGAACTAATATCTAGTGTAAATGTCATTTTTAGACCACTTATTTCTCAGCCCATTGCACGTTGATCTTCATGCTATAACTCATAATTGACTGATTGTTTTGTAGATACCAATTGATTTAGAAAAAGGCAACTTTAGTTTATAGAAAATGTAAGTTGCACTTTTTCCACTTAACTAGAAATGTGCAAGTAGTGCAAAATTTTATTGCAAATAAAAATTTTCAATTCTAGGCAACCCAAATCAGTGACCAATTTTGAACACGTCGCACATAACCCTAGCTATCCTCTATACCTTTTCTCTGCCTTTGCCACTGGCCCCGACCCCACCTTCCATCTCCGCCTCCCATTCGCCGCCCTGTCAGCCATCTGCCCCTCATTTCCCCAGCCTGCCTCCTCTCCCATCTCCTCCTCACTTCGCCCCATCTGAGTTCCGCCGCCGACACTTTCCAAGATCCTCTTATCTTCTCCGACATGACCTCCATGTCGCTGAGCTCCACCTCCATTTGTCATCCACCCTCCTTCCCAGCTACTCCAGCCACTCCCACTATCGTTACCGCCCCAAGGTAGGCTGCCACTTTTAATTTCTAGTTTTAATGCCTTTTGTGATTTGTGATGGTGATGAATGGTTGTATGATTGTGACGAGCATCAAATATATGAAGTGGTTGTAATTTTATGCTACTGGTTGCAAATTTACATGTTTGTATGAAATGTGATGTTATAAATGAGAAGAGAGATGAGGGAAAACATAAGAGATAAAGGGAATAGAAAGAGATAAAAACAAATATGAGGTTGAGAATATTGCAAATTTTCTATGTAAATTTTGTATATGTGAAAACATCATATGCCATTGCTAATTTTGCTATGTCAAGAAACAATGTATGGCATTGCAATTTGTTCCTATTGCTATTGTTTATATGTAAAGAGACATGGTATGACATTGCAAAATTTTCTTTATTTCTTTTAGATTGTGTGTTTGTTCTTAGGTAAATAGTGGAGAAATACCATCAACGAGGAACCATCAGAAAAAATGATGATTTTTTGGGTGCACGTAGGAGGTGCACTAAAGCACTAATAAGCTCATAGTTTACCCTTCTTTGTAAAGAAAATTTCACTATGTAAGTCTTTCAATGCGTATGTGTGAATTAAAAAATGATTTGTTTGGCTAAAAACCATTGTGTGTGTGTGTGTGTAGCAATGTAAAACCTTTGTGGTGCAGTATGATGACCCACAAGTATATGGGATTAATCGTAGTCCTTTCGATAATCAAATTTGGTCTTCAAATTATGTATCGTGGCTAATGAACCATGTCTCAAGGTTGTCTTTTTTACATACAAAATTTCAAATTTCTTTTAGATTGTGCATTTGTTCTTAGGTAAATAGTGGAGAATCAAGGAGGAACCATCAGAAAAAATAATGATTTTTTGGGTGCACGTAGGAGGTGCACTAAAGCACTAATAAGCTCATAGTTCACCCTTCTTTGTAAAGAAAATTTCACTATGTAAGTCTTCCAATGCGTATGTGTGAATTAGAAAATGAGTTGTTTGGCTAAAAACCTGTGTGTGTGTGTGTGTGTGTGTGTGTGTGTGTGTGTGTGTGTGTGTTGGAATGTAAAACCTTTGTGCTGCATTGATGACCCACAAGTATAGGGGATTAATCATAGTCCTTTCGATAATCAAATTTGGTCTTAAAATTATGTATCGTGGCTAATGAACCATGTCTCAAGGTTGTCTTTTGTACATACAAAAATTTCTTTTAGATTGTGCGTTTGTTCTTAGGTAAATAGTGAAGAAATACCGTCAAGGAGGAACAATCAGAAAAAATAATGATTTTTTGGGTGCACCTAGGAGGTGCACTAAAGCACTAATAAGCTCATAGTTCACCCTTCTTTTGACAAAATTGCCTCCATTCCATTATTCTTCCCCTCCTTTTTTTGTGGGGGATTTCATTATTATTTCCATCCTACCTATTTGACTTTTTTACAGTTACAGTTGCAGATGAAGAAGACTTAGACGGTCAACATGAGCCGAAAGAAAAGAAGCCTAAGACTACAAGCACCGAAGCCGACGAGGCCATGACCTGCTCACAGGCTAGACTGCTAGGAATCAATCAAGGCCAAGAGAAAAATTGAAGAAAACCAGAGTGATCAATGGCAGCATTTTTTTAGCTTAAAAAAGAGAGAGAAGGAACACTGCCGCTGCGAAGCTATCTCCACCTTGTGTTGTGAACTTAATTATATGGTGGGTTTGCGTGAAACTTTCCACCAAAGGAGACGGTGGTAGCCTGGTAGGAGGTTTTCATCTCATTGTCCGACTCGGAGTATGGGATTGGACCTCTTCGATGTGTTGAGCCTGTTTCCTTTTCCTATTTTCGCTTTTGTGTTTTACTTCGTGAGAACTTAGCCTTGCCGTGGAACAAAATGCTTTTTTGAATTGTTTAATTGGTGTCAAAATATGTTTGAATTTTCTCTTATTTTACTCGTTTCATGAACTGTAATCGTCTATACGGCATTACATGGCCCTGGTTCTGGCAGATAGGTAGGTTGCAACAACGAAACATCATAAACATTAAGGACCTCAAGCTATCGATCAAAAGCACTCCGCTTGCGCTGGCCATGGCTAATGTGGACCGACCCTGAACGTCAGTGGGTGGGTTTTGCCCTACCCTGCGATGAGTCGGATATGGCGCTATTCAGAGCTTCCACCTCCATCGTGTTGGGTAACGGCCACAAAGCTCTGTTCTGGCATGATGACTGCACCGGAAAGGGCCCCCTAAAAATGCTGGCTCCCGGATTATACAAAATCGCCACAATAAAGCAGAGAATAGTGTCCAAGGAACTGCACGAGGATAATTGGATCAGATCGGTCGCCCACCTTCAGTCCCCCATACACCTGCAAGAATTCATCTCGATCGCATCACTGACCTCCCAGGTTACACTATTTACGGACAGGGAGGACTCCATATCCTGGTGTTGGACTACAAATGGAATCTACTCCCCAGGTTCTCGCCGACGAAGATTTGGGAGGCACATGCAGAACCCAAATGCAAGCTCTTTTCCTAGCTGGTGCTCCATGGCAAGATCCTCACGGCCGACATGCTCGCTATTCGCGGATGCCCGCTATGTCTGGGAGCACCGGAGACGGCAACTCACCTCTGCAAAGACTGTCCATTTGCGATTGCGGTTTGGTCGCACGTTCAGGCATGAACCGGGGAGGCGTCGACGAACACGATGACACTTCCGCCTCCCATGGGAGTCTCCGACTGGTGGGATCTGCTCATCTCTCCCCTGTCCAGGGACGAAAGACGCCGGCGTAGCGGTCACTTCCTGTACATCATTTGGAATATATGGAAGGAGCGCAACCGCTGGATATTCATCGGAACCCGCCTCACTCACCTGGAGGTGGCGGCCATCGCGCTCGACGACATAAGAATGTGGGCTTGCGCCATTGGCAGGGCACAAGTGGCGACGGTATTGGGTGATTTGGTTCACTTAGCGTAACACAACAGTCCTTATAGGGGTTTTGTCAGGTTTCCCCGGAAAAACATGTCATCTTTGTACATGAACCCTATTTTTTGTCTGAAATGAAAAGACAGTGCTCCTGCCGGTTCCTTGAAAAAAAAGCAATTGTGTGTGCATTTATAAGGATAAGTATATGTATGTGCATATGAGTCTCTATGTCTGTACTGTGTTTAAGAAAAAAAGTAATTCTCTGTTTTGTTGGGAACAAAATGTGATTATGACATACAACACGCCAGCGCCATCTTGACTGTGGACGCACACTAGCTTTTCTTTCAGGAAGATAAAAGCTCTCCTCTTGGTTTTCCTGGCGACTCAAAAGCGCTATCTTGATCTTGATTTTCCTTACGACCTGGTGCACGCACGGCGGCAGGCTTCACTCCTGTAGCAGCGTCTCCAGAGGGACGCGGAGGGAAATGTCCAGTGCATCACACTCATCCCTATCGTCAGAAAATCCTGAAATAAATTCAAGATAAATACGAGCAACAGGATTTGAATCCTGACGGATTGGAAATACCATTGTTCACTTAACCATCTTAACGACATGTTGGCTTGCTCTGGCATTTTGTTCTGAGAGTACAGGTGTGTGTGTCTGGTACTTGCCAAGCGGCAGTGAAGAGGTACTGTCAATTCCATTGGGCAGGTTAGCTACTGAAGAAATCGGAGTCGTTAAGGCCCTTTGCGGAGACAAGCAGGACCTCTAGCTTCATGCCTTGAATGAATGGAACCTGGGGTAGGTGCACCCTTTAAACAAAATAAAAAGAAGTAATTGCAAATATTGTTGAAATCAAGATTTTCTTTAACAACAAACTTGGTCAAGTGTTACACTCGCATGTTTCTTTACGAAGAAATGACTTACATGGTATTGTTGGCGGAAAAAACAAAATCAACACCACATTAGAGTTAATATTCACTCTATATTGCCCTTGAAAATTGGTTTTCTCGCTCGGGATTTTCACGGGAGTTATTCTTAGTCGAAAGTTTTGTACGAGTATACCAGTAGGACAAGTTTGTTTGAAAATGTTTCGAATATTTATTTACTTTTTCCTAAATTGCTAACTTTTTTTCTTGAAAACTCTTTTATCAAGTTCATCTACAATCAGGTGTATCAGAGTATTTTCAAATGTTTTACAACATTGTGCAAAGGACACCCAAAAAAGAGAACAATACATCCAAGTCCAGCCATCTTGTAAAGAGGACCCCAACCATATGAGTTAATTACATGGAAGTACCATAATTGGGGCATTACACGCAGATTGATATCAAGTTTTCTATTTTTTACATGTCAGTACCATATTTGAGGCGGTATGTTACAAAATAGTCTAAGCCGCGTATAACAACATATTGACGGTGTATCCGAACATTAGGGCCCGCCCGTCAGGTGCTGATGTGGCATGTTCTTTTGCAGATAAGACCTTTACTTTTTATTTAATCGCGCATCTATCCCCTATTTGGCCAAAAAGGGTCATGCAAAAAAAAACTCAAAAATTATACGCGTTCGCGCGCTCCAAAGGATTTGAACCCGCACATTGCGTTCGAGGCGTATGCATGCTAATCACTGAGCCACTGCGGCCCTTGCTTTAATTTGTAGGCACATTGTTCTTAGGGGGTGTTTGGTTCAGAGACTTTTTAGTCCCAGAGACTAAAAAAGTCCCTAAAAAGTCCCTAGGAACCAAACGGGAGGGACTTTTTCTACAGGGACTAGAAAAAGACTTTACTAGAGAGTCTTTTTTGATTAGTCCCTGGGACTAGAAAAAGTCCTAGAATTTCTCAACCAAACACCCCCTTACTCGTCAGGAAAAAATTGATAAAATTAAAAGCGCATGGGCACACGCGACGGCGAGTAGCAACCCAAGACGTGGAGTTCACAGCGCAACGCCGCTGCCAACATGCTACCGTATCGTTTGATTTACATAGCACGTGTATAAAATTTTATACTTTCGGTATTGTCGTTTTTTTTGTATATGTTTTTTATTGTATCTCTTTTACATTTTCTCAGATCTTAGGTATTCTTCGGACCTTACATAGTGTGCATATCGTATATAGAAAAATTACACACACACACACACACACACACACACACACACACACACACACACACACACAAATACGCGAAAAAAGTCATAATACGAAAAAAGTTCCTCATATATTTAATAATTATAATGCCGCAGTTGTGGTACTTCTATGCAATTAATTGAAACCATATGCATGCAACAAGAATGCAATTGGATCCTAACGCTAGAGACCTTGCCGGAGATGCGATGGCAACCGGGTGCGGCTATGTCTCGCTACAAACGAGACAGTGTCTGCTCTCGCTTGTCTCGCTACAAACGAGACAGAGTCTGCTCTCGCTTAAGCCACCGGCAATAAATGGGCCGGCCCAGCTCCTGCGAGAAAATGGACTTTTTTTTACCTTTTGTATTCTTTTTATAATTTCTTTTCGTAAACACTTACAAAAATTCTATACATATATATTACAAAATATACTTTTCATAATGTTTTGAAAAATGTTAATCATGCATTTGAATTATTTTTAATGTATATATAAAAAATGTTGATCATGTAAACGAAAAATGTATACAAGAAATATACAATGGGCGTGAAAAATGTTGATCATATATTTAAAATATATTAAATAAAAGTATTTGGAAAATGTTTAATGTGTACAGAAAAAATGTTTACCATGTATTATAAAATGATGAAATCTTTTGATCACGTACATGAAAATATTCATAAATATTTTTAAAATGTTGAAAATTATTTCAAGAATGCTAATCAATCATTTAAAAGTGTTGTGTATAGAAAAAATGTTGACCATGCATTAAAAAAAGTAAATCTTCTATTTGAAAAATGTTGATAAAGCATTTGAAAAATGTGAAATGTTCATAGAAAAAATGTTGACCATGTCTTAGAAAAATGTTAATCTTCTAGTTGATTTTTTTTGGAAATAGTTTAAAGTGTTTATAGAACAAATGTTGACCATGTGTTCAAAAATATTAATCTTGTATTTCAAAAATGTTACTAAAGTATTTGAAAAATGTTAAAAGATGTGTATACAAAATGTTGACTATTCATTAAAACAATGTTAAATTTGTATTGGAAAAATGTTAAACGTGTATTAGAAAAATGTTAAACGTGTATTAGAAAAATGTTGTTGACATATTAAAAAATGTAGAATAAAAACAAAATAATGAAAGAACATTGTAAAAATAAAACCTGAAAAAGAAACAAAATAAACGAGAAGAAAAAATAAAATGAAAAATAAAATCAGTGAAGCAAATGTAAAAAGAATTAAAAAGGAGAAGAAAAAAGAAAAGAAACATCCTGGTGGAAAAAAAACCTGAGTTCATTTCGCCTCAAGTACATCCCGCCCTATTACATGATCAGAATCCCGACCCTATCTTGGTGGCTAGCACCATTGAAATCTATGTAAGCTCGCAGCGAGAGTTCCTGCGGGATCACTTAATGCGAGAAATAGCATTCGTTGTTTGAAATATGAGCAAATTACTACGAGATTTAATCCGAATAAATAGAAAATAGATCATGACAGCAATAGCAGAGATTAAACTAATCATGCGAACTAGCATAGTAGATGAACAGATCACATCTAGGGCACATACTAGAAACATGAATTCTACCACGATCTCGAACAGGAAGGATAGAATCACATACGGTGCAGCGGGAGCAGCACCGCCGGCGTTGACGTTGTCGCCCATGTCGTCGAGGATGAGGTTGCTGAGGTCGGGAAAGAAGTCGTCGTTCACGAAGTCGTCGCTGCCAGCAGTCGCGCGAGTGCGCTCCCCAAAAACCTGATCACCCCTCTCCCGTAAAGGATCACACGAGGCGGGGTTCCGGAGGCCTGCTGTCCCTTCTCTCGGTGCACGCCGAAAGAAGGGATGGAGAAGACTTGCTTGGCGGCGCAATGACCTGGAACGGTGGTGAGAAACCATATGTAGCGGCAACGGCTAGGGTAGACATCTGCCTGACTATATAGTGCGGGCCGGGTAGGTCGTGGGAGTAAACCCCACGTCCGAGTCGTCACGATCCAAAAGAATCAGAAATGGTTCAGTAATTAACGCGTCCGTTAATTATTAATTAATGACTCATTATTTTTCCCCGAGCAGCAAAAATATAGACAACGTGCATAGCTCTGTCCTCGGCTCGGCTCGGCTCGGCTCAATCTCGCAACCCTCGGCGCGTCGTGACGCGGCGTGGCGAGGCGAGTGATACGTCTCCAACGTATCTATAATTTTTGATTGCTCCATGCTATATTATCTACTGTTTTGGATGATTATGGGCTTTATTATACACTTTTATATCATTTTTTGGGACTAACCTATTAACCCAGAGCCCAATGCCAGTTTCTGTTTTTACCTTGTTTTAGGGTTTCGAAGAAAAGGAAAAATCAAACGGAGTCCAAATGACCTGAAACTTCACGGAACCTATTTTTAGATCAGAAGAAGCCCAGAAGACTTGGAGTCTACGTAAGGGAAGCTTCGAGGAGGCCACGAGGTAGGGGGCGCGTCCTCCACCCTCGTGAACTCCTCGTTGCCCCCCTGACGTACTTCTTCCGCCTATATATCTCCATATACCCTAAAAACATCCGTGAGCACAATAGATCAGGAGTTCCGCCGCCAGAAGCCTCCGTAGCCACCGAAAACCAATCTAGACCCGTTCCGGCACCCTGCCGGAGGGGGCAATCCCTCTTCGGTGTCCATCTTCATCATCCCGGTGCTCTCCATGACGAGGAGGGAGTAGCTCTCCCTCGGGGCTGAGGGTATGTACCAGTAGCTATGTGTTTGATCTCTCTCTCTCGTGTTCTTGATTTCGCACGATCTTGATGTATGGCGAGCTTTGCTATTATAGTTGGATCTTATGTTTCTCCTCCCCCTCTTCTCTCTTGTAATGAATCGAGTTTCCCCTTTGAAGTTATCTTATCAGATTGAGTCTTTAAAGATTTGAGAACACTTGATGTATGTCTTGCCGTGGAGTATCTAGGTGACATTAGGGTTTTGGTTGATTTGTATCTTAAGGTGTTATTCTAGTATGAACTCTAGGGCTGTTTGTGACACTTATAGGAATAGCCCAACGGATTGATTGGAAAGAATAACTTTGAGGTGGTTTCGTACCCTACCATAATCTCTTCGTTCGTTCTCCGCTATTAGTGACTTTGGAGTTACTCTTTGTTGCATGTTGAGGGATAGTTATGTGATCCAATTATGTTATTATTGTTGAGAGGACTTACACTAGTGAAAGTATGAACCCTAGGCCTTATTTCCTATCATTGCAATACTGTTTACGCTCACTTTTATCACTTGCTACCTTGCTGTTTTTATTATTTCAGATTACAAATACCTTTATCTACTATGCATATACCACTTGTATCACCATCTCTTCGCCGAACTAGTGCACCTATACAATTTACCATTGTATTGGGTGTGTTGGGGACACAAGAGACTCTTTGTTATTTGGTTGCAGGGTTGCTTGAGAGAGACCATCTTCATCCTACGCCTCCTATGGATTGATAAACCTTAGGTCATCCACTTGAGGGAAATTTGCTACTGTCCTACAAACCTCTGCACTTGGAGGCCCAACAACGTCTACAAGAAGAAGGTTGTGTAGTAGACATCAAGCTCTTTTCTGGCGTCGTTGCCGGGGAGGTGAGTGCTTGAAGGCATATCTTTAGATTTTGCAATCGAGTATTTTAGTTTCTTGTTTTATCACTAGTTAGTCTATAAAAGGAAACTATAAAAAAATGGAATTGAGTTTGTCTCATATGCTTCACCTTTTTAATATATTTCGTGAGTATGATGGAAAGGATAATTGTGCTCAAGTGCTAGAAGAAGAAATCTATAAAATGTTTGGCACTAGATATTTGAATGATAAGCATGATTGCAATGTTGTTAGTATGAATTTCTTGAATATCCATGATGCTAATGATATGCAAAGCCACAAGCTTGGGGAAGCTATGTTTGATGAAGATGATATTTTTTGTCCCCCAAGTTTTGATGAGAAAATTTATTATGATGAAAACATGCCTCCTATCTATGATGATTATTGTGATGACACATATGCTTTAAAGAATAATAATAACAATGAACCTTGTCATCTTGATCTTAATTTTCAATCACATGATAGTTATTTTGTTGAATTTGCTCCCACTATTATTCATGAGAAGAATTTTGCTTATGTGGAGAGTAGTAAATTTTCTATGCTTGTAGATCATGAAAAGAATGCTTTAGGTGCTGGTTATATTGTTGAATTCATTCATGATGCTACTGAAAATTATTATGAGGGAGGAATATATGCTTGTAGGAATTGCAATAATATCAAGGTTCCTCTCTATGTGCTTAAAATTTTGAAGTTATGCTTGTTTTACCTTCCTATGCAAGTTGATTCTTGTTCCCATAAGTTGTTTGCTCACAAAATCCCTGTGCATAGGAAGTGGGTTAGAATTAAATGTGCTAGTCATATTCTTCATGATGCTCTCTTTATGTTTCAATTCTTATCCTTTATGTGAGCATCGTTGAAATCATCATGCCTAGCTAGGGGCGTTAAACGATAGCGCTTATTGGGACGCAACCCAACTTTATTTTTGTTCCTTTCTTTTTGTTCCTGTTTAGTAAAAAATAATTCATCTATCCTCTGTTTATATGTGGTTTTATGCTTTTAGTTAGTGTTTGTGCCAAGTAGAACCTTTGGGGAGACTTGGGGAAAGTCTTGTTGATCATGCTGTCAAAAACAGAAACTTTAGCGCTCACGAGAATTGCTGCCATTTTTATTTGGAAAGTGCTATTTAGTTAATTTTTTTTCACATGATTAATAGATAAATTGATCAGGTCCAGCAATTTATTTTTGAATTTTTGGGGTTCCAGAAGTATACGTTTGATCCAGATTACTACAGACTGTTCTGTTTTTGACAGATTCTATTTTCGATGTGTTGTTTGCTTATTTTGATGAATCTATGAGTAGTATCGGAGGGTATGAACCATAGATAAGTCGGAATACAGTAGGTTTAACACCAATATAAATTAATAATGAGTTCATTACAGTACCTTGAAGTGGTGATTTATTTTCTTATACTAACGGAGCTCACAAGTTTTCTACTTTAAGTTTTGTGTTGTGAAGTTTTCAAGTTTTGGGTAAAGATTCGATGGACTATGGAATAAGGAGTGGCAAGAGCCTAAGCATGGGGATGCCCAAGGCAACCCAAGTTAATATTCAAGGACAACCAAGAGCGTAAGCTTGGGGATGCCCCAGAAGGCATCCCCTCTTTCGTCTTCGTTCATCGGTAACTTTACTTGGAGCTATATTTTTATTCGCCACATGATATGTGTTTTGCTTGGAGCGTCAATTTATTTTGTTAGTATTTGCTTGCTGTTATTTAAAAAAATGTTTTGCATTTTTTATTTCAATAAAAATGGCATTGATAGCCTTTACTATGCCTATGTTACAAGTATACATGTTGCTGTTTGAAAACAGAAAGTTTACCTCTGTTGCAATAATTCCCTAGAAAAGTCAGAATGTGATAAAATATTGAAACCTTTTGCATATTGAACTCTGATAAATTTACTACAGTGGGAATTTTCTTTAATAATTTTTGGAGCTAGGGAAGTATGGATGTTGCTGCATTCTTTACAGACTGTCCTGTTTAGGCAGATTGCTGTTATGTTTGCATTGTTTGCATATGTTTGCTTCTTTAATGATTCTATTTGAGGATAGTACTATTAAATATGCAGAGGCATTTAGTATGCAATGTTGAATAATAATTTTAGGGATTTTCTACAGTAGAGTATGATAAGGTTTTGGCAATGGTTTATACTAACTTATCTCACAAGTCCTTGTTGAGTTTTGTGTGGATGAAGCTTTTGAGATTTAGGGAGACCGTGATATGAGAGGAATTAAGGAGACACAAAAGCTCAAGCTTGGGGATGCCAAAGGGACCCCAAGATAATATTTCAAGAAGTCTCAAGCATCTAAGCTTGGGGATGCCCCGGTTGGCATCCCACCTTTCTTCTTCAACAACTATCGGTTAGTATCGGTTGATCCTAAGTTTTTGCTTCTTCACATGATGTTTGCTATTCTTAGATGTCATTTTCTTTTGCTTTGCTTGATTTTTGAATAAAATACCAAGATCTGAAATTCTTAAATGCTAGAGAGTCTTCACATAGTTGCATAATTATTCGACTACTCATTGATCTTCACTTATATCCTTCGGAGTAGTTTGTTGTTGCTCTAGTGCTTCACTTATATCCTTTTAGAGCATGGTGGTAGTTTTATTTTGAAGAAATGTATGAACTCTCATGCTTCACTTATATTATTTTGAGAGTCTTAATAGCATGGTGATTTACTAAAATCCTAATATGCTAGGTATTCAAGAATAATAAAATTCTCTTATGAGTGTGTTGAATACTATGAGAAGTTTGATACTTGATGATTGTTTTGAGATATGAGGATGGTATTATTAGAGTCATGCTAGTTGAGTAGTTGTGAATTTGAGAAATACTTGTGTTGAAGTTTGTGATTCCCGTAGCATGCACGTATGGTGAACCGTTATGTGATGAAGTCGGAGCATGATTTATTTATTGATTGTCTTCCTTATGAGTGGCGGTCGGGGACGAGCGATGGTCTTTTCCTACCAATCTATCCCCCTAGGAGCATGCACGTAGTACTTTGTTTCGATAACTAATAGATTTTTGCAATAAGTATGTGAGTTCTTTATGACTAATGTTGAGTCCATGGACTATACGCACTCTCACCCTTCCACCATTGCTAGCCTCTCTAGTACCGCGCAACTTTCGCCGGTACCATAAACCCACCATATACCTTCCTCAAAACAGCCACCATACCTACCTATCATGGCATTTCCATAGCCATTCCGAGATATATTGCCATGCAACTTTCCACCGTTCCGTTTATTATGACACGCTCCATCATTGTCATATTTCTTTGCATGATCATGTAGTTGACATCGTATTTGTGGCAAAGCCACTGTTCATAATTCTTCCATACACGTCACTCATGAGTCATTGCACATCTCGGTACACCGCCGGAGGCATTCATATTGAAGGAAATATGCCCTAGAGGCAATAATAAAGTTATTGTTTATTTCCTTATATCATTATAAATGTTTATTATTCATGCTAGAATTGTATTAACCGGAAACATAATACATGTGTGAATACATAGACAAACAGAGTGTCACTAGTATGCCTCTACTTGACTAGCTCGTTAATCAAAGATGGTTATGTTTCCTAACCATGGACAAAAGAGTTGTTATTTGATTAACGAGGTCACATCATTAGTTGAATGATCTGATTGACATGACCCATTCCATTAGCTTAGCACCCGATCGTTTAGTATGTTGCTGTTGCTATTCTTCATGACTTATACATGTTCCTATGACTATGAGATTATGCAACTTCCGTTTACAGGAGGAACACTTTGGGTGCTACCAAACATCACAACGTAACTGGGTGATTATAAAGGAGTACTACAGGTGTCTCCAAAGGTAGATGTTGGGTTGGCGTATTTCGAGAATAGGATTTGTCACTCCGATTGTCGGAGAGGTATCTCTGGGCCCTCTCGGTAATGCTCATCACATAAGCCTTGCAAGCACTGCAACTAATATGTTAGTTGTGAGATGATGTATTACGGAACGAGTAAAGAGACTTGCCGGTAACGAGATTAAACTAGGTATTGGATACCGACGATCGAATCTCGGGCAAGTAACATACCGATGACAAAGGGAACAACGTATGTTGTTATGCGATCTGACCGATAAAGATCTTCGTAGAATATGTAGGAGCCAATATGGGCATCCAGGTCCCGCTATTGGTTATTGACCGGAGACGTGTCTCGGTCATGTCTACATTGTTCTCGAACCGTAGGGTCCGCACGCTTAAGGTTTCGATGACAGTTATATTATGAGTTTATGAGTTTTGATGTACCGAAGGAGTTCGGAGTCCCGGATGAGATCGGGGACATGACGAGGAGTCTCGAAATTTTCGAGATGTAAAGATCGATATATTGGACGACTATATTCGGACTTCGGAAAGGTTCCGAGTGATTCGGGTATTTTTCGGAGTACCGGAGAGTTACGGGAATTCGCCGGGGAGTATATGGGCCTTATTGGGCCATACGGGAATAGAGGAGAGAGGCCAAAAGGAAGGAGGCATGCGCCCCCCCTCTGGTCCGAATTGGACAAGGGGCGCAGCCCCCTTTTCCTTATTCCTCTCCACCTCTTTCCCCTTCTCCTACTCCAACAAGGAAGGAGGGAGTCCTACTCCCGGTGGGAGTAGGACTCCCCTTGGCGCGCCTCCTCCTAGGCCGGCCGGCACCTCTCCCTTGCTCCTTTATATACGGAGGCAGGGGGGCACCCCATGACACACAAGTTGATCCTTTGTGATCGTTCCTTAGCCGTGTGCGGTGCCCCCTGCCACCAAATTCCACCTCAATCATACTGTTGCAGTGCTTAGGAGAAGCCCTGCGTCGGTAGTACAGCAAGATCGTCACCACGCCGTCATGCTGACGGAACTCTTCCTCGATGCTTTGCTGGATCGGAGCCCGAGGATCGTCATCGAGCTGAACGTGTGCTAAGAACTCGGAGGTGCCGGAGTAACGGTGCTTGGATCGGTCGGATCGGGAAGAAGATGTACGACTACTTCTTCTACGTAGTGTCAACGCTTCCGTTGCGATCTACAAGGGTACGTAGATCAGACTCTCCCCCTCGTTGCTATGCATCACCATGATCTTGCGTGTGCGTAGGAAATTTTTTGAAATTACTACATTCCCTAACAGTGGCATCCGAGCCTAGGTTTTATAGTTTGATGTTATTTGCACGAGTAGAACACAAGTGAGTTGTGGGCGATACATGTCATACTGCCTACCAGCATGTCATACTTTGGTTCGGCGGTATTGTTCGACGAGACGACCCGGACCAACCTTACGCGTACGCTTACGCGAGACCGGTTTCCTCGACGTGCTTTGCACATAGATGGCTTGCGGGCGACTGTCTCTCCAACTTTAGTTAAACCAAGTGTGGCTACGCCCGGTCCTTGAGAAGGTTAAAACGGAGTCTATTTGACAAACTATCGTTGTGGTTTTGATGCGTAGGTGAGATGAGTTCTTGCTTAAGCCCGTAGCAGCCACGTAAAACTTGCAACAACAAAGTAGAGGACGTCTAACTTGTTTTTGCAGGGCATGTTGTGATGTGATATGGTCAAGGCATGATGCTAAATTTTATTGTATGAGATGATCATGTTTTGTAACCAAGTTATCCGCAACTGGCAGGAGCCATATGGTTGTCGCTTTATTGTATGCAATGCAATCGCGATGTAATGCTTTACTTTATTACTAAGCGGTAGTGATAGTCGTGGAAGCATAAGATTGGCGAGACGACAACGATGCTACGATGGAGATTAAGGTGTCGCGCCGATGACAATGGTGATCATGACGGTGCTTCGGAGATGGAGATCACAAGCACAAGATGATGATGGCCATATCATATCACTTATATTGATTGCATGTGATGTTTATCCTTTTATGCATCTTATCTTGCTTTGATTGACGGTAGCATTATAAGATGATCTCTCACTAAATTATCAAGAAGTGTTCTCCCTGAGTATGCACTGTTGCCAAAGTTCGTCGTGCCCAGACACCACGTGATGATCGGGTGTGATAAGCTCTACGTCCATCTACAACGGGTGCAAGCCAGTTTTGCACATGCAGAATACTCAGGTTAAACTTGACGAGCCTAGCATATGCAGATATGGCCTCGGAACACGGAGACCGAAAGGTCGAGCGTGAATCATATAGTAGATATGATCAACATAACGATGTTCACCATTGAAAACTACTCCATCTCACGTGATGATCGGTTATGGTTTAGTTGATTTGGATCACGTGATCACTTAGAGGATTAGAGGGATGTCTATCTAAGTGGGAGTTCTTAAGTAATATGATTAAATTGAACTTAAATTTATCATGAACTTAGTCCTGGTAGTATTTTGCAAATTATGTTGTAGATCAATAGCTCGCGTTGTTGCTTCCTTGTGTTTATTTTTGATATGTTCCTAGAGAAAATTGTGTTGAAATATGTTAGTAGCAATGATGCGGATTGGATCCGTGATCTGAGGTTTATCCTCATTGCTGCACAGAAGAATTATGTCCTTGATGCACCGCTAGGTGACAGACCTATTGCAGGAGCAGATGCAGACGTTATGAACGTTTGGCTAGCTCAATATGATGACTACTTGATAGTTTAGTGCACCATGCTTAATGGCTTAGAATCGGGACTTCAAAGACGTTTTGAACGTCATGGACCATATGAGATGTTCCAGGAGTTGAAGTTAATATTTCAAGCAAATACCCGAGTTGAGAGATATGAAGTCTCCAACAAGTTCTATAGCTAAAAGATGGAGGAGAATCGCTCAACTAGTGAGCATGTGCTCAGATTGTCTGGGTACTACAATCGCTTGAATCAAGTGGGAGTTAATCTTCCAGATAAGATAGTGATTGACAGAATTCTCTAGTCACCATCACCAAGTTAGTAGAACTTCGTGATGAACTATAATATGCAAGGGATAACGAAAACAACTCCTAAGTTCTTCGTGATGCTGAAATCAACGAAGGTAGAAATCAAGAAAAACATCAAGTGTTGATGGTTGACAAGACCACTAGTTTCAAGAAAAGGGCAAAGGGAAGAAGGGGAACTTCAAGAAGAACGGCAAGCAAGTTGCTGCTCAAGTGAAGAAGCCCAAGTCTGATCCTAAGCCTGAGACTAAGTGCTTCTACTGCAAAGGGACTGGTCACTGGAAGTGGAACTATCCCAAGTGATTGGTGGATAAGAAGGATGGCAAAGTGAACATAAGTATATTTGATATACATGTTATTGATGTGTACTTTACTAGTGTTTATAACAACCCCTCAGTATTTGATGCTAGTTTAGTTGCTAAGAGTAGTAACTCGAAATGGGAGTTGCAGAATGAACAGAGACTAGTTAAGGGTGAAGTGACGATGTGTGTTGGAAGTGGTTCCAAGATTGATATGATCATCATCGCACACTCCCTATACTTTCGGGATTAGTGTTGAACCTAAATAAGTGTTATTTGGTGTTTGCGTTAAGCATGAATATGATTTGATCATGTTTATTGTAATACGGTTATTCATTTAAGTAAAAGAATAAATTGTTGTTCTATTTACATGAATAAAACCTTATATGGTTACACACCCAATGAAAATAGTTCATTGGATCTCGATCTTAGTGATACACATATTCATAATATTGAAACCAAAAGATGTGAAGTTAATAATGATAGTGCAACTTATTTGTGGCACTGCCGTTTAGGTCATATTGGTGTAAAGCGCATGAAGAAACTTCATGCTGATGGGATTTTGGAATCACTTGATTATGAATCACTTGATGCTTGCGAACCATGCCTTATGGGCAAGATGACTAAAACCCCGTTCTCCGAAACAATGAAGCAAGCAACAGATTTGTTGGAAATCATACATACTGATGTATGTGGTCCGATGAATATTAAAGGCTTACAGCAGGTATCATTATTTTCTGACCTTCACAAGATGATTTGAGCAGATATGGGGATATCTACTTGATGAAACATAAGTCTGAAACATTTGAACAGTTCAAAGAATTTCCGAGTGAAGTGGAAAATCATTGTGACAAGAAAATAAAAGTTTCTACGATATGATCGCAGAGGTGAAATATTTGAGTTACGAGTTTGGTCTTCAGTTAAAACAATGTGAAATAGTTTCACTACGCACGCCACTTGGAACACCACAGCATAATGGTGTGTCCGAACGTCATAACCGTACTTTATTGGATATAGTGCAATCTATGATGTTTCTTACCGATTTACCACTATCGTTTTTGGGGTCATGCATTAGAGACAGCTGCATTCACGTTAAAAAAGGGGCACCATCTATATCCGTCGAGACGACGCCTTATGAACTATGGTTTGGCAAGAAACCAAAGTTGTCGTTTCTTGAAGTTTGGGGTTGCGATGCTTATGAGAAAAAGTTTCATCCTGATAAGCTCAAACCCAAATCGGAGAAATATGTCTTCATAGGATACCCAAAGGAGACTGTTGGGTACACCTTCTATCACAGATCCTAAGGCAAGACATTCGTTGCTTATAATGGATCCTTTCTAGAGAAGGAGTTTCTCTTGAAAGAAGTAAGTAGGAGGAAAGTAGAAAACTTGATAAGGTAATTGTACCTTCTACCTTATTGGAAAGTAGTTCATCACAAAAATCTGTTCTTGTGACTACTACACCAATTAGTGAGGAAGCTAATGATGATGATCATGTAACTTCAGATCAAGTTACTACCGAATCTCGTAGGTAAACCAGAGTGAGATCCGCACCAGAGTGGTACGGTAATCCTGTTCTAGAGGTCATGTTACTTGACCATGATGAACCTACAAACTATGAGGAAGCGATGATGAGCCCAGATTCCGCGAAATGGTTTGAGGCCATGAAATCTGAGATATGATCCATGTATGAGAACAAAGTTTGGACTTTGGTTGACTTGCCCGATGATCGGCAAGCAATTGAGAGTAAATGGATCTTCAAGAGGAAGACGGACGCTGATAGTAGTGTTACTATCTACAAAGCTAGAATTGTCGCAAAAGGTTTCGACAAGTTCAAGGTGTTGACTACGATGAGAGCTTCTCACTTGTATCTATGCTTGAGTCTGTTCGAATCATGTTAGTAATTGCCGCATTTTATGAAATCTGGCAAATGGATAAACAAAACTGCATTCCTTAATGTATTTATTAAAGAAGAGTTGTATATGATGCAACCAGAAGGTTTTGTCAATCCGAAAGGTGCTAACAAAATGTGCAAGCTCCAGCGATCCATCTGTGGACTGATGCAAACATCTCGGAGTTGGAATATATGCTTTGATGAGTTGATCAAAGCATATAGTTTTATACAGACTTACGGTGAAGCCTGTATTTACAAGAAAGTGAGTGGGAGCACTACAACATTTCTGATAAGTATATGTGAATGACATATTGTTGATCGGAAATAATCTGTAAAGCATAAAGGAGTGTTTGAAAGGAGTTTTTCAAAGAAAGACTTCGGTAAAGCTGCTTACATATTGAGCATCAAGATCTATAGAGATAGATCAAGATGCTTGATAAGTTTTTTCAATGAGTACATACCTTGACAAGATTTTGAAGTAGTTCAAAAATGGAGCAGTCAAAGAAAGAGTTCTTGCCTGTAGTACAAGGTGTGAAGTTGAGTAAGACTCAAAGCCCGACCACGACAGAAGATAGAAAGAGAATGAAAGTCATTCCCTATGCCTTGGCCATAGGTTCTATAAAGTATGTCATGCTGTATACCAGATCTATTGTATACTCTGCATTGATTTGGCAAGGGAGTATAATAGTGATCTAGGAGTAGATCACTGGACAGCAGTCAGAATTATCCTTAGTGAAATAAGGATATGTTTCTCGATTATGGACGTGACAAAAAGGTTCGTCATAAAGGGTTACGTCGATGCAAGTTTTTGACACTGATCCAGATGAATCTAAAGTCTCAATCTGGATACATATTGAAAGTGGGAGCAATTAGCTAGAGTAGCTCCGTGTAGAGCATTGTAGACATAGAACTTGCAAAATACTTACGGATCTGAATGTGACAGACCCGTTGACTAAAATTATCTCACAAGCAAAACATGATCACACCTTAGTACTCTTTGGGTGTTAATTACATAGAGATGTAAACTAGATTACTGACTCTAGTAAACCCTTTGAGTGTTGGTCACATGACGATGTGAACTATGGGTGTTAATCACATGGTGATGTGAACTATTGCTGTTAAATCACATGGCGATGTGAACTAGATTATTGACTCTAGTGCAAGTGGGAGACTGAAGGAAATATGCCATAGAGGCAATAATAAAGTTATTATTTATTTCCTTATATCATGATAAATGTTTATTATTCATGCTAGAATTGTATTAACCGGAAACATAATACATGTGTGAATACATAGACAAACAGAGTGTCACTAGTATGCCCCTACTTGACTAGCTCGTTAATCAAAGATGGTTATGTTTCCTAACCATGGACAAAAGAGTTGTTATTTGATTAACGAGGTCACATCATTAGTTGAATGATCTGATTGACATGACCCATTTCATTAGCTTAGCACCCGATCGTTTAGTATGTTGCTGTTGCTATTCTTCATGACTTATACATGTTCCTATGACTATGAGATTATGCAACTCCCGTTTACCGGAGGAACACTTTGGGTGCTACCAAACGTCACAACGTAACTGGGTGATTATAAAGGAGTACTACAGGTGTCTTCAAAGGTAGATGTTGGGTTGGCGTATTTCGAGAATAGGATTTGTCACTCCGATTGTCGGAGAGGTATCTCTGGGCCCTCTCGGTAATGCTCATCACATAAGCCTTGCAAGCACTGCAACTAATATGTTAATTGTGAGATGATGTATTACGGAACGAGTAAAGAGACTTGCCGGTAACGAGATTGAACTAGGTATTGGATACCGACGATCGAATCTCGGGCAAGTAACATACGATGACAAAGGGAACAACGTATGTTGTTATGCGGTCTGACCGATAAAGATCTTCGTAGAATATGTAGGAGCCAATATGGGCATCAAGGTCCCGCTATTGGTTATTGACCGGAGACGTGTCTCGGTCATGTCTACATTGTTCTCGAACCGTAGGGTCCGCACGCTTAAGGTTTCGATGACAGTTATATTATGAGTTTATGAGTTTTGATGTACCGAAGGAGTTCGGAGTCCCGGATGAGATCGGGGACATGACGAGGAGTCTCGAAATGGTCGAGACGTAAAGATCGATATATTGGACGACTATATTCGGACTTCGGAAAGGTTCCGAGTGATTCGGGTATTTTTCGGAGTACCGGAGAGTTACGGGAATTCGCCGGGGAGTATATGGGCCTTATTGGGCCATACGGGAATAGAGGAGAGAGGCCAAAAGGAAGGAGGCCTGCGCCCCCCCTGGTCCGAATTGGACAAGGGGCGCAGCCCCCTTTTCCTTATTCCTCTCCACCTCTTTCCCCTTCTCCTACTCCAACAAGGAAGGAGGGAGTCCTACTCCCGGTGGGAGTAGGACTCCCCTTGGCGCGCCTCCTCCTAGGCCGGCCGGCACCTCTCCCTTGCTCCTTTATATACGGAGGCAGGGGGGCACCCCATGACACACAAGTTGATCCTTTGTGATCGTTCCTTAGCCGTGTGCGGTGCCCCCTGCCACCAAATTCCACCTCGATCATACTGTTGCAGTGCTTAGGCGAAGCCCTGCGTCGGTAGTACATCAAGATCGTCACCACGCCGTCGTGCTGACAGAACTCTTCCTCGACGCTTTGCTGGATCGGAGCCCGAGGATCGTCATCGAGCTGAACGTGTGCTAAGAACTCGGAGGTGCCGGAGTAACGGTGCTTGGATCGGTCGGATCGGGAAGAAGACGTACGACTACTTCTTCTACGTTGTGTCAACGCTTCCGTTGCGATCTACAAGGGTACGTAGATCAGACTCTCCCCCTCGTTGCTATGCATCACCATGATCTTGCGTGTGCATAGGAATTTTTTTGAAATTACTACGTTCCCTAACACATATAGAGTCATATCTTGTTCTAAGTATCGAGTTGTAATTCTTGAGTTGTAAGTAAATAAAAGTGTGATGATCATCATTATTAGAGCATTGTCCCAGTGAGGAAAGGATGATGGAGACTATGATTCCCCCATAAGTCGGGATGAGACTCCGGACGAAAATAAATAAATAAAAGAGGCCAAAGAAGCCCAAAAAAAGAGAAAAGAGGCCATAAAAAAGAAAAAGAGAAGGCCTAAATAAAAAATGAGAGAAAAGGAGAGAAGGGGCAATGCTACTATCCTTTTACCACGCTTGTGCTTCAAAGTAGCACAATGATCTTCATGATAGAGAGTCTCCTATGTTGTCACTTTCGTACACTAGTGGGAATCTTTCATTATAGAACTTGGCTTGTATATTCCAATGATGGGCTTCCTCAAAATGCCCTAGGTCTTCGTGAGCAAGCGAGTTGGATGCACACCCACTAGTTTCTTTTGTTGAGCTTTCATACATTTATAGCTCTAGTGCATCCGTTGCATGGCAATCCCTACTAACTCACATTGATATCTATTGATGGGCATCTCCATAGCCCGTTGATACGCCTAGTTGATGTGAGACTATGTTCTCCTTTTTGTCTTCTCCACAGCCAGCATTCTATTCCACCTATAGTGCTATGTCCATGGCTCACGCTCATGTATTGCGTGAAGATAGAAAAAGTTTGAGAATATCAAAAGTATGAAACAATTGCTTGGCTTGTCATCGGGGTTGTGCATGATTTAAATATGTTGTGTGGTGAAGATGGAGCATAGCCAGACTATATGATTTTGTAGGGATACCTTTCTTTGGCCATGTTATTTTGAGAAGACGTAATTGCTTAGTTAGTATGCTTGAAGTATTTTTTTATGTCAATATGAACTTTTGTCTTGAATCTTTCGGATCTGAATATTCGTGCCATAATTTAGAAGAATTAAATTGAAATTATGCCAAGTAGCACTCCGCATCAAAAATTCTGTTTTATCATTTACCTACTCGAGGACGAGCAGGAATTAAGCTTGGGGATGCTGATACGTCTCCAACGTATCTATAATTTTTGATTGCTCCATGCTATATTATCTACTGTTTTGGATGTTTATGGGCTTTATTATACACTTTTATATCATTTTTGGGACTAACCTATTAACCCAGAGCCCAGTGCCAGTTTTTGTTTTTACCTTGTTTTAGGGTTTCGAAGAAAAGGAAAATCAAACGGAGTCCAAATGACCTGAAACTTCACGGAACCTATTTTTGGATCAGAAGAAGCCCAGAAGGCTTGGAGTCTATGTAAGGGAAGCTTCGAGGAGGCCACGATGTAGGGGGCGCGCCCTCCACCCTCGTGAGCCCCTCGTGGCCCCCTGACGTACTTCTTCTGCCTATATATCTCCATATACCCTAAAAACATCCGCGAGCACAATAGATCGGGAGTTCCGCCGCCAGAAGCCTCCGTAGCCATCGAAAACCAATCTAGACCCGTTCCGGCACCCTGCCGGAGGGGGCAATCCCTCTCCGGTGGCCATCTTCATCATCCCGGTGCTCTCCATGACGAGAAGGGAGTAGTTCTCCCTCGGGGCTGAGGGTATGTACCAGTAGCTATGTGTTTGATCTCTCTCTCTCTCTATCGTATTCTTGATTTGGCACGATCTTGATGTATCGCGAGCTTTGCTATTATAGTTGGATCTTATGTTTCTCCTCCCCCTCTTCTCTCTTGTAATGAATCGAGTTTCCCCTTTGAAGTTATCTTATCGGATTGAGTCTTTAAAGATTTGAGAACACTTGATGTATGTCTTGCCGTGGATATCTGTGGTGACAATGGGATATCACGTGATTCACTTGATGTATGTTTTGGTGACCAACTTGCGGGTTCCGCCCATGAACCTATGCATAGGGGTTGGCACACGTTTTCGTCGTGATTCTCCGGTAGAACTTTGGGGCACTCTTTGAGGTCCTTTGTGTTGGTTGAATAGATGAATCTGAGATTGTGTGATGCATATCGTATAATCATGCCCACTGATACTTGAGGTGACATTGGAGTATCTAGGTGACATTAGGGTTTTGGTTGATTTGTATCTTAAGGTGTTATTCTAGTACGAACTCTAGGGCTGTTTGTGACACTTATAGGAATAGCCCAACGGATTGATTGGAAAGAATAACTTTGAGGTGGTTTCGTACCCTACCATAATCTCTTCGTTCGTTCTCCGCTATTAGTGACTTTGGAGTGACTCTTTGTTGCATGTTGAGGGATGGTTATGTGATCCAATTATGTTATTATTGTTGAGAGGATTTACACTAGTGAAAGTATGAACCCTAGGCCTTATTTCCTATCATTGCAATACTGTTTATGCTCACTTTTATCACTTGCTACCTTGCTGTTTTTATTATTTCAGATTACAAATACCTTTATCTACTATCCATATACCACTTGTATCACCATCTCTTCGTCGAACTAGTGCGCCTATACAATTTACCATTGTATTGGGTGTGTTGGGGACACAAGAGACTCTTTGTTATTTGGTTGCAGGGTTGCTTGAGAGAGACCATCTTCATCCTACGCCTCCTACGGATTGATAAACCTTAGGTCATCCACTTGAGGGAAATTTTCTACTATCCTACAAACCTCTGCACTTGGAGGCCCAACAACGTCTACAAGAAGAAGGTTGTGTAGTAGACATCAGCGAGCGAGGAGGAGGAGCGCGCGTGTAGGTCTCCTCTTCTCGTGCTCATACAAGTGGTAGAAGAGCTCACCTTATAAAGAGGTGCAACTCTTTCTCAACTTCCGGGGTGGGACTAAACTTTAGTCTCACTCACTCCACTCACATGTGTGCATGAATGGGCCAAGAGAATTTCAGAATTTTAGTTGGGCTTTGGGCCAAAGGCCTACTAGCAAAATTCCAACAATCCCCACAAAGTCTCATTGGCACATCTCATTATTTAGTTCCAAAACATTGTTTATATACCGGTGCTTAGTGGAGACTGTGAAGTTGAACTTCCACTTAGAGATTTATGCTACACTAGATCACAACTTGAATAGTGGACTATACCTTGAACTACAAGTTTTCTGCGAGACTAGTTTCACACAAATTCTTGACCGATATTGGGCTGCCGCAAGGCTTCCCCGCGGGTGGAGCGTATACGTCATACTCCAGGGCCTTTTCATGAATTTATTAGAGAACACCCAATTCTCACAGACTGCGACGTTAACAGTCAAATTCATATAGGTGTGTTCCTCAGAAGATGTTCTACAGGACAACATCTCTGCTTACCCGAATACGCCACTTGGAACACATTAATATAAGTATCAACCTTCCATGCAGATCAGGAGAGTATTGCATCTTCTTGGAGTGGGATAGGTAATATAGGGATACTCTCCTCCCAGCTGACCAACAGCTTGTCTCCCACATCTACTTCACGGGATCTCCGATCACATAGAGTGGGTTACCACTATGGACAACTCATGCGGTGGGTCTCAGACCCATCTCCATCGATGCATTATCTATCACATTACGTGATAGACCCTTTGTGAAGGGATCTGCCAAATTTTTCGATGTTTGGATATAATCCAACGTAATAACTCCGGAGTTCCTCAATTTTCTGACAGATTTCAGTCTCCTCTTCACATGCATTGAGGACTTCATATTGTCCTTTGAACTGTTTATTTTGACGATCACAGTTTGATTATCACAGTTCATTAGGATAGGGGGTATTGGTTTTTCAACCATAGGTAAGTCCATCAAGAGTTCATGAAGCCACTCTGCTTCAACAGTGGCAGTGTCTAATGCTGTGAGTTCTGCTTCCATAGTTGACCTCGTTAAGATGGTCTGCTTTCAAGACTTCCAGGAAACAGCGCCACCACCAAGTGTGAAAACATAATCACTTGTGGCCTTAATCTCATCAGCATCAGATATCCAGTTTGAGTCACTATAACCCTCCAGTACCCTTGGATACCCGGTGTAGTGAATCCCATAGCTCGCGGTGCCTTTCAAATAGCGCATAACTCTCTCAAGCGCATGCCAATGATCATCTCCCGGTTTTGACACAAACCGACTCAGCTTGCTCACAGCAAAAGAGATGTCAGGCCTCGTGGCACTCGCCAAATACATAAGCGAGCCAATAATCTGAGAATACCTCAGTTGATCTCTAGCAATCCGTCAGTTCTTTCGAAGCAACGCACTAGCATCATATGGAGTTGGAGAAGGCGTGCAGTCGCTATACCCAAAACGACTCAAGACCTTTTCCACACAGTGAGACTGAGGCAGTGTGATCCCACCATTCTCATCTCTCAACAGCTTGATGTTTAAGATAACATCAGCTACTCCTAGATCCTTCATCTCAAAACAGCGTGATAAGAAATCCTTAACCTCCTTGATTAAATCAAGCTTGGTTCCAAAGATCAGTATGTCGTCGACATACAGACAAAGAATAACTCCTTCGCCCCCACCATAGCGATAGTACACGCACTTGTCACCATCGTTTACTACAAAGCCGACAGAAGTTAATGTTCTTTTGAACTTCTCATGCCACTCTTTAGGAGCTTGTTTAAGGCCATATAAAGATTTTAATAACTTTCACACCTTTCCTTCCTCACCAGGTACTACAAAACCATCTGGCTGATCCATGTAAATTTCCTCCTTCAGCTCTCCATTGAGGAAAGCTGTCTTAACGTCCATTTGATGAACAAGAAGACCATGTGAGGCAGCCAGTGATAGTAGCACCCGAATTGTGGTCAGTCTAGCCACGGGTGAGTAAGTGTCAAAGAAGTCTTCACCTTCTTTCTGGGTATAACCCTTGGCCACAAGCCGTGCCTTGTACTTTTCAATCGTACCATCAGGTCTAAGCTTCTTCTTGAACACCCACTTACATCCTACAAGTTTGCACCCATAAGGACGGTCAGTGATCTCTCAGGTACCATTAGCTAAGATGGAATCCATCTCGCTACGTACAACTTCCTTCCAGTAGTCAGCATCAGGAGATGCATAGGCTTCTGAAATAGTCCTGGGTGTGTCATCCACGAGGTACACAATGAAATCATCACCAAAGGACTTTGCAGTCCTCTGTCTCTTACTCCTCACAGGAGTTCCATTGTCACCCTCAACAGGATTCTCAACGTGTTCCATCGCAATGGTGGGTTCAGGAATTACAATGAATTCCTCACTAGATGGAGTAGGTATCTCCTGATTTGATGAACTCGACATATCCTTCATAGGAAATATGTCCTCAAAGAAAGTTGCATCATTCGACTCCATAATCGTACCAACATGCATGTCGGATACCTCAAATTTTATTATCAAAAATCTACAGCTGATGCTATGAAAAGCATAGCCCAGAAGAACACAATCCACGGTTTTTGGTCCAAGCTTGCGCTTCTTGGGAATTGGTATATTGACTTTCGCCAAACAACCCCAAGTACGTAGGTAAGAGAGTTTCGATTTTTTCCTTTCCCATTCCTCAAATGGAGTCATGGTCTTATGCTTTGTGGGAACTCGGTTTAGGACATGACACGCAGTCATTAGCGCCTCCCCCCACCATTCCTTGGAAAGACCCGATGTGTCTAACATGGTGTTAACCATATCAGTTAGAGTTCGGTTCTTTCTTTCGGCTACCCCATTTGACTGAGGTGAGTAGGGAGGCGTCCTCTCATGGATTATACCATGTTCCGCACAAAACAGATCAAATTCATTGGAAAAATACTCTCCACCACGATCGGACCTAAGCCGTTTAATTTTTCGATCAAGTTGGTTCTCTGCCTCAACTTTATAGTTTTTGAAGAAAGTTAAAAGCCTCATATTTTGATTTCAGGAGATACACATAACAATATCTAGTGGAGTCATCAATCAACGTCATGAAGTATCTCTTTCCACCTTTTGTCAACACGCCATTCATCTCACAAAGATCCGAATGTATAAGCTCTAGTGGCGCCAAGTCTCTTGCCTCTGCAGTCTTATGGGACTTGCGAGGTTGCTTAGCTTGCACACATACTTGGCACTTAGAGCCTTTGACAGTAGAGATTTTCGGAATTAAATTCATATTGGCTAGCCGTGTCATGCAACCAAAGTTAATGTGACAAAGTCGTGAATGCCAAATATCAGACTCATTGTTGTGGCAAACATTATTAATAACTTTAGTGCAAATATCTGACAAAGACAGACGAAACAAGCCTCCGCTCTCATAGCCTTTTCCAACAAATTGTCCATACTTAGAAATTACAACTTTATTGGATTCGAAAACCAACTTAAAACCATCTCGACATAAACGGGAACCGCTAACGAGATTTTTATTTATGGACGGCACATGATGAACGTTCTTCAGATGCATAGTCTTCCCCGAAGTAAACTTCAGATCGACCGTACCAACACCTCGAACGATGGCATGTGACCCATTCCCCATCAGCACGGGTGAAGTCCCTGTTGCCTGGTAAGAAGAAAACATGGAGGAATCAGCACAAACATGTACATTGGCACCGGTGTCAATTAACCAATCAGGGGATTGAAATAATGAAAGGATGGTAGGTAAAATACCGTACCCTGATTCCTTGATATCAATATCACTGATGACAACATTAGCGGACTTGCCGCTCTTCTCATGTTTGCGCTCCTCAAAGCGGTTAGGACACTTCGGGGCCCAGTGATTAGGATCACTGCAGACATGGCAAAGTCCTTTCCCCTTCTTATGAGAATTCTTCTTGAAGTTGGTAGAATGTGATGGCTTGTTCTTTGTATCAAACTTGCCTTTGCCCCGAGTTTTGTTCTTATTGTTTTTGAACTTGTTGGGCTGGGAGTTCTTCTTCTGTACCATGTGGGCACTAGAACCTCCCTCAGTAACTCGAGCACGTGTGTCCTTTGCTCTTGCCTTCTCTTCAACATCAAGAGTACCAATGAGATCCGCAACGGAAAACTCCTGTCTCTTGTGTTTCAGGGAAGTAGCAAAATTGTTCCACGAAGGTGGAAGCTTGGCAATGATGCCTCCGGCAACAAATTTGTCCGGCAACACACACTTGAAGGTACTCAAGTTCTTTTTCAAGCGACTGTATCTCATGAGCCTGCTGTACAACAGGGCGCTCATCAGTCATCTTGTAGTCATAGAATTGCTCCATGACGTACAACTCGCTGCCGGCGTCCGAGGCACCAAACTTGGCCTCGAGCGCAGCCCACATGTCCTTGCCATTGTCAAACGACATATGCGAATCCACAATGGAGTCATCAAGAACACTCAGAAGAGCGCCTTTAAAGAGGGTATCGATCTTCTCAAAAGCTTCCAGCTGTGCTGGATTAAGATCGCCCTGAGGCTTGCCCTTGGTGGCGTCATAGCAGCCCTATTGGGGAACGTAGCAGAATTTTAAAATTTTCTATGCATCACCAAGATCAATCTATGGAGTCATCTAGCAACGAGGGAGAGAGGAGTGCATCTACATACCCTTGTAGATCGCGCGCGGAAGCGTTCAAGAGAACGGCGTTGATGGAGTCGTACTCGTCGTGATCCAAATCACCGATGACCAAGTGTCGAATGGACAACACCTCCGCATTCAACACACATATGGTTGGGAAGACGTCTGCTCCTTCTTGATCCAGCAAGGGGAAAGGAGAGGTTGATGAAGATCCAGCAGCACGGCGGCGTGGTGGTGGATGCAGCAGGATCCCGGCAGGGCTTCGCCAAGCGCAAGCGGGGAGGAGAGGTGTTACGGAGGGAGAGGGAGGCGCCAAGAGCAAGGGTGCGGCTACCCTCCCTCCCCCCTCTTTATATAGGGGCCTTGGGGGCGCCGGCCCTAGGAGATGGATCTCCAAGGGGGGCGGCGGCCAAGGGGTGGCTTCCCCCCCCAATCCAAGTGGGGGGCGTCCCCACCCCTAGGGTTTCCCAACCGAAGGCGCAGGGGAGGCCCAAGGGGGGCGCACCAGCCCACTAGGGGCTGGTTCCCTTCCCAATTCAGCCCATGGGGCCCTCCGGGATGGGTGGCCCCACCCGGTGGACCCCCGGGACCCTTCCGGTGGTCCCAGTACAATACCAGCGACCCCCGAAACTTTCCCGATGGCCAAAACTGGACTTCCTATATATAAATCTTTACCTCCGGACCATTCCGGAACTCCATGTGACGTCCGGGATCTCATCCGGGACTCCGAACAACTTTTAGGTTACTGCATACTAATATCTCTACAACCCTAGCGTCACCGAACCTTAAGTGTGTAGACCCTACGGGTTTGGGAGACATGCAGACATGACCGAGACGACTCTCCGGTCAATAACCAACAGCGGGATCTGGATACCCATGTTGGCTCCCACATGCTCCACGATGATCTCATCGGATGAACCACGATGTTGAGGATTCAATCAATCCGTATACAATTCCCTTTGTCAATCGGTACGTTACTTGCCTGAGACTCGATCGTCGGTATCCCAATACCTCGTTCAATCTCGTTACCGGCAAGTCACTTTACTCGTGCCGTAATGCATGATCCCGTGATCAACCACTTGGTCACATTGAGCTCATTATGATGATGCATTACCGAGTGGGCCCAGAGATACCTCTCTGTCATACGGAGTGACAAATCCCAGTCTCGATTCATGCCAACCCAACAGACACTTTCGGAGATACCTGTAGTGTACCTTTATAGTCACCCAGTTACGTTGTGACGTTTGGCACACCCAAGGCACTCCTACGATATCCGGGAGTTGCACAATCTCATGGTCTAAGGAAATGATACTTGACATTCAGAAAAGCTATAGCAACCGAACTACACGATCTTTGAGCTATGCTTAGGATTGGGTCTTGTCCATCACATCATTCTCCTAATGATGTGATCCCGTTATCAATGACATCCAATGTCCATAGTCAGGAAACCATGACTATCTTTTGATCAACGAGCTAGTCAACTAGAGGCTCACTAGGGACGTATTGTGGTCTATGTATTCACACATGTATTATGATTTCCGGATAACACAATTATAGCATGAACAATAGACAATTATCATGAACAAATAAATATAATAATAAACATTTTATTATTGCCTCTAGGGCATATTTCCAACAAGCCCATGGTCTGAAACCAGTAGACTGCTCTCGTGCGCCACCTCTTATATTGCGCCCCCTTAAAGGCAGGCGGCTTTAGATGCGCAGCAAAACCATTCAAAGTAAATTGCCTATAATCAGGTTTTTGGATTGTTGGAAATATGAGCAAATTACTACGAGATTTAATCCAAATAAATAGGAAATAGATCATGACAGCAATAGCAGATGAACAGATCACATCTAGGGCACATACTAGAAACATGAATTCTACCATGATCTCGAACAGGAAGGATAGAATCACATACAGTGCAGCGGGAGCAGCACTGCCGGCGTTGACGTTGTCACCCATGTCATCGATGATGAGGTTGCCGAGGTCGGGGAAGAAGTCATCGTTCGCGAAGTCGTCGCTGTCAGCAGTCGCGCGAGTGCGCTCCCCAAAAACCTGATCGCCCCTCTCCCGTACAGGATCACGAGAGGCGGGGTTCCGGAGGCCTGCTGTCCCTTCTCTCGGTGCACGCTGAAAGGAGGGATGGAGAAGACTTGCTTGGCGGCGCAATGATCTAGAACGGTGGTGAGAAACCATACGAAGCGGCAGCGGCTAGGGTAGACGTCTGCCTGATTATATAGTGCGGGCCGGGTAGGTCGTGGGAGTAAACCCCACGTCCAAGTCGTCACGATCCAAAAGAATCCGAAACGGTTCAGTAATTAACTCGTCCATTAATTATTAATTAATGACTCATTATTTTTTCCCGAGCAGCAAAAATATAGACAACGTGCATAGCTCTGTCCTCGGCTCAATCCCGCAACCCGCGGCGCGTCGTGGCGAGGCGTGGCGAGGCAAGCGAGGAGGAGGAGCGCGCGTGTAGGTCTCCTCTTCTCATGCTCATACAAGTGGTAGAAGAGCTCACTTTATAAAGAGGTGCAACTCTTTCTCAACTTTCGTGATGGGACTAAACTTTAGTCTCACTCACTCCATTCACATGTGTGCATGAATGGGCCAAAAGAATTTCAGAATTTTAGTTGGGCTTTGGGCCAAAGGCCTACTAGCAAAATTCCAACATTCGTGGTGGCACCCAAGGGCGGAGCCAGCCCAGCCCGGGCCGCCTTTGTACACTATAGTAGATGTGTACAGTAAACACTGAGTTTGAGCCTCACGCGCCAGGCCTGGGCCTGGATCCGCTCCTGATGGCAACCATCTCAAGCCACATCCATGCGATCGCATGGTAAAGCAAATAGGCCTCCCATCTGGAGGTTGAGGAATGTGATCAGAAGAACATGCCGGCAAAGCCACCGGAAGCTGGCTAACCACCAATCCACACGAACAGCACCAATGTTGTTATAATATGAGGGGCCAATTTGTGCAGTTGTGCATCAGTGGATGATTCTATAAAGTCAATGAATCTTTTAATGGAATCTATTCATTTTAGCCAGCTTGGCGCGACAACATATTCTTTTTCTTTTTGAACTGTACATTCTCTACCCGGTCTGTTAGTCATTATTCGAAAATTAGGAAGGATTAGTTGTCCTTGCGTGTCTAACCGATGGCCTAGCTAGAAATATGCACCTAAATATACTCCTTTCTTAAGCTCGCTGGAAGTAGTACACACATGATGCTCAAGGATAGGGAAAATATCAGGTCATAAAAGAGCTTTGGTGCTACCATGATATATGCACAAGTGAGTCACTGGATCTGAGATCTAAGGGTGACAATCATGCTCTTGGAGTTGCGTGTAGATATCAGATCCTTGGAGGGTTTTGCTGCAAGTTGCAGGAGCTCTGCCCTTGACCGTTAGATGTTGGATCTCAAATCCAACGGCTCGCGGGATCTCGTATCACGAGAGAATCTAAGCTCTCGTATATATTATCTGATACTCACTCCTTCAGGATAGTCGCCGTGGCTGTTCCGACAATCAATCAGTCAACATTGTATTCCCGAGCATGGTCCGACCTTCTTGCAGCATGTGTTTCCTGCTCGTGTCATGGTGTGTTTCGGTTGTTTGCTTGTCGTCATTAGAGCTGATGTGAGAGCATTAACGACGGTTTCCTGCTTCATCGAGCTCAAGCACTGGAAAATCAACCGAGGCCTCGGGAGTTGGAGGGGTAGGGAGTTTGTGAGGACGGGGGAGAGGAGTGGGTGGAAGAAACATGTGATGTTGGGCAGGTGGCGTCCCATCTCCAATAGGTCGAATGCCACTCTAACGACTCGTCATAATCCGGACTGGATAAGCGAAGGCCGATGAAAAACTTGGGCATTGGAATGGGTAAATAATTCAAGTAATGCAAACCGGTGTTAAGGGCAACGTCAAGGCGCCAACGTATTTTGTCTGCACGCGTTCGTTTGGGTCGAAACGGACAGAAATCGCAGCCAACGAGCCTACGCAAACGAACAACCGTTTTTCGTTCGCCCGTGACCCATTTCCGACCCAATCTGGGCCAGGTTTGCATTGACGCGAACATTGCGTGAACACACACGACGCCCGCCCCTATCCTCCCACTAGCCTACCCTTCAGTGGCACAACACCCGTTCTTCCCTCCCTCCTCCACACCCGCCACTTGCGGCCACATCGCCATCGCCCCCGCCTCCCGCTTGGACACTGCACAGGCCGCCGCCCGCATCGACACACTCCCCCCGCCTTGACGCCCCATCTGATGCCCGCTCTTACCGTCGTTGGTGGTCTCCTTTCTCCGCCGTCATAGCACCTCCCCGGCCATGCTACCGCCTCGATTCCGCCGCCGCCTACCTAGCTCCAAGCCCGCATGCCTCATTCCACGACAGCCTCCACTTTGACAGTCCTGCTGCCTGTGCGGGGTTCTTCACCGGCCGACTTCTCCACCACATCCGCAAGATGTTAGACGCTTTGCCCGTAAGGTACCATGGATAGTGGAGATGAGTTCTTTTTCAACAACTTTATATGTTCATCGAACGATGAGGAATTTGTGGTTGTGACTATGGTTGTCAGTGACCAAATTGCTAGGTAGCGGCGCTCCGGCGTTGAATCGCAATAGAGAGGCCGGTCATTGCCTACTCTTCACCAATTACTTTCAGTGCACGTCCCACTCTTCAATCCCAGGCTATTCCGGCGGCGATTCCGGATGGCTAGACATCTTTCAACCGTATTTTTATTTGGTTTGTATACTATGATATTTTTGTTTGGTTGTAAACTACTTGATTTATAAACTATGGGCAATGTTTATATTTAATGCAAAAAGTGTGTAAAAATATGGCCCCGCGGACGAAATGCGTTGGCCGGTTGGGTGCACTATAACTAGCAAAACGCGAACAGGGCTGGAAGCGCCGACTACGGTTGACCCAAACAGACAAAAAACGAATCAAATCCATGTCATCTGCGACGACGCGTTGGACTTGCCTAAGCTACGTCACCAGCTACTTCTCCAGTTGAATTTGAATACAGGAGTGACTTATGTCCCTATCACTACTGATAACTATGACTGGAATTTTTATGTCACGTTATTCATATTACTGATCAAATAGATGATTAGGACTCGCTCGTGAACCAAACAACGTGAACACCCATCACTCTTCCCGGCCGCCGTTGTTCTACTCGTCTTCTCTTCTCCGATGCAGCTGTTTTTGGAATAGTGAGAAATTTAAGAAAATAAATGGCAAGTGTGCTAGCAAAACTTACATGCCAAAATAACTAGACATGCATGCAAGTCTATACCAAGGAATAACTAGACATACATGCATGCAGCTGTTTTTTGAATTTCATGCAAACAAAAACACCAACGTGGAGATGATCAGAACACAAGAATTGGAAAAATATACTACCAACATCGAGATGATAAGAACATACTAAGAATTAAGAATGAAAAAATATCAAGCCCCCGGTGAGGATCGAACTCACGACCTTTCCCTTACGAAGGGAACGCACTACCACTATGCTACGGAGGCATTGATGATGAGAATGAAAAATGCTTAATTCAATTAAGAACACGGTCAACGTTGTGCGGCGAGGACTTGTTAGTGGAGTTTGGTTTGTGCGACATGGGTGGAAGAACGACCACAAATAACCAAAGGCAAACCGAAGATCAGAGGCACCCAATGCAAATGGAAGTTTCTTTTTTGAGATGGGAAGCAAATGGAAGTTGAGGTCAGTAGCAGTACATATACAATTTCAGGATTACGAACTGATCGTCTGTGACAAGTACACATGCATCAGCACATCTTTCTATTTAGATATTGTCCACGTGGATCGTAAGCGTTATTTTCCCTACGGCCGTGAGACACGATAGCACGGCAAAATTCATGTGTACACGATATAGTGTGACCTATGGAGTAGGGTGCACTTGGGGCCCTTTGACGTTGCGCGTCGGGCTCCTTCCCGTTCCCGTGGTTATCCATCGGCACGGATACATGCGGTGAAGCAAGTAATGGAGTTGGCGCCGGTGGTACTCCATTAGGCCCGATTGGATTGTCGGTTGCCTCCCAAATACACCTCCGTAATCGATACAGACCTCCAACCGTCGTTTCTATTCCAGACGAAAAACATACTGCGGCCGGTAATTTACACCCGTAAATTAAATTCGGGTGTATAAACTTACACCGAATCCAAGCGGGGTCTAATGGAGTTGGCGCCGGTGGTTCCTCGATGGTGATGAACACGACTTGGCCACTGGTATCGCGTGTTAGACGATTGTCTCTAGTGGGCATCAAATCATATTAGGGTGATGGTTGAGGTGTGCCCCACATCAATGCACGCGTTAGAATGCTCGATCTTGTTTGTCATGGTAGCTTTGGTGTCTTAGCAAACAGCCGATGTGTGGAATTCATCTTGATCAACGATTCCGGTGCTGATCGAGGCATTCTAGCTAAACTTCTTCTCCGACAAGTCGGTGACGAGAACAAATAGGACTTCTTTTTTTGGTGATGCTCTTTGAGTATTTTGTCCTGAGTTGTGGGGTGAAAACCCTAGGTTGTACTTAGCAGTCACGGTTTACGCTCCCTAGTTGAAGACATTGCCTAGAGTTTGCTCGGGCTTTCTCTTTTGGTGAAAACCAGTGAAAGAAATTAATGCGCTATAGCGCCACTAATTCATTGCACGCTATAGCATTTTGAGCAACGCCTCGCAAATCAATGTACAATGTCTTGCAAATTGCACGCAATAGTGCGATATAGCATGGTAATAGGGTATTTTAAGGGCCACGCTATTTTGTCGTAACACGCTACTTTTTTTCATTGGTGAAAACACATGATCTGACCTATGTAGTTGGATCCGGCAACGGCAGACATCCATGCACCATTTCTTTGCTGAAGTCATCATTGTTCGGGAAAGAGGTGATAGTTGTCAATGTTTTGCTGCATTGGGTTGCCTTATTATCTACGGGTCTCTCTTTTTCATGTAGGTTGTGTGTGTCCTAGTCATGCAGAAATTAGTTGTATAATTATGATGTTTGCAATATTATGATGTAATGCGACATTATGACTTGATACAAAGCGCCCTTTATTAAAAAGGTTTAACGACATATATGTGTGAAAAATCAAGAAGAAAGAAGACTTTGTCTCTCATTACATATTCTCAGTGCTACCCACCAATACAAACATTGCTAAACATCTCATCCAGTAATCCAATATATATCATCTTTTTCTCCCGGAGAGAGAGGGAGAGGATCTCGCGGATGTCGTGCTGGACCAAGCCTCCGCCGCGTCTAGGTCGAGGTCTCCCCGCTCGGGGGAGAGCGCGGCGTCTGCAGTGTCCTCGTCGACGAGCCCGGCTAAGGGTCCACGCGGTCGATCCGAAGGCCACTACGCGCCTCTGGATCGGGGCGCGCGCTCAGGAGATGGCTCTAGCCGCCACCTCGCAGCACCGGAGATGCGCGACGGCCCTAGACGTCACCTCGTTGCATCGGAGATGGGTGATGGCCTGGACGCCGCTACTCTCTGGTGGCGGAGGATTTGGGGGCTCCCGGGCTGAGGAGAAGAAACAGGTGGATGGAGGGAGGTATATGGCCTGAAGAAGAGGATTTGGGGACGCCGGTGCTCCCGCTCGAGGGAAAAGGCTGGGAAGAAGAGCAGAACGCCGGCAGCCCGGTGGATTGGATGCGGAGGAGAAAGGGGAGAGATCGAGGAAGGGAGGAGGGGAGGGGCGACTCTGCTTAGCGGCTTCATTAAGGGCCAAATGACGTTTGGCCTTGACTAGCAAAGTGAGGAGAAATCTCAGTTTCATGTATTTTATCCAACTATGAGCAAAAGTATGCTATTTAATCAAATAAAAGAAAGATGTGTTATAGGAGCAAAGTGCCAGAAAAAGTGTGGCATTTTCTCAAATTGCTCAAGCTGTCCGTATCTAGAGAAATCCAAGACAAGTAATTCGGAACTGAGGGCGTATAACCTAACACAAACAAAATCCACCACACGAACGTTAAGCCCTGAACAAACAATTAAAGCTGCTATAGCTGACGTGCAGTAAACAATATTACAGATCTCTGAATGGTTTCTGGTGGGCTGACCTGAAGCAAAAGCTTTTATACACCTATAATAACATCGCTTGATGGTCACAGTTCAGCTTGATGTATCAGCTCTCTCTATCGAACCTGGGACTGGCTTGATTGAATCCCGCGTTGCTGGAACTGGCGCACCGCTTTCTTGTTCCTCCAAATCTAAGCATGATCCATTTTCTCCGCTACCTCCTTGCTTGCAGAGAGCTACTTGCTCTATTCTCTTCCCCCAGAGAACATTGTACAGGCCAGCAACCATGAGCGCCCCACTTATTACACTGTTAATCAGTAGAAGAAAAAATGAAGATATTTTTGGGTGTAGTACTTCTGCCTAACAAGCAAACATTAAGAAACGCACCTTCCAAGGGTGACTGCTTCTCCTATGAGAAGTGACAGAATGATTGTGATAACCAAAATTAGGGGTACCGTCATGGCCAGGAATACTGGGCCGCACCTGCCAATCACCCAGATTTGGAGGTAGTTTGCCAATGCGGTAACAAATAAACCCTACAATGTAAAGTAATTTCACAGGGTCAGGACTTTCTTTTCTACTTGTACGGTAACATTCTTACCGAAAAAGTTTTTTTTTACCGAAAAAGATAACATTCTTCTTACAAACACCATGTATGGTTTTCGGGTCCGGTTTCCCTCATTAACTGGCCCAACTCTTTTCTTCTTAATGCAACGCGCAGCTCCCCGCCCTCTAAAGAGGTTTCGTAAAAAAATGAAGGATTTGCTATTGCTGAGGGGATTCTTATACTTACACAATAGATGATCGCCACAAGACCTACATCCAGTCCCAACTTCCATCTTGAAAAGTCCCTCTCCATCACTAGAGCCATAAAAAATGATTGAACAGTCGCAAAGACAATCTGAAGGCTCGTGTTAAGCAGCATGGACGGATACTCCTCCAACAAAGGGCCCTAGAAGCAACATGGAATAAATTAGCATCTAAACATGCACACACACCTGAATCTGTAACCTGTGCACACTGCAAGATGCATACCTGAAACACTGTCCAAAGCGCAAACATTACAGTCGCAAGAGACTGCAGGAGAATTCCCAATATCCAGCTCCTTGAGGGATGTGTATCAACTCGACTTGGGTGACGAAAAATAGGGTGATGGACGATAGATTTGAGCTCCGGTCCTTGGTATAACGCTAGTACAGTAACACCAGCCGCACAAATCACTATACCAGAAACTTTCACAATCCCATGGAAGCTCTTTAATTGCAAAGACTCCATTCTATCATAAGTAGAACAGCAAATCACTCACTTATCCACAACTTTTTTTATCATAATATTGTGTATAAAGCAAGTTTAACCTATTTTCAGACCCACTGTCGTTACTACACTATGTTCATCAAAGCACTCCCATCTATACAGAAGTAGGTTTACACTACTAAATAGTAGTAATGGTAAAGATCTGAGTTGGTGGTGGTTCATTCACTTCTTAAGTTATTTGAACCACCACAGTCGTTGTCCATTTTCCAGAGGTTGCACATAAATGTATATGTCGTAATGATGTTTTCTTATGAAGCATGGGCTATGTGTCACACGTTTAACCAACTGACAAATTTGTAGGAAAACATAACTTCAGTAGCAGCGCATGAGCATTTAACTAGCTAGTAATTTTTTTATTAGGTTCAAAGAAGCGCACATAAACAAATGTCACAATGGTACATCAATGTCAATTAGTGCAGAGAAATAAATATGTACACCCAAATAAGTATCAGCACCCTAGTAGGTATCGGGTAACCATACGATGCGACTACATACTCGATAAGGCCAGAGAATTAAGGGATGTTGCTCAAATCTACCATCACACTAATTATCTTGTCCATGTGTCCAACCCTTTTCACATCAACAAATGATTTTTCATCACATCATAATTCTCACAATTATTCACGCCATCGACCCAATATCCATGATTTCGGCCTACCATCCCGAGGCATCGCGCGGGTCATCTTCTAGTATCAACTATGTATGTTACAAACTTGAATCTTCTTCTCATAATCACACATTTATGCAAAGCTATTCTTCTGTATTCAATGCAAATAGATTATATATAGATATCATACTCATGCAATATATGTGTGGATATCACAACTACAAATTTGCTGAGCTTAGTTTGATGACATATTTAAATTTTAGTTACCACAAGGCAATGTAAAAATGTTCTACCCCTAGGATGTATTGCAATTATCATTAAAAACACATACCCCAACAGAAGAGCCAAAAAGAAAGTTAACACTGGCAGGAGATTTAGTACTGCAGAAGCAGAAGTTGCTGAAGCATAATTGAGACCAACACATGATATGTTAAGAGAAGCAGACATCCTGGGAAAATGAAAGAAATGAATATTACTAGTATTTTAAAAACAAAAACTCAGTAAAGATAGCTAAGAAATACCAAGGGTCTGTTGTAAGAAAAAACTAGATGGTATGATTCTACAAAATAACTACTTACATCATTCTTAGCTTTGCGCAACACTCCTGCAGAAAGTTAATTAGTTAACCTAATTAAATAGCTATTTTCCCCCACAAAGATGTGCCATAATTTTCGCAGTTAGTTGAACAATTAGAAATATATATTAATCAGATAAAACTGAAATTCGTGGATTGGCATTGATGAAGGCGGTGACTATACTACACCCAAACCAGAAGGTCAGAGCAAGAAATTAATGAAAACTAAGTAAATTTGTATTGCAAGGGTACACATGGATGCACATAAAAGAGCTTCAGACATATGTTTGGATAAGAGCGAACAGATTGATACACTATAGGTTAGGTAGATATCTAATAAATCATGTCACCATTTCTCACATGAATACTCTCGCCCCAATAATATACAAAAAGGAGAAAACATAACAGATTGTTGCATGTAATGTTTTTATCTAACAGTGAGATTTGATAGACAAGAAGATCAAGTGTAGAGCAGCACTTCTGCCTTATATGTTGACCTACCCATATAATGCATGCACAAATAGTTTCAGACAGACTTTGTATGAGAGTCGTGGGGCCGTTTTCCTGCAAAAATAAATCTCAGTGCAAATTTCCTAGATGACATCCAGATCCACGTAAATAAGCAGGCAAAAATCTGCATACCTTTCAATTGCAAAAGCAATAGGCAGTAAGAACATGGTACCTATTAAATGCCTGTAGAAAACAAGAACGTATGTACTTGTACCTTGGTTAAAAGCAACCTTGGTAAGTATCTGCATAACCGCATAGATAAACCTTAAGAGAAATGAAACAGCATAAGGTGCTCTGTTGCCCATGACTCCCGTTTGTTAGAACTTCAAAGATGTATGCTTAAATACTACTACTTGCCCATTGCAACACTTTGTCAAGCATTTGCCATCAGGATACTTAATCAAACCCTCGCTGTCATAAGGTTTGTTCAGATATGACTCATAGGTATCCACTGAAGAAATAATACGTTGTACTTATGCTTTACTATCAACATGCCACACTAGCCTCTCACTTTAAAAAGGTTAAAAAATGGCAGAAAACTCCTTTTAGGTCTTAGGTTACATCATACTTCACAACATCAAAACTTTACACCGTAAAAGAAACATTAATTGCAACTAATTAGGTATGTCGGTAACAAGGTGCTTGTGTACTTATTAGAATGGATGATGCATCCGCACCCAATGCACAACTATGTTGGCTTAAATGAAAAGTCATGTGCACTGACAGTATTATTCATCATAGGTTGTTCATCTTCCTAGAGAAAAATGTCACTCAGTGACTAATGCTCAGTGAGTCATTTGCAATTGTATATTTCTATAGACATTATTCTGTTTGAAGAGGTCTTTTAGTGGTTGCAGGATACAAATGTGTCTTATGACGGGGGAGTGAGTGGCAAAAGTGACACATGATGTGGGAAAGGACAAGGGCAACAGTAAACAAATGCATCTCTATGAACGGTGGAGAGATTAGTGGCAAAAGTGACGCATGTTGTGGAAAAGAATAAGGCAGCAGTATGGACGACAAGGAGTAAAATCATAATAGGACAAGCTGTATTAGTGTCTATTGCCATGTAAACGGCACTAAATCCAGAGTAGCTCTTTTTTCCGAAAAGGAGGATAGCCCCCGGCCTCTACATCGAGTGATGCATACAACCATTTTTATTAGATATTAAGCAGAGTACAGGCAACCAATGCCTGAACCATTACAAGATATGAAAGAAACACCTACGACTAAGTCGACTTTTTCCGTGGCAATGCCTCCAAGAAGGAACAAACGGCCTTGTGCCATCGTCATCACGTCCGACCAAAGATGGCCTAGACAAGGATTTTCATCCTGGTTGCCGAGATCAGTCAATGAAGACCAGTACAACAGCAAGTAGTAGATAACGCCCTCGACGAGGCAATGACGCAAGTTCGTCGCTACTTCGCCCAACCAACAAAGGTAGAAACAAGAGCTTTTATACACCTATAATAACAACGCTTGCTGGTCACAATTCAGCTTGATGTATCAGTTCTCTCTTTCGAAACTGGCACTGGCTTGATTGAATCCCGCGTTGCTGGAACTGGCGCACCGCTTTCTTGCTCCTCAGAATCAAAGCATGATCCATTTTCTCTACTACCTCCTTGCTGGCCCACAGCCAGTTGCTCTATTCTCTTCCCCCAGAGAACATTGTACAGACCACCAACCATCACCGCTCCACTTATTACACTGTTATCAGACAAAAATTCAAGAGGTTTTTTGGTGTACTTCTTCTGTCTAACGATCAAACAACCTTCCAAGGGTGACTGCTTCTCCTATGAGAAGTGACAGAATGATCGTCATAACCAAATTTAGGGGTACTGACATGGCCAGGAATACTGGGCCACGCCTGTCAATTACCCAGATTTGCAGGTAATTTACTAATGCGGAAACAAATACGTCCTACAATATAAAGTAATTTGACAGAGATCAGGAATTTTTGTATTCTACGTCCAGGGTAACAGTCTTCTAATGAATCAATGATTTGCTTCTGCTAAGGGGATTTTAGTACTTACACAATAGATGATCGCGACAAGATGTACATCCAATCTCAGCTTCCATCTTGAAAAGTCTCTCTCCATCACTAGAGCCATAAAAAAAGACTGAACAGTCGCAAAAACAATCTGAAGGCTCGTGTTAAGCAGCATGGATGGATACTCCTCCAGCAAAGGGCCCTAGAAAGCAACATGCAGGCTAAACTTAGGGTGAATAAATTAGCATTTGAACATGTACGCACACCTAAATATGTAACTGCTTGTGCACAAAGCAAGATGCATACCTGAAACACTGTCCAAAGAGCAAACATTATAGTCGCAAGAGACTGCAAAAGAACTCCCAATATCCAGCTCCTTGTGGGATGAGTATCAACTTGACTTGCGTGATGAAAAAGAGGGTGATGGACGATTGAGTTGAGCACCGATCCTTGGTATAATGCTAGTAAAGTAACACCAGCTGCACAAAGCACTTTACCACAAACTTTCGCAATCCCATGGAAGCTCTTTAATTGCAAAGATTCCACACTACCATATGTACAACAACAAATAACTCAGTGATCCATATAATTTGATCATAAAAGCTAACATTGTATAAAAAGCTGCTAGTGAACCTATTTTTCAGTCAAACTACTGTTACTACACCGTGTTCATCAGAGCACACATATTTATACAATAGTAGGTTTACACTACGAAATACTTAATTGGTAAAGATCTGAGTTGGTTGTGGTGCGCTCACTTCTTAAGTTGTTAGGAATCACCACAGTTGTCATCCATTTTCCTGAGGATATACATATGGTTGATTTGACTAATGCATATTTTTAAGGGTTAATTATCCTTTTGCCCTCAGTGGTGTCCATGTGCTCAGTTTTGCCCTCAGATGCGAATTGTCCTCAGTTTTGCCCCTAGTCCGAGCACAACAACTATGACGAGGCCAAACGGCCATATTTGAGTCCATTCCGTCCGCCGACGTTAGTGGTTGTGGGTCCGGAGCTTACACGTGGGACCGCGTGGATGTGGGTCCGGAGCTGACATGTAGGCCCGTGCAACTAAATCCCCAAATCATTGGCAACCCATCCGCCCGGTCGGCTGTCCTGCGCCGCCGCCGCCGCCACCTGCGCCGCCACCAGCTGCATGGCCTGCTCTGCCGCTACCTCCCTGCGCCTATGCTCCACGGCTACCTGCGACGCCCACCACCTTCCTGCGACGCCACGAGTGGGGCGCCCGCCACCTGCTCGATCCGCGGCGCGGCCTCCTTCCGTGCACCCGGCCGGAGCGCTCAAAGGTGGGGGGCTGCTGGAGCTATTTAAACTAGGAGGAAGAACCCTAGGGCGAAATGGTGAGCAGCGGCGACCCCGGAGTATTTGGCGAGGCAGGCATCGGGCCGGAGATCCGCCGCGTCCACGACTGGGTTCCCGAGGGGTAAGTATCGCCTCTTGTTTAGATTGAGTTAGTTGTGCATTTGAACACTCGATTCGAGTAGGTTTGCCCAATTAGTGTGCTGATTGCGTCTCTGTTTTTCGCCGGTTAGGATGGAGTTGCGGTTTGCTTTCATGGTGCACATTAGAAGGGACCGGTACATGTTCGATGCAAAGGATAAGAAGAAATACCAAGGAGGTTTTGATTATTGGTTGCCAATGGCTAGTAATTGGAGTTTCAGACAATTTGGGAAGGTAATTTGTAGCCAATATCCTTGGGGTTTGCTTGATGAAGTGGTATACAAATACTATGATGGGGAAAAGAATTGGGTGACAGTTAGTAATGATGAAGAGCTAGCTACCATGTTTGTTAGGCATAAAGAGAAAGATAATTTTCATGTGAGGCTGCAAGTTGATGTGCTTGAGCAGGCATTTGGACCTAGGATGGCGGGTGCAACATCTTCGGGAGAACCAAGTCGTCGTAATGGCATCTCTAGCCAGAACAGTTCAGTTGGTGCACGGCGACGTGGTGGCTCAACAAGTGTGGGCAACAGCAGTAGGGTCCCCTTGAAGCGGAGCCTGATGGCTACAATTCTGGGGTTGATGAAGAGAAGCTATATTCTGATGTTATTCGGAATTTACGACGGGCACCTCAGACTGAAAATCAAGATGAGGCTCACAATGCAGTCCGTGTGGATGATGACGCGATGGGTGAGGACGAAGACCTTGCAGCTGTTGAATGGGACCCTTTGAACCCTCATATGGAAGAAGGTACAGTTTTTGCATCCATGAATGAGTGTAGAAATGCACTTGTGACATACTGCATCAAGGTAGAACGTACTTTCAAAGTTGACAAGAGTGATCAAGTACGTTACAGAGTGCACTGTTCGACTGAAGGTTGTCCATGGAGGCTGCTTGCATCTAAAATGCGGAATAGCACTAATGTTCAGGTCAAAGTGAACCCTTTTAAGCACACATGCCAGGAATCAACCCTTAGGAAGGATACAATCAGTAGAGCCAAGTCAAGATGGGTGGCAGAAGAAGTAAAGAAGTGGGTGAAAGAAAACCAGCAAGTGGGTCCAAAGGAATTGCAGAAGAATATCAAAGATAAGTTCAAGATATATTTACCATACATGAGGTTGTTCAATGGTAAACAACATGCTATGGATTCTATTTATGGTAACTGGCAGGAAAGTTTTCAATTGTTGTATTCATTCAAAGGTGAAGTGGAGAGGACAAGCCCAGGTAGTATTGTAGATATTGATCACCACACCGTGGAGTACACATTCAGGGGAGTGACAAAGACCAAGGAATGCTTTAGGAGGGTTTTTGTCTGCTTTGAGGCTTGTCGCTAGGGTTTTTTGGCAGGCTGCAGGCCTTATTTGGCTATTGATGCCACTTTTCTCACAGGGAGGTTTAAAGGACAGTTAGTAGCAGCTTGTGCAGTTGATGCACATAGTTTTGTATTTCCAGTTGCCTATGGTGTGCTGGAGACAGAGTCTGAGGAGAGCTGGACTTGGTTTTTGCATAATCTCCATCGGGCTATTGCACATCCCAATGGGTTGGTCATTCATATAGATGCCTGCAAAGGTTTAGAAGTGGCCGTGGATAATGTGTTCCCTGGAGTAGAGCATAGGGAATGCATGCGTCACCTTGCTGCAAATTTCATGAAGAAGTTCAAAGGAAAGGTGTATACCGACAATTTATGGCCAGCATCTTTGACATGCAGTGTGAAGAAGCACAACTACCACTTGAGGCAGTTATACATGAATCCCAAAGTGAAAGAATACTTGGAAACACACCACTCCAAGTTATGGGCCAGAAGCCAATTCAGTGAAGTGAGCAACGTACCGACAACCAAGAGAAGAAGAGAAGAAACAATGAGCACAAGGTGCACGAGGAGCAAAGTGATGGCAAGAAGCTCAAGGAACAGACAGAAGCCCCAACGCTATCTATGAATAATTATTAAACATTATGAATAAGGGATGATGTTGTATTATGAAACATTTATCACTTGACATGTTGTATTTCTGTTGGATGATGTTGGACCTATGTTAGAAGTATGTTTAACATGATGTTTGAATGAGCACATGGTTTTTCCTTTTTTGATTTTTTTGAATTTTGTTTTGCTCATTTAAATTCTGGTCAAACCTAACTTTGACCAAGATTTAAACAAGTCTAAAACATCAAAATGAAAAACTAAGCCTGGATACTTCTTAGTCAATCCAAAATGAAGTTGTGGTTAGCTTTTTGAAATTTTCATGAAAAATATGCTAAAAAGAGGGGTCCAAAGGTAGGGTAAACGGCCTCATTTCTAAGCAAAAAAAATTTCGACCTTGTCTAAATCAGCCAAATAACTTTCCTACACATATATTCTATATGTACAGACTATGTGCGCTGGTTTTTCCATTTTTTGATTTTTTTAAATTTGTTTTGCTCATTTGAATTCTGGTCAAACTTAACTTTGACAAAGATTTAAACAAGTGTAAAACATCAAAATGAAAAACTAAGCCTGGATCCTTCTTAGTCACTCCAAAATGAAGCTGTGGTTAGTTTTTTGAAATTTTCATATTCATTTCCCCAAAACACTTCTCTTCACTTCATACAAGAGAGTTTGAGATACTCGAGATATCATACAATACACATGAACTTATCATTTAAATGTATGTAAAGCTTGTTTATCAACTTAAATCGTTAGTATATGACATAAGAAGACTATGTGCGCAGGTTTTTTATTTTTCTGATTTTTATATAATTTATTATGCTCATTTGAAATCTGGTCAAACATAGCTTTGACTGCTCCAAACCCCTGAAGGAAATATGCCCTAGAGACAATAATAAAGTTATTATTTATTTCCTTATATCATGATAAATGTTTATTATTCATGCTAGAATTATATTAACCGGAAACATAATACATGTGTGAATACATAGACAAACAAAGTGTCACTAGTATGCCTCTATTTGACTAGCTCATTAATCAAAGATGGTTATGTTTCCTAACCGTGGACAAAGAGTTGTTATTTGATTAACGGGATCACATCATTAGTTGAATGATCTGATTGACATGACCCATTCCATTAGCTTAGCACCCGATCGTTTAGTATGTTGCTATTGCTTTCTTCATGACTTATACATGTTCCTATGACTATGAGATTATGTAACTCCCGTGTGCCGGAGGAACACTTTGTGTGCTACCAAACGTCACAACGTAACTGAGTGATTATAAAGGTGCTCTACAGGTGTCTCCAAAGGTACATGTTGGGTTGACGTATTTCGAGATTAGGATTTGTCACTCCGATCGTCGGAGGGGTATCTCTGGGCCCTCTTGGTAATGCACATCACTTAAGCCTTGCAAGCATTGCAACTAATGAGTTAGTTGCGGGATGATGTATTACGGAGCGAGTAAAGAGACTTGCCGATAACGAGATTGAACTAGGTATTGGATACCGACGATCGAATCTCGAGCAAGTAACATACCGATGACAAAGGGAACAAGTATGTTGTTATGCGGTCTGACCGATAAAGATCTTCATAGAATATGTAGGAGCCAATATGGGCATCCAGGTCCCGCTGTTGGTTATTGACCGGAGACGTGTCTCGGTCATGTCTACATTGTTCTCGAACCGTAGGGTCTGCACGCTTAAGGTTTCGATGACAGTTATATTATGAGTTTATGAGTTTTGATGTACCGAAGGAGTTTGGAGTCCCGGATGAGATCGGAGACATGACGAGGAGTCTCGAAATGGTCGAGACATAAAGATTGATATATTGGACGGCTATATTCGGACACCGGAAGTGTTCCGGGGAAGTTTCGGATAAAACCGGAGAACCGGGGGTTACCGGAACCCCCCGGGGGGTTAATGGGCCTCATGGGCCTAATGTGGAGAAGAGGAAAGGCAGCCAGGGCAGGCCGCGCACCCCCTCTCCCCCTAGTCTGAAGTGGACAAGGAGGGAGGGGCGGCGCCCCCCCTTTCCTTCCTCTCCTCTCTCCCTTCCTTCCCCCTCTCCTACTTGGACAAGGAAAGGGAGGGGAGTCCTACTCCCGGTAGGAGTAGGACTCCTCCTGCACGCCTCCTACTAGGGCCGGCCGCACCCCCCTTGGCTCCTTTATATACGGGGGCAAGGGGGCACCCTAGGACACAGAAGTTGATCTTCGTGATCGTTCCTTAGCCGTGTGCGGTGCCCCCCTCCACGATATTACACCTCGATCATATTGTAGTGGTGCTTAGGCGAAGCCCTGCGACGGTTAAACATCAAGATCGTCACCACGCCGTCGTGCTGACGAAACTCCTCCCCGAAGCTTTGCTGGATCGGAGCTCGGGGTGCGTCATCGAGCTATACGTGTGTCAAGAACTTGGAGGTGCCGGAGTAACGGTGCTTGGATCGGTTGGACCGGGAAGACGTACGACTACTTCCTCTACGTTGCGTCAACACTTCCGCTTCGGTCTACGAGGGTACGTAGACAACACTCTCCCCTCTCGTTGCTATGCATCACCATGATCTTGCGTGTGCGTAGGAAATTTTTTGAAATTACTACGTTCCCCAACAGTGGCATCCGAGCCTAGGTTTTATGGTTTGATGTTATATGCACGAGTAGAACACAAGTGAGTTGTGGGCGATATAAGTCATACTGCCTACCAGCATGTTATACTTTGGTTCAGCGGTATTGTTGGATGAAGCGGCCCGGACCGACATTACGCGTACGCTTACGCGAGACTGGTTCTACCGCCGTGCTTTGCACACAGGTGGCTGGCGGGTGTCAGTTTCTCTAACTTTAGTTGAACCGAGTGTGGCTACGCCCGGTCCTTGCGAAGGTTAAAACGGCATCAACTTGACAAACTATCGTTGTGGTTTTGATGCGTAGGTAAGATTGGTTCTTGCTTAAGCCCGTAGCAGCCACGTAAAACTTGCACCAAACAAAGTAGAGGACGTCTAACTTGTTTTTCCAGGGCATGCTGTGATATGATATGGTCAAGACATGATGCTAAATTTTATTGTATGAGATGATCATGTTTTGTAACTGAGTTATCGGCAACTGGCAGGAGCCATATGGTTGTCGCTTTATTGTATGCAATGCAATCGCCCTGTAATGCTTTACTTTATCACTAAGCGGTAGCGATAGTCGTAGAAGCATAAGATTGGCGAGACGACAACGATGCTACGATGGAGACCAAGGTGTCGCGCCCGTGATGATGGTGATCATGATGGTGCTTCGGAGATGGAGATCACAAGCACAAGATGATGATGGCCATATCATATCACTTATATTCATTGCATGTGATGTTTATCTTTTATGCATCTTATCTTGCTTTGATTGACGGTAGCATTATAAGATGATCTCTCACTAAATTATCAAGAAGTGTTCTCACTGAGTATGCACCGTTTCCGAAGTTCGTCGTGCCCAGACACCATGTGATGATCGGGTGTGATAATCTCTACGTCCATCTACAACGGGTGCAAGCCAGTTTTGCACACGCAGAATACTCAGGTTAAACTTGACGACCCTAGCATATGCAGATATGGCCTCGGAACACAGAGACTGAAAGGTTGAGCGTGAATCATATAGTAGATATGATCAACATAATGATGTTCACCATTGAAAACTAATCCATTTCACGTGATGATCGGTTATGGTTTAGTTGATTTGGATCACGTGATCACTTAGAAGATTAGAGGGATGTCTATCTAAGTCGGAGTTCTTAAGTAATATGATTAATTGAACTTTAATTTATCATGAACTTAGTCCTGGTAGTATTTTGCAAATCATGTTGTAGATCAGTAGCTCACGTTGTAGCTTCCCTGTGTTTATTTTGATATGTTCCTAGAGAAAATTATGTTGAAAGATGTTAGTAGCAATGATGCGGATTGGATCCGTGATCTGAGGTTTATCCTCATTGCTGCACAGAAGAATTATGTCCTTGATGCACCGCTAGTTGACGGACCTATTGCAGGAGCAGATGCAGACGTTATGAACGTTTGGCTAGCTCAATATGATGACTACTTGATAGTTTAGTGCACCATGCTTAATGGCTTAGAATCGGGACTTCAAAGACGTTTTGAACGTCATGGAGCATATGAGATGTTCCAGGAGTTGAAGTTAATATTTCAAGCAAATACCCGAGTTGAGAGATATGAAGTCTCCAACAAGTTCTATAGCTAAAACATGGAGGAGAATCGCTCAACTAGTGAGCATGTGCTCAGATTGTCTGAGTACTACAATCGCTTGAATCAAGTGGGAGTTAATCTTCCAGATAAGATAGTGATTGACAGAATTCTCTAGTCACCATCACCAAGTTAGTAGAACTTCGTGATGAACTAAAATATGCAAGGGATAACGGAAACGATTCCCAAACTCTTCGTGATGCTGAAATCGACGAAGGTAGAAATCAAGAAAAACATTAAATGTTGATGGTTGACAAGACCACTAGTTTCAAGAAAAGGGCAAAGGGAAGAAGGGGAACTTCAAGAAGAACGGCAAGCGAGTTGCTGCTCAAGTGAAGAAGCCCAAGTCTGGACCTAAGCCTGAGACTAAGTGCTTTTGCTGCAAAGGGACTGGTCACTGGAAGCGGAACTACCCCAAGTATTTGGCGGATAAGAAGGATGGCAAAGTGAACAAAGGTATATTGGATATACATGTTATTGATGTGTGCTTTACTAGTGTTTATAGCAACCCCTCGGTATTTGATACTGGTTCAGTTGCTAAGAGTAGTAACTCGAAATGGGAGTTGCAGAATGAACAGAGACTAGTTAAGGGTGAAGTGACGATGAGAGTTGGAAGTGGTTCCAAGATTGATATGATCATCATCGCACACTCCCTATACTTTCGGGATTAGTGTTGAACCTAAATAAGTGTTATTTGGTTTTTGTGTTGAGCATGAATATGATTTGATCATGTTTATTGCAATGCGGTTATTCATTAAAGTCAGAGAATAATTGTTGTTCTGTTTACATGAATAAAACCTTCGATGGTCATACACCCAATGAAACAAGTTCATTGGATCTCGATCGTAGTGATACACATATTCATAATATTGAAACCAAAAGATGCAAAGTTAATAATGATAGTGCAACTTAGTTGTGGCACTGCCGTTTAGATCATATTGGTGTAAAGCGCATGAAGAAACTCCATACTGATGGGCTTTTGGAATCACTTGATTATGAATCACTTGATGCTTGCAAACCATGCCTTATGGGCAAGATGACTAAAACGCCGTTCTCCGGAACAATGAAGCAAGCAACAGATTTGTTGGAAATCATACATACTGATGTATGTGGTCCGATGAATATTAAGGCTTGCAACAGGTATCATTATTTTCTGACCTTCACAGATGATTTGAGTAGATATGGGGATATCTACTTGATGAAACATAAGTTTGAAACATTTGAACAGTTCAAGGAATTTCAGAATGAAGTGGAAAATCATCGTGACAAGAAGATAAGGTTTCCACGATCTGATCACGGAGACGAATATTTGAGTTACGAGTTTGGTCTTCAATTAAAACAATGTGGAATAGTTTCACAAACTCATGCCACCTGGAACACCACAACATAATGGTGTGTCCGAACGTCATAACCGTACTTTATTGGATATAGTACAATCTATGATGTTTCTTACCGATTTACCACTATCGTTTTGGGGTTATGCATTAGAGACAGCTGCATTCACTTTAAATAGGGCACCATCTAAGTCCGTTGAGACGACACAATCTGAACTGTGGTTTGGCAAGAAACCAAAGTTGTCGTTTCTTAAAGTTTGGGGTTGTGATGCTTATATGAAAAAGTTTCATCATGATAAGCTTAAACCCAAATCAGAGAAATATGTCTTCATAGGATACCCAAAGGAGACTGTTGGGTACACCTTCTATCACAGATCCGAAGGCAAGAGATTCGTTGCTGAGAATGGATACTTTCTAGAGAAGGAGTTTCTCTCGAAAGAAGTGAGTGGGAGGAAAGTAGAAAACTTGATAAGGTAATTGTATCATCTCCCTTATTGGAAAGTAGTTCATCACAGAAATCTGTTCTTGTGACTACTACACCAATTAGTGAGGAAGCTAATGATGATGATCATGTAACTTCAGATCAAGTTACTACCGAATCTTGTAGGTAAACCAGAGTGAGATCCGCACCAGAGTGGTACGGTAATCCTGTTCTGGAAGTCATGTTACTAGACCATGACGAACTTGCGAACTATGAGGAAGCGATGATGAGCCCAGATTCCGCAAAATGGCTTGAGGCCATGAAATCTGAGATGGGATCCATGTATGAGAACAAAGTGTAGACTTTGGTTGACTTGCCCGATGATCGGCAAGCCATAGAAAATAAATGGATCTTCAAGAGGAAGACGAACGCTGATAGTAGTGTTACTATCTACAAAGCTAGAATTGTCGCAAAAAAATTCGACAAGTTCAAGGGGTTGACTACGATGAGAGTTTCTCACTCGTATCTATGCTTAAGTCTGTCCGGATCATGTTAGCAATTGCCGCATTTTATGAAATCTGGCAAATGGATAAACAAAACTGCATTCCTTAATGGATTTATTAAAGAAGAGTTGTATATGATGCAACCAGAAGGTTTTGTCAATCCTAAAGGTGCTAACAAAATATGCAAGCTCCAGCGATTCATCTATGGACTGGTGCAAGCATCTCGGAGTTGGAATACACGCTTTGATAAGTTGATCAAAGCATATAGTTTTATACAGACTTGCGGTGAAGCCTGTATTTACAAGAAAGTGAGTGGGAGCACTACAGCATTTCTGATAAGTATATGTGAATGACATATTGTTGATCGGAAATAATGTAGAATTATTCTGCAAAGCATAAAGGAGTATTTGAAAGGAGTTTTTCAAAGAAAGACCTCGGTGAAGCTACTTACATATTGAGCATCAAGATCTATGGAGATAGATCAAAACGCTTGATCAGTTTTTTCAATGAGTACATACCTTGACAAGATTTTGAAGTAGTTCAAAATGGAACAGTCAAAGAAAGAGTTCTTGCCTGTATTACAAGGTGTGAAGTTGAGTAAGACTCAAAGCCCGACCACGGCAGAAGATAGAAAGAGAATGAAAGTCATTCCCTATGCCTTGGCCATAGGTTCTATAAAGTATGCCATGCTGTGTACTAGATCTATTGTATACCCTACACTGATTTTGGCAAAGGAGTACAATAGTGATCTAGGAGTAGATCACTGGACAGCGGTCAAAATTATCCTTAGTGGAATAAGGATATGTTTCTCAATTATGGACGTGACAAAAAGGGTTCATCGTAAAGGGTTACGTCGATGCAAATTTTGACACTGATCTAGATGACTCTAAGTCTCAATCTGGATACATATTGAAAGTGGGAGCAATTAGCTAAGAGTATCTCCGTGCAGAGCATTGTTGACATAGAAATTTGCAAAATACATACGGATCTGAATATGGAAGACCCGTTGACTAAACTTCTCTCACAAGCAAAACATGATCACACCTTAGTAATCTTTGGGTGTTAATCACATAAGCAATGTGAACTAGATTACTGAATCTAGTAAACCCTTTGGGTGTTGGTCACATGGCGATGTGAACTATGGGTGTTAATCACATGATGATGTGAACTATCGATGTTAATCACATGGTGATGTGATCTAGATTATTGACTCTAGTGCAAGTGGGAGATTGAAGGAAATATGCCCTAGAGGCAATAATAAAGTTATTATTTATTTCCTTATATCATGATAAATGTTTATTATTCATGCTAGAATTGTATTAACCGGAAACATAATACGTGTGTGAATACATAGACAAACAAAGTGTCACTAGTATGCCTCTACTTGACTAGCTCATTAATCAAAGATGGTTATATTTCCTAACCATGGACAAAGAGTTGTTATTTGATTAACGGGATCACATCATTAGTTGAATGATCTGATTGACATGACCCATTCCATTAGCTTAGCACCCGATCGTTCAGTATGTTGCTATTGCTTTCTTCATGACTTATACATGTTCCTATGACTATGAGATTATGTAACTCCCGTGTGCCGGAGGAACACTTTGTGTGCGACCAAACGTCACAACGTAACTGGGTGATTATAAAGGTGCTCTACAGGTGTCTCCAAAGGTACATGTTGGGTTGACGTATTTCGAGATTAGGATTTGTCACTCCGATCGCCGGAGAGGTATCTCTGGGCCCCCTCGGTAATGCACATCACTTAAGCCTTGCAAGCATTGAAACTAATGAGTTAGTTACGGGATGATGTATTACAGAACGAGTAAAGAGACTTGCCGATAACGAGATTGAACTAGGTATTGGATACCGACGATCAAATCTCGAGCAAGTAACATACCGATGACAAAGGTGAAGGAAATATGCCCTAGAGGCAATAATAAAGTTATTATTTATTTCCTTATATCATGATAAAAGTTTATTATTCATGCTAGAATTTTATTAACCGGAAACATAATACATGTGTGAATACATAGACCAACAGAGTGTCACTAGTATGCCTCTACTTGACTAGCTCGTTAATCAAAGATGGTTATGTTTCCTAACCATGAACAAAGAGTTGTTATTTGATTAACGAGGTCACATCATTAGTTGAATGATCTGATTGACATGACCCATTCCATTAGCTTAGCACCCGATCGTTTAGTATGTTGCTATTGCTTTCTTCATGACTTATACATGTTCCTATAACTATGAGATTATGCAACTCCCGTTTACCGGAGGAACACTTTGGGTACTACCAAACGTCATAACGTAACTGGGTGATTATAAAGGAGTACTACAGGTGTCTCCAATGGTAGATGTTGGGTTGGCGTATTTCGAGATTAGGGTTTGTCACTCCGATTGTCGGAGAGGTATCTCTGGGCCCTCTCGGTAATACACATCACATAAGCCTTGCAAGCATAATAACTAAGATGTTAGTTATGAGATGATGTATTACGGAACGAGTAAAGAGACTTGCCAGTAACGAGATTGAACTAGGTATTGGATACCGACGATCGAATCTCGGGCAAGTAACATACCGATGACAAAGGGAACAACGTATGTTGTTATGCGGTCTGACCGATAAAGATCTTCGTAGAATATGTAGGAGCCAATATAGGCATCCAGGTCCCGCTATTGGTTATTGACCGGAGACGTGTCTCGGTCATGTCTACATTGTTCTCGAACCGTAGGGTCCGCACGCTTAACGTTACGATGACAGTTATTATGAGTTTATGCATTTTGATGTACCGAAGGTTGTTCGGAGTCCCGGATGTGATCACGGACATGACGAGGAGTCTCGAAATGGTCGAGACGTAAAGATTGATATATTGGAAGCCTATGTTTGGACACCGGAAGTGTTCCGGGTGAAATCGGGATTTTACCGGATTACCGGGAGGGTTACCGGAACCCCCCGGGAGCCAAATGGGCCAACATGGGCCTTAGTGGAAAGGTGAGAGGGCAGCCCACATAGGGCTGCGCCTCCCCCCCCTCTCCCTAGTCCTATTAGGACTAGAAGAGGGGCCGGCCACCTCTCTCTCTCTCCCCTTTAAGGATTCCTAGTTGGACTAGGATTGGAGGGGGGAGTCCTACTCCCGGTAGGAGTAGGACTCCTCCTGCGCCTCCCTCTCTTTGGCCGGCCAGCCTCCCTCCCTCCATCCTTTATATACGGGGGCAGGGGACACCCCAAGACACACAAGTTGATCCTTGAGATCGTTCCTTAGCCGTGTGCGGTGCCCCCTGCCACCAAATTCCACCTCGATCATACCGTTGTAGTGCTTAGGCGAAGCCCTGCGTCGGTAGTACATCAAGATCATCACCATGCCGTCGTGCTGACGGAACTCTTCCTCGACGCTTTGCTGGATCGGAGCCCGAGGATCGTCATCGAGCTGAATGTGTGCTAAGAACTCGGAGGTGCCGGAGTAACGGTGCTTGGATCGGTCGGATCGGGAAGAAGACGTACGACTACTTCCTCTACGTTGTGTGATCGCTTCCGTAGTCGGTCTGCGTTGGTACGTAGACAACACTCTCCCCCTCGTTGCTATGCATCACCATGATCTTGCGTGTGCGTAGGAAAATTTTCGAAATTACTACGTTCCCAACAGTGGCATCCGAGCCTAGGTTTTTATGGTTTGATGTTATATGCACGAGTAGAACACAAGTGAGTTGTGGGCGATACAAGTCATACTGCCTACCAGCATGTCATACTTTGGTTCGGCGGTATTGTTGGACGAGACGATCCGGACCACCTTACACGTACTCTTACGCGAGACCGGTTCCCTCGACGTGCTTTGCACATAGATGGCTTGCGGAAGACTGTCTCTCCAACTTTAGTTGAACCAAGTGTGACTACGCCCGGTCCTTGAGAAGGTTAAAACGGAGTCTATTTGACGAACTATCGTTGTGGTTTTGATGCGTAGGTGAGATGAGTTCTTACTTAAGCCCGTAGCAGCCACGTAAAACTTGCAACAACAAAGTAGAGGACGTCTAACTTGTTTTTGCAGGGCATGTTGTGATGTGATATGGTTAAGGCATGATGCTGATTTTATTGTATGAGATGATCATGTTTTGTAACCGAGTTATCGGCAACTGGCAGGAGCCATATGGTTGTCGCTTTATTGTATGCAATGCAATCATGATGTAATGCTTTACTTTATTACTAAGCGGTAGTGATAGTCGTGGAAGCATAAGATTGGCGAGACGACAACGATGCTACGATGGAGATCAAGGTGTCGCACCGGTGACGATGGTGATTATGACGGTGCTTCAGAGATGGAGATCACAAGCACAAGATGATGATTGCCATATCATATCACTTATATTGATTGCATGTGATGTTTATCCTTTTATGCATCTTATCTTGCTTTGATTGACGGTAGCATTATAAGATGATCTCTCACTAAATTATCAAGAAGTGTTCTCCCTGAGTATGCGCCGTTGCCAAAGTTCGTCGTGCCCAGACACCACGTGATGATCGGGTGTGATAAGCTCTACGTCCATCTACAACGGGTGCAAGCCAGTTTTGCACACGCAGAATACTCAGGTTAAACTTGACGAGCCTAGCATATGCAGATATGGCCTCGGAACACAGAGACCGAAAGGTCGAGCGTGAATCATATAGTAGATATGATCAACATGACGATGTTCACCATTGAAAACTACTCCATCTCACGTGATGATCGGTTATGGTTTAGTTGATTTGAATCACGTGATCACTTAGAGGATTAGAGGGATGTCTGTCTAAGTGGGAGTTCCTAAGTAATTTGATTAACTGAACTTAAACTTATCATGAACTTAGTACCTGATAGTATCTTGCTTGTTTATGTTGATTGTAGATAGATGGCTCGTGCTGTTGTTCCGTTGAATTTTAATGCGTTCCTTGAGAAAGCAAAGTTGAAAGATGATGGTAGCAATTACACGGACTGGGTCCGTAACCTGAGGATTATCCTCATTGCTGCACAGAAGAATTACGTTCTCGAAGCACCACTGGGTGCCAGGCCTGCTGCTGGAGCAACGCCAGATGTTATGAACGTCTGGCAGAGCAAAGCTGATGACTACTCGATAGTTCAGTGTGCCATGCTTTACGGCTTAGAATCGGGACTTCAACGACGTTTTGAACGTCATGGAGCATATGAGATGTTCCAGGAGTTGAAGTTAATATTTCAAGCAAATGCCCGAATTGAGAGATATGAAGTCTCCAATAAGTTCTATAGCTGCAAGATGGAGGAGAACAGTTCTATCAGTGAGCATATACTCAAAATGTCTGGGTATAATAATCACTTGATTCAGATGGGAGTTAATCTTCCAGATGATTGCATCATTGACAGAATTCTCCAATCACTGCCACCAAGCTACAAGAGCTTCGTGATGAACTATAATATGCAAGGGATGAACAAGACTATTCCCGAGCTCTTCGCAATGCTGAAAGCTGCGGAGGTAGAAATCAAGAAGGAGCATCAAGTGTTGATGGTTAACAAAACCACTAGTTTCAAGAAAAAGGGCAAAGGGAAGAAGAAGGGGAACTTCAAGAAGAACAGCAAGCAAGTTGCTGCTCAAGAGAAGAAACCCAAGTCTGGACCTAAGCCTGAAACTGAGTGCTTCTACTACAAGCAGACTGGTCACTGGAAGCGGAACTGCCCCAAGTATTTGGCGGATAAGAAGGATGGCAAGGTGAACAAAGGTATATGTGATATACATGTTATTGATGTGTACCTTACTAGAGCTCGCAGTAGCACCTGGGTATTTGATACTGGTTCTGTTGCTAATATTTGCAACTCGAAACAGGGACTACGGAATAAGCGGACGCTAGCAAAGGACGAGGTGACGATGCGCATGGGAAACGGTTCCAAAGTCGATGTGATCGCGGTCGGCATGCTACCTCTACATCTACCTTCGGGATTAATATTAGACCTAAATAATTGTTATTTGGTGCCAGCGTTGAGCATGAACATTATATCTGGATCTTGTTTGATGCGAGACGGTTATTCATTTAAATCAGAGAATAATGGTTGTTCTATTTATATGAGTAATATCTTTTATGGTCATGCCCCCTTGAAGAGTGGTCTATTCTTATTAAATCTCGATAGTAGTGATACACATATTCATAATGTAGAAGCCAAAAGATGCAGAGTTGATAATGATAGTGCAACTTATTTGTGGCACTGCCGTTTAGGTCATATCGGTGTAAAGCGCATGAAGAAACTCCATACTGATGGGCTTTTGGAACCACTTGATTATGAATCACTTGGTACTTGCGAACCGTGCCTCATAGGCAAGATGACTAAAACACCGTTCTCCGGTACTATGAAGAGAGCAACAGACTTATTGGAAATCATACATACCGATGTATGTGGTCTGATGAATATTGAGGCTCGTGGCGGATATCGTTATTTTCTCACCTTCACAGATGATTTAAGCAGATATGGGTATATCTACTTAATGAAACATAAGTCTGAAACATTTGAAAAGTTCAAGGAATTTCAGAGTGAAGTTGAAAATCATCGTAACAAGAAAATAAAGTTTCTACGATCTGATCGTGGAGGAGAATATTTGAGTTACGAGTTTGGTATACATTTGAAAAATTGTGGAATAGTTTCGCAACTCACGCCACCCGGAACACCACAGCGTAATGGTGTGTCCGAACGTCGTAATCGTACTTTACTAGATATGGTGTGATCTATGATGTCTCTTACTGATTTACCGCTATCGTTTTGGGGTTATGCTTTAGAGACGGCCGCATTCACGTTAAATAGGGCACCATCAAAATCCGTTGAGACGACGCCTTATGAACTATGGTTTGGCAAGAAACCAAAGTTGTCGTTTCTTAAAGTTTGGGGCTGCGATGCCTATGTAAAGAAACTTCAACCTGATAAGCTCGAACCCAAAGCGGAGAAATGTGTCTTCATAGGATACCCAAAGGAAACTGTTGGGTATACCTTCTATCACAGATCCGAAGGCAAGACATTCGTTGCTAAGAATGGATCATTTCTAGAGAAGGAGTTTCTCTCGAAAGAAGTGAGTGGGAGGAAAGTAGAACTTGACGAGGTAACTGTACCTGCTCCCTTATTGGAAAATAGTACATCACAGAAAACTGTTTCTGCGACACCTATACCAATTAGTGAGGAAGCTAATGATGATGATCATGAAACTTCAGGGCAAGATGCTACTGAACCACGTAGATCAACCAGAGTGAGATCCGCACCAGAGTGGTACGGTAATCCAGTTCTGGAAGTCATGCTACTAGATCATGATGAACCTACGAACTATGAAGAAGCGATGGTGAGCCCAGATTCCGCAAAGTGGCTTGAGGCCATGAAATCTGAGATGGGATCCATGTATGAGAACAAAGTATGGACTTTGGTTGACTTGCCCGATGATCGGCAAGCAATTGAGAATAAATGGATCTTCAAGAAAAAGACTGACGCTGACGGTAATATTACTGTCTATAAAGCTCGACTTGTCGCAAAAGGTTTTCGACAAGTTCAAGGGGTTGACTACGATGAGACCTTCTCACCCGTAGCGATGCTTAAGTCCGTCAGAATTATGTTAGCAATTGCTGCGTTTTATGATTATGAAATATGGCAAATGGATGTCAAAACTGCATCCCTGAATGGATTTCTGGAAGAAGAGTTGTATATGATGCAACCGGAAGGTTTTGTCGATCCAAAGGGAGCTAACAAAGTGTGCAAACTCCAGCGATCCATTTATGGACTGGTGCAAGCATCTCAGAGTTGGAATAAACGCTTTGATAGTGTGATCAAAGCATTTGGCTTTATACAGACTTTTGGAGAAGCCTGTATTTACAAGAAAGTGAGTGGGAGCTCTGTAGCATTTCTGATATTATATGTGGATGACATATTGCTGATTGGAAATGATATAGAATTTCTGGATAGCATAAAGGGATACTTGAATAAAAGTTTTTCGATGAAAGACCTCGGGGAAGCTGCTTACATATTAGGCATAAAGATCTATAGAGATAGATCAAAACGCTTAATTGGACTTTCACAAAGCACATACCTTGACAAGATTTTGAAGAAGTTCAAAATGGATCAAGCAAAGAAAGGGTTCTTGCCTGTGTTACAAGGTGTGAAGTTGAGTCAGACTCAATGCCCGACCAATGCAGAAGATAGAGAGAAAATGAAAGATGTTCCCTATGCTTCAGCCATAGGCTCTATCATGTATGCAATGCTGTGTACCAGACCTGATGTGTGCCTTGCTATAAGTTTAGCAGGGAGGTACCAAAGTAATCCAGGAGTGGATCACTGGACATCGGTCAAGAACATCCTGAAATACCTGAAAAGTACTAGGGATATGTTTCTCGTATATGGAGGTGACAAAGAGCTCACCGTAAGAGGTTACGTTGATGCAAGCTTTGACACTGATCCGGACGATTCTAAATCGCAAACCGGATACGTGTTTACTTAAACGGTGGAGCTGTCGGTTGGTGCAGTTCTAAACAAAGCGTCGTAGCGGGATCTACATGTGAAGCGGAGTACATAGCTGCTTCGGAAGCAGCGAACGAAGGAGTCTGGATGAAGGAGTTCATATCCGATCTAGGTGTCATACCTAGTGCATCGGGTCCAATGAAAATCTTCTGTGACAATACTGGTGCAATTGCCTTGGCAAAGGAATCCAGATTTCACAAAAGAACCAAACACATCAAGAGACGCTTCAACTCCATCCGGGATTTAGTCCAGGTGGGAGACATAGAGATTTGCAAGATACATACGGATCTGAATGTTGCAGACCCGTTGACTAAGCCTCTTCCACGAGCAAAACATGATCAGCACCAAGGCTCCATGGGTGTTAGAATCATTGTTGTGTAATCTAGATTATTGACTCTAGTGCAAGTGGGAGACTGAAGGAAATATGCCCTAGAGGCAATAATAAAGTTATTATTTATTTCCTTATATCATGATAAAAGTTTATTATTCATGCTAGAATTGTATTAACCGGAAACATAATACATGTGTGAATACATAGACCAACAGAGTGTCACTAGTTTGCCTCTACTTGACTAGCTCGTTAATCAAAGATGGTTATGTTTCCTAACCATGAACAAAGAGTTGTTATTTGATTAACGAGGTCACATCATTAGTTGAATGATCTGATTGACATGACCCATTCCATTAGCTTAGCACCCGATCGTTTAGTATGTTGCTATTGCTTTCTTCATGACTTATACATGTTCCTATAACTATGAGATTATGCAACTCCCGTTTACCGGAGGAACACTTTGGGTACTACCAAACGTCACAACGTAACTGGGTGATTATAAAGGAGTACTACAGGTGTCTCCAATGATAGATGTTGGGTTGGCGTATTTCAAGATTAGGGTTTGTCACTCCGATTGTCGGAGAGGTATCTCTGGGCCCTCTCGGTAATACACATCACATAAGCCTTGCAAGCATAATAACTAAGATGTTAGTTATGAGATGATGTATTACGGAATGAGTAAAGAGACTTGCCAGTAACGAGATTGAACTAGGTATTGGATACCGACGATCGAATCTCGGGCAAGTAACATACCGATGACAAAGGGAACAACGTATGTTGTTATGCGGTCTGACCGATAAAGATCTTCGTAGAATATGTAGGAGCCAATATGGGCATCCAGGTCCCGCTATTGGTTATTGACCGGAGACGTGTCTCGGTCATGTCTACATTGTTCTCGAACCGTAGGGTCCGCACGCTTAACGTTACGATGACAGTTATTATGAGTTTATGCATTTTGATGTACCGAAGGTTGTTCGGAGTCCCGGATGTGATCACGGACATGACGAGGAGTCTCGAAATGGTCGAGACGTAAAGATTGATATATTGGAAGCCTATGTTTGGACACCGGAAGTGTTCCGGGTGAAATCGGGATTTTACCGGATTACCGGGAGGGTTACCGGAACCCCCCGGGAGCCAAATGGGCCAGCATGGGCCTTAGTGGAAAGGTGAGAGGGCAGCCCACATAGGGCTGCGCCTCCCCCCCTCTCCCTAGTCCTATTAGGACTAGGAGAGGGGCCGGCCACCTCTCTCTCTCTCCCCTTTAAGGATTCCTAGTTGGACTAGGATTGGAGGGGGGAGTCCTACTCCCGGTAGGAGTAGGACTCCTCCTGCGCCTCCCTCTCTTTGGCCGGCCAGCCTCCCTCCCTCCATCCTTTATATACGGGGGCAGGGGACACCCCAAGACACACAAGTTGATCCTTGAGATCGTTCCTTAGCCGTGTGCGGTGCCCCCTGCCACCAAATTCCACCTCGATCATACCGTTGTAGTGCTTAGGCGAAGCCCTGCGTCGGTAGTACATCAAGATCGTCACCACGCCGTCGTGCTGACGGAACTCTTCCTCGACGCTTTGCTGGATCGGAGCCCGAGGATCGTCATCGAGCTGAACGTGTGCTAAGAACTCGGAGGTGCCGGAGTAACGGTGCTTGGATCGGTCGGATCGGGAAGAAGACGTACGACTACTTCCTCTACGTTGTGTGATCGCTTCCGCAGTCGGTCTGCGTTGGTACGTAGACAACACTCTCCCCCTCGTTGCTATGCATCACCATGATCTTGTGTGTGCGTAGGAAAATTTTCGAAATTACTACGTTCCCAACAAAAGGGAACAACGTATGTTGTTATGCGGTCTGATCGATAAAGATCTTCGTAGAATATGTAGGAGCCAATATGGGCATCTAGGTCCCGCTGTTGGTTATTGACCAGAGATGTGTCTCGGTCATGTCTACATTGTTCTCGAACCGTAGGGTCCGCACGCTTAAGGTTTCGATGACAGTTATATTATGAGTTTATGAGTTTTGATGTACCGAAGGAGTTCGGCGTCCCGGATGAGATCGGGGACATGACGAGGAGTCTCGAAATGGTCGAGACGTAAAGATCGATATATTGGACGGCTATATTCGGACACCGGAAGTGTTCCGGGGAAGTTTCGGATAAAACCGGAGAACCGGGGGTTACCGGAACCCCCCGGGGGGGTTAATGGGCCTCATGGGCCTATAGTGGAAAAGAGGAAAGGCAGCCAGGGCAGGCCGCGCGCCCCCTCTCCCCCTAGTCCGAATTGGACAAGGAGGGAGGGGCGGCGCCCCCCCTTTCCTTCCTCTCCTCTCTCCCTTCCTTCCCCCTCTCCTACTTGGACAAGGAAAGGGAGGGGAGTCCTACTCCCGGTAGGAGTAGGACTCCTCCTGCGCGCCTCCTACTAGGGTCGGCCGCACCCCCCTTGGCTCCTTTATATACGGGGGCAAGGGGCACCCTAGGACACAGAAGTTGATCTTCGTGATCGTTCCTTAGCCGTGTGCGGTGCCCCCCTCCACGATATTACACCTCGATCATATTGTAGCGGTGCTTAGGCGAAGCCCTGCGACGGTTAAACATCAAGATCGTCACCACGCCGTCGTGCTGACGAAACTCCTCCCCGAAGTTTTGCTGGATCGGAGCCCGGGGTGCGTCATTGAGCTGTACGTGTGTCAAGAACTTGGAGGTGCCGGAGTAACGGTGCTTGGATCGGTTGGACCGGGAAGACGTACGACTACTTCCTCTACGTTGCGTCAATGCTTCCGCTTCGGTCTACGAGGGTATGTAGACAACACTCTCCCCTCTCGTTGCTATGCATCACCATGATCTTGCGTGTGCGTAGGAATTTTTTTGAAATTACTACGTTCCCCAACAACCCCTCCCAAACCCCGCTAACCCTAGCGCTGAACAAGGACCGTTCATCTAACCCTAGCGGCGATCAAGGGCTGTCGATCTAACCCTTCTAGAAGGAATCTGCGGGGAGGAGGGGGGCGATCCGCGAGATGCAATCTGATTGGCTGGGATACCCATTGTTTTTTAAAACAAATACCGGGCACGCTGGATGGACCGTTGGGCCGTCTCGTGCTCTGGGCCTGAGACCGCAGTAAATAGCCTGTCTCAGCCTTTCCAGGCCTTGCATGCATGGAGGCGGCGACGTGGATTTGCATGCACGGGAGGCGGCGACGTGCATGCATGCAAGCGAGGCGAGCGAGGCGCGCTAGGTGAGCTAGGCTAGCGATGCGAGCTAGGTGGTTCAGTGCAGTGGTTCAGGGCAGCGATTCACATGCACCGCCCGGTCAAAGAGCTATGCAGTGATTCAGATGCACGCACGCGTCCCATGCATCGTTTTGTGCAAAAAATTAAGTGTGCAAAACGTAACGGATACACACACGCGTCCGGATTCACACACGCACCGTTCTCATCCTTTCTCTCTTCCTCTCCCACGCACAGGCCTATAAATGGGGTGCCTTTCTTCCTCTCCCACCCACAAGCCAGATCTGATCCTCTCCAACTTCAAACACCCAAGCGACCGAGCCCTCCCCAAGCGAGACCAAGTGAAGATGCAGTTCAACGGGCCGACCTTCAACCGTCCGCCTGTCGTGCCGGAGCTGCGCTACCCACCGGGCGTGCTCGTGGAGAGGGAGCTCCGTGTGTGGGCTATTTCAAGGTGGAGGGGTTCCGTCGAACTCACCCGCGCCTTCCTCAGAGCCGGCTATGCCCACCTCCCATGGGGCCCGCCAAGGATGTTCACCCTCAACAAGGTTCGTGACCGCGGCGGCATCCTCCTACTGCTCACGGTCACCTTCACCAACCCGTTTGACGCGCGCAAGCTCCTCGGCCAAGTCTTTTGGTGCGGCTGCGAGGCCATCTTCTTCACCATCTACAACATCTACACCAACTACGAACGCATCTTCCCCGCTCCAGGCCAGATGCACTCCCTTCCCTACGACGAGGAGGAGGAGGTGTGAAGATGAAGACGGTGTTCAAGGGGCGCGCGCGGCCAAGGTGGAAGAAGAAGGTCAAGATGAAGATGTTCAAGCCCGGAGTCAAGCTCGTCATGTTTCGTTTTTTATTTTGTTGCTTTTCTATGTCGTGTCGTGTCGTGTCATGTTTCGTCATGTGTCTGTGAACTGTGAACTTATCTAAGTTATTGCAATGGTACGGTGTGTTCCTGAAGGAAATATGCCCTAGAGGCAATAATAAAGTTATTATTTATTTCCTTATATCATGATAAATGTTTATTATTCATGCTAGAATTGTATTAACCGGAAACATAATACATGTGTGAATACATAGACAAACAGAGTGTCACTAGTATGCCTCTACTTGACTAGCTCGTTAATCAAAGATGGTTATGTTTCCTAACCATGAACAAAGAGTTGTTATTTGATTAACGAGGTCACATCATTAGTTGAATGATCTGATTGACATGACCCATTCCATTAGCTTAGCACCCGATCATTTAGTATGTTGCTATTGCTTTCTTCATGACTTATACATGTTCCTATAACTATGAGATTATGCAACTCCCGTTTACCGGAGGAATACTTTGGGTACTACCAAACGTCACAACGTAACTGGGTGATTATAAAGGAGTACTACAGGTGTCTCCAATGGTAGATGTTGGGTTGGCGTATTTCGAGATTAGGGTTTGTCACTCCGAGTGTCGGAGAGGTATCTCTGGGCCCTCTCGGTAATGCACATCACATAAGCCTTGCAAGCACTGCAACTAATATGTTAGTTGTGAGATGATGTATTACGGAACGAGAAAAGAGACTTGCCGGTAACGAGATTGAACTAGGTATTGGATACCGACGATCGAATCTCGGGCAAGTAACATACCGATGACAAAGGGAACAACGTATGTTGTTATGCGGTCTGACCGATAAAGATCTTCGTAGAATATGTAGGAGCCAATATGGGCATCCAGGTCCCGCTATTGGTTATTGACCGGAGACGTGTCTCGGTCATGTCTACATTGTTCTCGAACCGTAGGGTCCGCACGCTTAAGGTTTCGATGACAGTTATATTATGAGTTTATGAGTTTTGATGTACCGAAGGAGTTCGGAGTCCCGGATGAGATCGGGGACATGACGAGGAGTCTCGAAATGGTCGAGACGTAAAGATCGATATATTGGACGACTATATTCGGACATCGGAAAGGTTCCGAGTGATTCGGGTATTTTCGGAGGTACGGGGGAGTTACGGGAATACGGGGAAGAGTAATGGGCCTTGACGGGCTTTAGTGGGAAGAGGAAAAGGCTGCTGCGCCCCCCCTCCCCTTTGGTCCGAATTGGACTAGGGAAAAGGGGGTCGGCCACCTCTCCTTCTCCTCCTATTCCTTCTCCCTTCCTCCCCTTTTGGTGGACTCCTACTAGGACTTGGAGTCCTAATAGGACTCCCATCCTGGCCGCACCCTATGCCTTGGCCGGCCTCCTCCTCCTCCATCCTTTATATACAGGGGCAGGGGGCACCCCATAGAGACAAGTTGATCCTTGAGATCGTTCCTTAGCCGTGTGCGGTGCCCCCTGCCACCAAATTCCACCTCGATCATACCGTTGTAGTGCTTAGGCGAAGCCCTGCGTCGGTAGTACATCAAGATCGTCACCACGCCGTCGTGCTGACGGAACTCTTCCTCGACGCTTTGCTGGATCGGAGCCCGAGGATCGTCATCGAGCTGAACATGTGCTAAGAACTCGGAGGTGCCGGAGTAACGGTGCTTGGATCGGTCGGATCGGGAAGACGTACGACTACTTCCTCTACGTTGTGTGATCGCTTCCGCAGTCGGTCTGCGTTGGTACGTAGACAACACTCTCCCCTCTCGTTGCTATGCATCACCATGATCTTGCGTGTGCGTAGGAAAATTTTCGAAATTACTACGTTCCCCAACAGTTCCATCTTATCTAAGTTATTAGGGTTTATTATGTGTGTTAAAAAATGTACGTGCCCAAACATATCATTTGTTCCCTAAACAAGTCATGAAGTTCGAGAACTTGTGGTTTTCATTAATGAAAATCGAAGGGGGTGAGAAGCCCTCTGTTTCATTCAAACAAAAAGTCATGAACTAACATGCAAATTTATTCTCTTTAAATCCTAAACCAAGTGCCACTCTATCCCTAGACCAAGTGCCACTCTGACCAAAATCATGTGGTAGTGCAACATACATTTTCAACCTTCCAACCCTCCAAAATTTAAGTGCAAAACAATGGAAAAACACTCTCACGCGTGTCCAAACATTCACGGTCTCACTATTTTTTTTAAAAAAAATTCAAAATCTCACTATGTATACCTTCCTTCCCTATCCATCTCAAAGTTTTGCCATCTGTCCTAGCGGTTACCAGCGCAGCCGTAAACACCACAAACCACGCGGTCCTGGGTTCGAGTCCCCAGCCGCACCAATTTTTTGTGCATTTTCCACCCTTCATTTTTTAGACAAATTATGTTTTTCTCAATGTAATGCCCTTAAAAATTGTTCATTTATTTTGGCACCTGGCGTAAACCTCTAACAGAGCTGAGCCACATTTTCCATGACATTTTGGTCTTTGATTTAAATCACGGTGTATTTGAATTGGATTAATTAACAGCTCCAAAAAAATTCGAACCTTAATTGTTTGGCTCCGGAATAATTCAATTAGCTTCCAAAAAAAAGTTCCAGCATTATGATTTACTGCCTAAATTAAATCAGAATAGAAAACAGAAAAATACGCAAGAGAACCCCCGAATGGGCCTAATTGGATGCAATTGGCCCATTAGTCTAGCCTGCACTTGGCTCTACGCTCTGAATCTGGCCCAAGAGTAACCTTTTTTTGGACAGAAAGGCAGAGCAGAGAGCTGCATTTCATTGATCAAAAGTTTCTGAATTCCTAATTTCTTCTCTTTTTTCCAACATATTTAAATGTTGGTCACTTCTTCTCTTTTTGTTTCAACATTTAAACAACCTTTAAACAACTTTAACCAACATTTAAACTAGGTGGATTTCTCAAACAATTTCAAGATTACAAATTCCTCCATAATTCATGCCTTTCCATACATTTTCAACATCACAACCAGTGCGATTACCATACCTACAAATGCCCAAAAGTATTTGCAAATGGGTATTGGTAGTGCTTGATCTTCAAGCTTCCTAACCTTCTTCTTCAACATCCTAAGCTCAACAGCTAGCTCTCTGTCAGTGCGTGCTTCGCCCTTCATCCCTTCTTTCGGAGCTCGTGGTGCGGCCACTGCCGTTCGTGGCAGCATGCGCAACCATTCTTCATGCTCTTCTTGCAGTTCATTCATCAGAGTCTTGGCCAGAGCATCGACCCAAAGAAAGAAGCATGTCACCTGCATGAACACCAAACAGATCAACCCATTGCTCAAAGATCCCGACCACGAAAATGGTGCAATTGCCCCGATTCTTACCCCATTCTCGCTGCACACATAGAACGGACGATTCTTGTTCCTCGGTGTCTGAGAAACCCTTCGATCAACGCCCGCCCGGCACCGCGGACAGACGAAGACAGGCATGTCCACACGCGCCCGGCTCTGCATCCGCGAGGTGGCGCGGGAGCTTGAGGAAGACATGGAGCTCGGAGTCGAAGGGATCTCAACGCCGCCGCGCCCTCCACTGCTAGCTTCCCACCACCGCGCCCTCCACAGCTAGCTTCCCGCCGCCGTGCTCTCTCTCTCTCGCCGTGGTCACTGTTGTGCTCTCTGTCGCCGTGGTCACCGCCGCTGTCGCCCGCTTATATAGCACACCCGCCAACGGCTCTCTGCTGGGTCCCACAAGCCACGCGTGCAACGGTCTGAATAAAATTGGCCGTTTCTGTCGCCTGGTCCCACCTGTAAGGGCTGAGTCAAAAGGTTGACCTGACGGAGACGGCAGAGTTCACAGAACGAGTCGGTGCGCACGGACTAGGGGCAAAACTGAGCATAATTCGCATCTGAGGGCAAAACTGAGCACATGGACACCACTGAGGGCAAAAGGATAATTAACCCTATTTTTAAGATGATGTTTTAAATTCTGTGCGAACTCATGGACCATGTAGCATAATTTAAACAACTAATAATATATGAAAAAATTAACTTCCATAGTAACGCACAAGCATTTAGCCAGTAGTTTTTACTAAATTCGAAGAAGTGCTCATAAATTTTTTTCACAATGGTACTCAATTAGTGCGGAGAAATAAAATGGTACACCATAATAAGTGAGGATGCTGGACGAATTTCACACGAACATAACTAATAGCAACCGATTAGCACTCTCATTATAAATACATATAAATCTCAATAACTATTTTATCACAAGAAAATTAATGAGATAAAAAGTTACAACTCGAAGCTGTTATCTCCACCCTTTATCATACTTGAAGATGCTATCTTCAACCGTTGCACACTAACTCAGCTAGTGATATCATCTACTCCACTCACAATTGGGCTAGGACAGGGCCCCTAGCTTGCAAAAGAAAATAGATTTCTTCCATGTTAGCTAATTAAGGACGTATGTACTTTTACCTACCCATATAATGCATGCACAAATAGCTTCGGACAAACTTTGTGTGAAAGTTGTGGGGCGGTTTTCCTGCAAAAATAAATCTCAGTGCATGCTTCCTAGATGATATTAAGATATAGCTAACTAAGCAGTCCAAAATATCCGTACCTTTCATTCGCAAAAGCAATGGGCAGTAAGAACATGGTGGCTATTACATGCCTGTAGAAATTAAGGACGTATGTACTTGTACCTTGGTTAAAAGCAGCTTTGGTAAGTATTTGCATAACCCCATAGATAAACCTTAGAGCAACTCTAGCAGACCCTGCAAAAATACGACCCGCAAGACGCGTTTGCGGTTTGAGGAAAATCACGTTTGTGGGTGAAAAACATGTGCGTCCGAGCAGAACCCGTATCTAAACCTGCATAATTTGAAAAAAAATTCTTTCGCGGGAGAAATTGCACAAACATAGTTCATCACATACTACATAGTTCATCACATGATCAACAAACTACAAGCATAGCTATACTATATACTACGTTAAACTAGTACTAGGGGGTCGGATCTGATGGCGGCGAGGTTGCGGCAAACTGGACGACGACATGGAGGAGCCAGACGCTCAATCCTCCTCGCCGGAGCTGCACAGATCGACGTACTTCTCTGCCTGCTCCGCGCGGATGCGACGCCACTCATCAGCCTTCTTGTTGGCGGCGACGTTGTCGGCGACCGCCTGCCGCCACTCGAGGGCTTCGAGCTCCTCGGCGTGGCGCCGGCGCTCCTCCTCCTCGTGCACGCTCCGCTCGGCGATGGCGGCGGCGACGGCGTCGAAGTCCGCGATGTAGTCCACGGGCCCGACGACTCCGCGGCGGCCAAGAGCGGGCTCCTCAGGATCCTCCTTCACAGGCACGAAGGGGAACGGCGCCGGCGGCTCCGGCTCCTCCTCCTCGTCCGACCACTCCCTCTTCACGGGGAGGAAGCCCGCGGCGGAGGAGGAGGAGGATCCGGCGTAGGAAGACCTCGCGGAGGAGAAGGACGCGCGCCGGCGGTCGAAGCTCGCCGGCAGCGACAGCCCGTGGTTGGTCCACCTCCGGGCGCCGCGCTTCCTCGCGCCGTCGGACCGGACGCGCCGCTCGCGCTCTGGGTCCCTCTCACGGCCGGATCTGCTGCCGGAGCCGCGTCCGGAGCTCCACATTCGCCCCCACATGGCGGCTGGAGGCGGGGCGGAGGGTCGCCGGGGCGAGAAATTGGGAGAGGGGAAAGGGGAATCGGGTGGCTTGCGGCGGCGGGGGATAGGGTTTGGACCCACAAAAAGATCGCGGAACCGCACTTATAGTGCTCGGGGCGTGCGGTTTGCGGGCTGCGGCAAAAAAATTTGCGAGCCGGTCGAATATGCGGGCTCTTTTCTGACCGGAAAATTGGCCCGAACCCGCATACTCGCAGGAATTTTTGCGGGCCGGGCGTTTTGCGGCGTCTGCTAGAGTTGCTCTTAAGAGAAATGAAACAACATAAGGTGCTGTATTTCCCATTACTCTCGTTGTTAGAACTTCAAAGACGATTGCCAAGATATGTTGGGTTTCGTCCATGGACCTATCGCATAAAAATAGACGAACAAACAGGATAAGAAACTTTTAGCCTAGGGATCGTATCGTGCACTCCTTTTCTTGTCTTCATTTCTCATTTTCTTGTGCTTCTTACACGGTGCAGCTTTCATGTGTGTATATACACAACACAGCTAGCTCCAAGACGCAAACCCATCACGTTCGGTAACGAAGTTTAGCATTACACGGACTAGTACACGTATACACCGGATGGCTACATGTCTTAATCTGAGTAGTGCTAATCCTACTCATGCTAGGAGACGACCAATTCATGGCATGCAAGCCATCAGACAAACGGACACGATTGTTACCTGGGAAGTAAACTGACTCGATCTAAACTTTCCTACTTTATTAGTACTATAATACACGTAGGCGTGTTTGGATTACTCCAACAAAATACCAGTACTTCCTCGCAAAAAAAAAAACCAGTACTTGCCCACACGTCAAATATCCGGCATCAGAAAAAAATTGAGGGGGCATCGGGACATTTCATCAAGGCTTTCCAAGTTACATAAACAGATCTAGTTGGCTTAGCCGCTCTTCTCTTGTATATCATACTAGTTTAGATCAATGATGAAACATGTGTATGTGACCATGTAATTGCATGTATTCGAGACTTGTAATAATTGTATTGCTATTTTGAGACGATGATGAGAAATTTGTGTTGGATCATTATGATGATGATGATGATGATGATGATGATGATGAGACTATGTTGTAGCATTTTGATGATGATGATGACGATAAGACATTCTTGTCTCATATAGTTTCAATGTATGTGCATGTTGCTATCATATAAAACCTGTATAAATACTACGTAAATACACACAAAAAACAAAATTTACAAAAACTTAGCAGTGGCACGAGGTAAGAGGGTAGAAGCAGCCCCGGGGCAGCGCTCCTGCTACACAGAGTTAGCAGTAGCACGAGGATCAAACCAGTGCTGCAGCTAGTTAGCAGTAGCATTGGGTGTGGAACCACGCTACTGCTAACTCTATACTGCTAGAAAGTTAGTTGCAGCGCGCCCCCGCGCTACTGCTAGGTCTTTACCCCGTGCTATTATTAGGCTTTTTCCTAGTAGTGGTAGTAGATGCATTGTCATGACTTGAGGGCAAGGCGCATTTTCAAGGGGGCATAAGTTCTTGTAAAAAAACTAGGGGGCACGAGTGTAACAGCCGTACCAATTGAGAGTCTGGGTCTGCAGATAGTGGGCCTTTGGCCATGTGGACACAATGTACAAAATGCAGGCATCATTGGCTAAAATCCCAATGGCGCGCCAGTGGCCCCTGAGTTGTTATTTCGGTTCCCTGGCGGTGGGGGTGGTAGAGGTTGGTTGCGCAATCTCAATGATGAAGACCACCGCAGCAAGGGTTGGTCGCTCCCTTGAACCCCGTCCCTGCACAAAGAGTTGCGCTCGAAGATCCCGCTCACGCCTGACCTCATCCTTGCCCGCCATCCCTTCATCACGTGGCCTCTTGCCGTTGTTGTCGGAGAAGCGCATCCACTCCTTGTCCATCTTCTCCACCCTCTCGGCGAGACCCGTCGCCTCCTCTATAGAAATGTTAGCGCGCCCGACCTCATAATGTCGCGTTTGGCAGCAGGAAACACTAGCGTGGCCTCACTCACCCCCTTGTATATCCACGACCATCGCTTTATATGCAAGCACCGCACGGGCTGCACTAGGCCGATTGAAGCTGTTTGACTCACCTCCTGCACCGCGTCAGATGGTATACTTTGCCGGGTTTCCAGATAAGTGAAACTAAACCTGGAACACCGCCCCCCATTGGCCCATCTCCACTTCACCCGATGACCTAGGCACCACAGACACAAACTCTGGACCGCGGACCAACAAGGGGAAACCCATCGCAGATGCCAGAGGAGGGAAATTAACCTAGCCCATATTCGGCGGCAGCGCCACCATCACCTCCGCCCTCCCTTCCCTTCCCTTTTGTCAAAAAAAAACCGAACCTCCGCCCTCCCTTCCTCGCACATCTCCGGTCCGACCTGCACCACGCATGGTCTCGCAAGAAGGAACAGCCACTAGGAGGTTGAGGACGCACAACAAGTCGGAGCCAAATCCACACCCTCGCCTCCGTCAACACATTGCGCCAACCCGCATGACCCATTTTCCACCTCCGTGGGTAAGATCAACCCGAACCCTTGCCAGAGCTGCCACCGTCGAATGCCCTAGACATCACCTTGGCTCAACTCTTCGACACCGCTGACACCACACCAACGTTCGTGGCCAGCACCCCATCCGACTCCGAGATCTGATGAGTAGTTGTTGCGTCTGCCACATCACCACCACGGCAAGGCGGCGGGTCCCTCCCTCCTGCGGCGGCCAGGCTCAGATCAACTTCAGGCCACAAATCTTCCTCGGTCCAAGACACACTAGCCACCGCCCAAAAACGGCTAACTCGTGGCTCCGTCCCACATGTCTGCCCGCGCCGAGTTATTTACCCAAAACCACCACACTTGAGGCTAGGGTAACAACTTGATACCACATTCTAGCCACGGCACAAAAAACCACCAGAAATGCGCCTAATGCGTAACGCGGAGTTCTGATTGTCTTATTTACCCGTGAAAACAGCGAAACCGACAAGCTGGCCCCACCTGTCAGGCTGACGTGGCCTGCCTATGTGTACAATTCGCTGATGTGGCCCAAGACTCCACCCGTCGGATGCATCTCTTCTTCCCTTCTCTCTCCCTCCTGTCAAAAAAAAAACCCTGACCATAGCCATATCCCGCGCCGCCGCCAGGGTCCAACTCCGGCGAGCCACCCCACCACCGACGTGGTGCCCGGCCGCCACAGCCACCTACCATTCGGCTGGGAACCGACCAGGGCCCGACCAGTGGCTGGCGGCGCGACCAGCAGCTGGCGGCCGACCGGGACGCGACCAGGGGCTGGCGGCGCGAGCAACGGCTGTTGGCCGACCGGCTACGCGGCCAGCGGCTGGTGGCCCACCGGCGACGCGACCAGTGGCTAGCGGCGGAAGAAGCATCGGGCCGTGCCCCGAGTCGTCTCCTGTGCGGCATCCTGCTCGGGCTAATGGATGTGGATGCAACGTCGGGCCTCGTGGGCGCCCCAGTGGAGCACGCACGGGCGGCAATGGAGCTGCTGTACAGCTTTCGGCGGCACCCGACAGCGTGCAGGGACGCTCTGGCCGCGCTTGTGCTGGCGGGCGCCATGGAGGGCATCTCCGGCCGCGGCCGCGAGTCCGCCATCGGCGTCCTCTGCGCCCGAGCCCACCGTCGCCTTGACAGCCATAGAAGACCACCATGGGCGCCGCCCGAGCCTCTCCTTGCCACGGCTGCATCAGCCGGCTCTCCGGTGCGCCGCCGCGCGGCCTCGCCTGGTCGTGGTACCACCGAGAACACGCCCATAGCCTGTTCGTTGAAATGCCCATGAGATAATGGAGACAGAAATAAGAAAAAAGTGAAAAAAGATAAAGACTTGAGTCATTGACAGGTGGGACCCCAGTCCAACTCAGCATATTGTCCATGTAGGCATGCCACGTTGGCCCGACAAGCGGGCCCCATCTGTTGGTTTCGCTGTTTTCACGACCAGATTCCAGCATCAGTGCTCCGCCTTATGTATTAGGCGCATTTCTGGTGATTTTTTGTGCCCTGGCTAGAATGTGGTACCAAGTTGTTACCCTAACTCTAAATGTGATGGTTTTGGATAAATAACTCATGCGCGCCCGCCGGTGGCCATCTCCCAGCTACGACACACCCTCCCCACCATCACCACATCAGAATACTGCCCCGGCTAGCACCTTTCCCGGGGTCACCAGTGAGTCGCATCACCACGGAGTCGCGAAAGCACACGTTCGCAACGCTCAGAATCTCCTCTCCTCTACAACACGAGCCCAAAAGCAAAAACTTTCTTCAAGCCGTGAACAAGCAATTAAGGCTGCTGCTCTCATTCTTGGTGTGCTCCCTATGCTCCATGTCGAAAACATCAATTTTCAATGTTTCAAATCTTCTGAAGAAAAATTGTGAATATTCACAAGGAATGTGACTACATCCCCTAAAAATTTCAGGTCCAAACTCGAAATGTACAATGAGAAACAAAAGACAAATTCAGATGTGAATAGTGTCAATGTTGCTTTTGTCTTTTTATGACACTATTAATGCTTTATTTCACTTTTTTTTCTCAATGTGCTTTTAGAGTTTGGACCTGGAATTTTTAGGAATTGTAGCCACATTCCTTGTAAACATTCATATTTTTTCTAGAATTTTTTAAACCATTTGAAGTTGATTTATTTGAAGTTGGAGCATGGGGAGCACCCCAAGAATGGGAGCATTTGATATTTGTTGACGTATAATGTGCTGCCTAGTCTGTTCCATCAGATTGGACATTTGGTTGCATTGGCTAGAGCATGCACTTCTACATGGTATCGGAGCCAAGAGATCTTGAGTTCAAGCATGCACTTCTATAATATTTCCCCGAGCTGACTGGCAGTAACCAGTAGTCGCTCTATTTTCATTTACTCTACATATTACCTTTGTTTCAAGTCAAACTTTGTGAACTTTGATCAAATTTATACAAACAATTATTAATCCACAATTTCAAATCAATACCATTAGAATTAACATTGAATATATATTTATTATTGTCAAAGTTTGTATTATTTTCTATAAACTTGGTCAAACCTTATAAATTTTGACTTTGGTCAAAGCTAATGTGCGGAGTAAATAAAAATGGAGTATTACAGATATGTGAACAGCTTCTGGTGGGCAGACCCAAGGCAAAAGCTTCTACACCTAACAACGTTTGCTGCTCACCGTGTCATTTGGGTGCATCAGTCCTCTCTTTCGAATCAGGCACTGGCTTGATTGAATCATGCGTTGCTGGAACTGGTGCACCGCTTTCTTGTTCCTCCAAATCGAAGCATGATCCGTTTTCTCTGCTACCTCCTTGTTTGCAGAGAGCTACTTGCTCTATACTCTTCCCCCAGAGAACATTGTACAGACCGCCAACCATCAGCGCTCCACTAATTACACTGTTTATCAGAGGAAAAATTTCAAAAGAATTTCCTTTCTGGTGTAGTTTTTCTGTCTAACAAGAAAACATTAAGAAGAAATGAACCTTCCAAGGCTGACCGGTTCTCCTATGAGTAGTGACAGAATGACCGTGATAACCAAAGTTAGGGGCACTGTCATGGACAGGAATACTGGGCCGCACCTGCCGATTACCCAGATTTGCAGGTAATTTACCAATGCGGAAACAAATACGCCCTACAAGTGAAGTAATTTCACAGAGATTAGCATTTTTGTTTTCTACTTCCACGGTAACAGTCTTCTAATGAATCAACGATTTGCTGCTGCTGAGGGGATTCTTATACTTACACAATAGACGATAGCGACAAGCCCTACATCCAAACTCAGCTTCCATCTTGAAAAGTCTCTCTCCATCACTAGAGCCATAAAAAAAGATTGAACAGTCGCAAAGACAAGCTGAAGGCTAGTGTTAAGCAGTATGGATGGATACTCCTCCAGCAATGGGCCCTAGAAAGCAACATGCAGGCTAAATTTAGGATGAATAAATTAGCATCACAACATGCCCACACACACTTGAATGTGTAACCTGTGCACACAGCGAGATGCATACCTGAAACACTGTCCAAAGAGCAAACAATACAGTCGCAAGAGACTGCAGGAGAATTCCCAATATCCAGCTCCTTGAGGGATGAGTATCAACTTGACTCGCGTGGTGAAAAAGATGGTAATGGACAACAGATTTGAGCTCCGGTCCTTGGTATAACGTTAGTACAGTAACACCAGCCGCACAAAGAACTATACCAGAAACTTTCATAATCCCATGGAAGCGCTTTATTTGCAAAGACTCCATTCTACCATATGGAGAAGAACAAATCACTCCCTATTACACGGAATTTTTATCATAAAAGTTCACATTGTATATAAAGCAAGTCAAACTAATTTCCAGTCCCACTATCTTTACTACACCATGTTCATCAATGCACTCACATCTACACTAAAGTATATATGTTTAGACTACTAAATACTAATGGTAATGATCAGAATTGGTGGCCGTGCGTTCACTTCTTAAGTTATTAGTAATTACCACAGATGTCATCCTTTTTTAAGAGGATGTACGAATGGTTGATTCGATTTGTAGGGCGTATTTTTTAGATGATCTTTCTAAAGTTTGTACGAACGCATGGACTGTCTGGCACAAGCATTTTATCCATTGTAATATATAACAGGAAATAACTTCCGTAGCAGCAAGAGCATTTAGATCATATTTTTTACTAAATTCGAAGAAGCGCAATAAACAAATTTCACAATGGTACTCAATTAGTGCGGATTAAAAAATTGGTACACCCTAATAAGTTAGGGCTGTTGGTCAAATGTCAGATGAACATAACCAATAGGAACTGATTAGCACTCCTACTATATATAATTAAATATAAATCGCTGTACTATTTTATGGCAGCAAAATTAATGAGAGAGAAAGTTACCACTCAAAGGTGTTATCTCCACCCTTTAAATCACTTATAGGTGATACTTCCAATCGTTCCACACATAACTCAGCTAGTGATATCATCTGCTCCCACTCGCACTTAGTTTGATGACATATTTAAATTGTACTCCCTCCGTCTCATAATATAAGACATTTTTGCAAGCTAACATAGCTTGCAAAAACATCTTATATTGTGGGACGGAAGGAGTATTTACCACAAGGCAAAGTAGAAACTAGCCTTAGGAAGTAATTCAGTTATCATTAATAACACATACCCCAACAGAAGAGCCAAAATAAAAGTTAAAACTGGCAGGAGATTGATTACTGCAGAAGCAGAAGCTGCTGAAGCATATTTGAGGCCAACACATGATATGTTAAAAGGAGCAGACATCCTGGGGAAATGAAACAAGAGTATAAGATGTATAACATTAATAAAACAAATGAATCAGTTTAACTAAGAAATACCAAAGGGTCTATTGTACGATGGAAAAAAGATGGTATGGTTAATACAATAACTATTTCCATAATTTTTAGCTTTGCACAACACCTCCGTAGAAAGTTGATCAATTAACCTAAGAAAAATACCTACTTTCCCCACAAAGATGAACAACAATTTTTGCAATTAGTGTAACAATTGGAAATATATATTAAATCTGGTAAAACCGAAATTCTCTGCCAGAAAGGACAGATTGCCATTGATGAAGGTGATGAGTATACTACACTAAAACCAAAATGACCGAGCAAGGATTTAATGAAATAAAGGAAATTTGTATATTGCAAGGGCACACAAAAGAGTTTCAAGCATATAAAGTTTGGATAAGAACAAACATAATGATACAGTTATGGTATTGGATAGATATCTAACAACTTCATGTCACCATTCCCGCATTAATACTCTCATCCCAATAAAATACAAAATTTATGAGAAAATAATGCGCTCTTGCAAATAATATTTTTAATCTAACAGTGCCATTTGATAAACAAGAAGAACACATGTATAAAAACATTTCTGGCTTGTACTTTGACCTACCCATATAATGCATGCACAAATAGCTTCAGACAGACTTTGTATGACATTTGTGGGGCCGTTTTCCTGCAAAATAAATCTCAGTGCATGCTTCCTAGATGGCATCCAGATCTAGGTAACTAAGAAGCCAAAATTCTGCATACCTTTCAATCACAAAAGCAATGGGCAGTAAGAACATTGTGGCTATTGCATGCCTGTAGAAATTAAGAACGTATGTACTTGTACCTTCGTTAAAAGCAGCTTTGGTAAGTATATGCATGACTCCATAGATAAACCTTAAGAGAAATGAAAGAACATAAGGTGTTGTGTTTCCCATTACTATAGTTTGTTAGAACTTCAAAGATGATTGCTTATATACCACTACTTGCCCATCAAGACACGTCAAACATTCGGCATCAGGATAATTAATCAAACCCTCACTGTCATAAGGTTGGTTCAGATTCATAATCCACTTAAGCAAAATATATTTTATGTATGCTTTACTATGTACATACCACACAAGTCACTCACTTTAATCAAGGTTAAAAAATGGCATCAAACTCTTTTTAGGTCTAACAAGTTGGTTACATCATACCAGCAGAACATATATTTCAACAAATTAGGTATATCAGTCACAAGGTGCTTGTGTACTTATTAGAATGCATGATGCATCCACTCAAAGCATATATTGGCATTTATTTGAATAATCCCAGCACTTGAACATTATTATGGCACGAATGAAAAGTCGTGTATACTGGTAGTATTATTCATCTCAGGTTGTTCATCTCTCTAGAAAAGAAAGTAGGAACTTCATAGTACTTCAGTTGCAGTTAAAAACTAAAGCATATTAATATTTGTAAAGGAGAAAGGATTCAACAGTTCCAACTTTCAATCTCAAGGTGACTCAGATGCTTTTTGGACATTCCCTGCAAAAATTATACTCGGTGACTAATGCTCAGTGAGTCATTTCGCATTGTATATTTCTATAGACATTATTATATTTGAAAGAGATCTTTTAGTAGACACATTATACAAATGCATCTTTGGAGGGATCAATGGCAAAAGTGACACATGATGTGGAAAAGGAAGAGGACAGTAGTAAATACTTGCATCTTTATGAAGGGTGGAGTGCTTAGTGGCATAAGTGGCACATGATGTTGAAAAGGAAAAGGGCGGCAGCTAAGGACCAGTAAAATGGTCATAGGAAAAGTTGCATTAGTGTCTACCAGCAAAAGGGCCCGTGCATTGCAACGGGAGAAAAAAAATCATAATGTCCAAAGGCTATGACAACATTTTGCTGCGTCACAGATAAAATTTCAGTGAACATTTTGTTCAATTTCATCAACATTTTTTAATAAAGGAAGTTTTTCAAACAAACCATGAACATTTTTTCATTTCCAAACATTTGTTTTCAAAATTGCTAACATTTTTTGAATATGCAAATATTTTTTAAATCCACAAAAAAAATTATGACTTAATGAAAATTTTATATAAAAATTCGTTTTTAAAATATTTTGAACTCTTTTGATGTACCAAATTATTTAAAGGATGAAAAACAAAAAGAGAAAATAAAAAATAAAAAAAAAATTAGAAACAGGCTGCCCGCACATGGGCCGGCCCAAACGGGCGTGCTGCGTCTTCTCGAAGCACGCAGAGTGCAGTATAGGAGGCCCTATTCCGTGGGCCGGTCGGAAATTCCTATGTGTGAAATATTTTTTGTCATTTATAGGTGGCATCGATGGTAATATTTGCAACTTTAGTGTGACGATTTATGTGACCTACCACAAGAAGCACTCATGACTCTATTATTAGATATAGACTGCCATGTAAACGACACTAAATCTAGAACAACACTTTCATTCTGTTTAAAGAATAAACTGCCATGCTTCTAAAAAAATGGTTTAGAGTAACTTTTTTTTTCGAACATCAGTATAGACGTAAGCGCTCATATACATGCGCATACACTCACTCGGCATATCATCTTGAGACTTACGAAGTTACCGTAGGTCACCGTAGACGTCTACTTTCACTGAATGCGCATCGCCGGAAATCCTAAAATAAATCGAGGAATAAATGCGAGCACCAGGATTAGATATAGACTGCTATGTAAACGACACTAAATCTAGAACAACACTTTCATTCTGTTTAAAGAATAAACTGCCATGCTTCTAAAAAAATGGTTTAGAGTAACTTTTTTTTTCGAACATCAGTATAGACGCAAGCGCTCATATACATGCGCATACACTCACTCGGCATATCATCTTGAGATTTACGAAATTACCGTAGGTCACCGTAGACGTCTACTCCCACTGAATGCGCATCGCCGGAAATCCTAAAATAAATCGAGGAATAAATGCGAGCACCAGGATTTGAACTCTGGTGGGCTAGGGATATCACAGTCCCGCTAACCATCCAACTACGGGTTGGTTCATTGGTTTAGAGTAACGGTGTCTGTATATTTAGCCTTTTAGAAGTTATGCTGTTCAAGTAGAGCACTTCTTCCTGCAGCGCCTCCGGCCCTCCCCCTCCTTCTCCTGCAGGCCACCTCTCCGATCGTCCTGCCCCGACCCCTCCCTCGAAGCCATGCACGACTGGGGGTCGACCCCTCCTACCGCCAGGACCCCGATCTACTCCATCCATACTCGCTGCTGCATGAGGACGGCATCGGGCAAGCCTGAGGAGCAGCCATGGATTGCGGAGGCGGGGGCTAGGATGCTCCTAATGCGCCCGAGGCTCCGAGTGCGGAGTTTGACAGTGGGTTTCCTCCTAATGCGCCAAACCTATTTCCGTTAAATCCCCCCTTTTCATTATTACTTTCTGGTTGTGGACTTTTTTCGGGGTCCAAAAAATCTAGCCTTGACGTGGAACAAAATGGTACAATGAATTCCTTAAAAGCAGTATTGATATGCATTGCAAAATGATGCGGTGAATTGCTCAATTAGTATCGATACATAATTCCCCCATTTTGATGCATTTTTCTGAATGTAATACACATCAAGGAGATCGAAAGCCTTTCTATCCATTATGAATTGCTTAAGTATTGTTGATTGACATGCATTACAAAATGATGCGGTGAATTTTTTGATTAGTACTTCATGCATCGGTACATATTTCCCCTATTTTTACTCGTTTTTTTCTGAATGCCCTGTCTGTCACACACATCAAGGAGATCCAAAGCAGTTATCCATTATGACAGACATACAGCACCACCATCTTGCTGGCTCTCAAGCCTTTTTCAGGTGGACTGATTCCAGCCGCCGTAGCTCTCCTCCTCCTCGTTTTCCTGCAGACGACAGAATTGCAGTCAGACTCAGATCATGGCGGCCACGACGATGCGCCAAGGGCAAACATGTAGGGATATGTTCGATTACCTCTGCCGGGGTGAAGGTGAGCGCGATCTTGATCTCCCCGCGGTACTCCTCGTCCTTGACGACCCGGTGCACGGCCGGCGGCAGGCTGCCCTCCTGGAGCACCGCCTCCAACGGGATGCTGAAGAAAATTCAGTTAAAGTTCAGAACCAGCAGCTGAAACAGGTGTTCTGAATTTCTGCAGGAATAATAATGTGCCAGCTTGGATCCGAGAGTACAGGAGGTGTGTTTGTGTGGTACTTGCCATGCTTCTCCGACGAGGTCGTCGGCCGAGAGGGCGTCACTGTCCATGATCTTGACCCTGAGCTCCGGAGCGTCGCCGGAGACGGCGAAGAAGAAGGTCTCGTTCCACTCAGGCTCGCTCCCTGCTCCTGTAATAAGTAGGTTCCACCAGGACGAGTGAATTTCCGACGAGAGGAGATGGCAGTGATTTCTTATGGACGATCTATGCATAGGTGGATGCATATACCTGATGCGACGGTGCTTTTCTGCTCGTGGCTGCGGCAGGTGAGGATCACGTACGGGTCCATGCTATCTGATCCACAGCAGTTGAGCAATCAGATCGGAGATCTAGTCATGAAGATCAAGCAGACGCCGACGAACTAAACATTAATTCCTCAATAGGACAACATGATAATCAGGTGCTTAATTTTGACGATCGGTGCAGATCCTTGTCCCATATTCAATCCTCTGGCGGGAGGAAGAAGAAGAACACGCACGCAGAGACAGATTCAGCACTTCAGCAGTGACTGAATGAACCGCGGTCAGCTACATAGGTATACTATCTACATAATTGACAGCAGCAGCAGAGATCGACAAACACACCAAGGAGCACAACAAGAAAGGGATGAAGGTCTGATGATGATCTGCATGACGGCGACGCGCCGACGCAGGCAGATAGGTCCGATGGTTACTTACTGAAGAAATCGGAGTCGTCGAGGCCCTTGGCGGAGACAAGCAGCACCTCCAGCTTCCCGCGCACCATGTCTCCTCCCTCCTTCTCGATCTCCGGCCGGCCGGCCAAGTCCTGGATCTCTCTCTTGGTCTGGGTGAATGTCGCCTTCACCAACCCACCACGGCACCACCGTATATAGAGGAGTGTATGTGAAGTCAAGGAAGCCTTCCACGGAATCTATTAATTTTCGCCAGTTTGGTGCCAGACTGCATATTCTCTGGCCAGTCTTCCGGTCATTATTATTGAAAGAAAAAATTGAAAAGGTTTGTTGCGCCCGCGCGTCTCACCAATGGCCTGGCCTGGCCAGGAACATGCACCCACATAATGCTGACGGCAAGCTGGTTCACCAGCTTTTGCATTTGAATATACCAGGCTGACTATGACTCGGTCGACTTAAATATACTAGTTATTTCTTGATTAACAGTAACATATTCGTACTCATGTATACTCATAAGACTAAGATTTTCTTGTCATCTTTGCACCTGCACAAACTCATTGAACCGTCTTCGGCAATGGCTTAGAAATAGGTGTCTACTCTCTGTGACAGTCTGATGCGGCCGCGAAATGTGCGGGCTACTATGTGGGATCATTGGCTTGATTGGTTACAGGCACGACCAAGAAAATCAACAATTCATCAATAGTGGCTACCAGCGTATTTGAAGGTGCAAAAATAGAACAGTAGTACCGTTTGCCATTCTAAGACCACATTACTCCGAGGAACACCAGCCGTGAGATACCACGATTCTGTCCTGGTAGGAGCAGAGCACCGGCCGGCTATAACACGCCGCCAAGTCGATCTCTACCGCTTTTTTCGGATCTTTCATGACACTTGGTCAATGAAACTTCGGGGAGGCAACACAGCTTGCTCTACAAACATCATACGTATAGGTATGTGTATCTTGTGCGGTGGTTGGTTCTATACTTGCTCGCCACAACGACAAGGCGTACTCGCGTGACCTACGTCATGATTTTTCTGTCCTCTCTATTTTTGTCAAAGTTTTAAACGGTGGCTCCTTGGTGTGTTTGCAGGTCCAAACACAATGACAAACGTGTCATTTGTCATTGGAGGACGACATAGTAGAAGAGTCATTCAAATTGTCTGGAAAATATTGGGAATTAGCACACAAGCACACTTATGCTGATATGAAAACTGCAGTGGACCAAAGTAAATTTTAGCTTCATATTTATGCACCTATTCAAGGATCCTTGGTCAACACAGAAGGAAACCCATGAAGTAGCATAGAAAGAGATGCATATCTTACTCGATTTTGTTATTTATACGTTGACCAAGATTTTACACTTTTCTGCACTTTCCACTGAACGAAAATTGCACCTATCTTTGGAGTTAGATAGGAAAGGGTGGCTTGTAGTGCATTGCCGGTATCAGCATTCACCCTTAGAGTAACTCCAACACGCAGACCCAAATGGACGCGCATTTTGTCCGCTTTTCGTTCCGTTTGAGTAAAGTGCATTCTAGGTCCTCGAACTATTTCGAAGGTGTCATGTAGGTCCTCAAACTATGAAAAGTGTCATCTAGGTCCTCAAAAATCCTTGAACTGTAATAAGTGTGTATATATGTGACACCTTCGAAATAGTTCAAGGACCTATATGACACATTTGAAATAGTTCGAGGACCAGGATAACACACATATTGCACTTTGAGGACATGGATGACGATTTTCATAGTTCGAGGACCTACGTGACACCTCTAAAATAGTTCGAGGACCTATGATGCACTTCACTCTTCTGCGTTTTGGGTCGGGCGTGCACGCGCAAACGCATTTTTGTCCTCGCGCCTCGCCGAGACTAGGTAGCAGGTTTGTCGGCGTCTGGCGAGCATGGCGGCGTCCAGAGAGCAAGGTTGTCACGCTTGAGTGCTGCAGGCAGGCGGCGAGGGGGGCGAGAGTATTGTGGTCCGTGGCATTGACATCGGGATGTGGCAGCTGTGAAGACGGTCTACCAAACGCCGGAGTATGTGGCCATTGGGAGGTGGTGTCCTGCTGGGGGAGGTATGTGGGTGCGGACGGCTGGCCCGGGCACCGGAACTGGGTAACGGCGACGGGTGGCATGGCCGGGTGTGCTGGCTGTTGATGGGAGGAAGAGGGAATGGCCAATGTACCACCGATGTAAGGGTCAGGGGAGGACAAGGGCGGGCATCGCGGGCGTCCGTTTTGTGTTCGTGCCGACACGGCCCATTTTTGGGTTTGAAATGGGTCGCGCGGATAAAAAGTGGATGCTTGTCCATTTAGGTCGCCGCGTTGGACCGATTTTTATATCTATTTTGACCCAAGCAGGCATGTGCGGACAGTTTTGATCGGGCCCATTGGAGTAGCTCTTACATGTCCAATCAACAGTGAATCTAAGGGGCATGCTTGGATGACCTCATGCCTGCCCTCCAAAATTGGCATTTTTTTAGTACTAGTCATTACCACAACCCAGTCAAAAAAGGAAGAAAAGAAAGTCCATTAGGCCATGTAAATGCAACAAGGCTGGCGAGGCACACGTCCAGTCGTTCTCGTTCTCCTCCCTTGTTCCAGGCTCGAGCCACCAGTAGCTCCCGCATGCAACGCTAGTCGCCGCCGGAGCTCCACGCCATGGCGACCCCTGAGCTCGAGCACGCCGGCACGCAGCTACACGCCTACACCGCAGCTCCAGGCCTTCAGCACGTCATTCCGGAGTCATGGCAAAATGGGACGCCTGGGAGCACGTGCCAGGGCAACCATGCGAGGTCCCACTCCACCGGAGCAGCGTTGGCCACCCAACCAGAGCCCCGACACCACGCCAACTCCGCTGCACGCCGCATGAGCAGGGGGGCTCGCCAGAGGACCACCGTCCCAGATCCAGAGCCCTCCGGCGCGACCGGAGCAGGATAGGCCCTGCCGCCGCAGTCCCCGGCTGCGCCACGGGCCTTGTCTGGCGCGAGCCTCGTGCGGCGGCAAGGGGGGAGGAGGGAGGGGAGGGGACTTCGCCGGCAGGAAGGGGGTCGCCCCCAAGTCGCCCACGCGTGGCGGCGCTGGGGAGGGGAGGAGAGTTTCCTTTGCCTATATGATTAACATACATAAAATCACAGTTTTGTGGAGTTGGAAGTGTTTTCGTTGGCTATTATACATCTGCTTCGTTCATGTAGGTGACAGTATGGGCCATCAGCAGAAACGGCCATCGGTAAAAAAAAAATTGGTTCCTTACCTAAAATGCGATCTTGCGTGTTGAAAGAAATGGTACCGTCAAAATTTTACTTTTTCATGATGACGCTTCGGTGACGGTAGGGGTGATGGCTGGAAAACGTCAACGGGGTATTTCGATGACAAAAAAGGTTATACATAACACAAGTGAATCATTGCAAAATAGAGTAAATTTTGTAGTGTAACTTTGAGGCTCCGCTCCATTTTCTTCATGGATTTTGGCATTATGACCTATTACGGAAGAAAATTATCAATTGTAATGATATTGCTTCATAGGTCCTGGATAGAAATATTGAACTAGACAAACTACTGCCTCGAATTCAAAGGAGAGGGGGTACCTATGCTTGGTAGTTTATGATGAGGATGTGGTGTTCATGTCGACAACTGCCTCCGTCTTCATAATCCATCTTGAGTCATTCTAGTCCAAGAAACTACACAATGTCAACTACAATGAGTGTAAAATGTGTAACTTACACTTTTCTAGAATGTGTAGTAGGTGAAAGAGGTGAGAATACAATTTGCACTTTTCATTGAATGGAAATTGTATTTATCTTAACAACGAGAAAGGAAAGCGTGGATATCTCGGTTTGAGTGAAATATATCAGTTTAAACATAGTTTAGAGGAGTATGAAAGTAACACTCATTAGTGAATAACACCCATATTTGGAAATTAGGGTTATGATCTACATGAAATTTTATTGTCTACATGGAGGCGTGAGCATATTTTGAGCTCCATTGTCTCACCTTAAATCCGTTCATTGAGCAATTCTGAGCGGCATTACTTAGATGTTAGATTGATTGGTGGGTTGTGTTGGCTAGGTGCTAAACATTACTGCTATTTGATTGGTGATTATACTGACCCACTCGTTTTAATGGTAGTAATGTGCTGAGTATTTTGAAAATTTGCTCTTTAAATGTGCTACTGCTTCTTTCTATTTGAGACTGGACGTGTGTAGGTGTGAAGACTGTCGTAGCTTGTCCTGCTGGCACTATAAATCTGCTCCTCCACTCCCCCACCTGTGTTATTGAAACCCCCTAATTTAATACCCTAAACCCACATCAATTCGAGCTCCCTCCCACCTCTCACCCTATATCTAGCCTCTGCAATCCTAAGGAACCTATGACCCCCCCCCCCCCTATTGTAGCTCGGTAAATCCTATAGAACTATCTAGTTTGGAAATTAGTTGTGTAAAGGTGCTAAGTATATTTTGATAATTTGCTCTTTAAATGTGCTGCTGCCACTGCTGCTGCTTTCCATTTGAGAATGGACGCATGTAGGTTTGACGTTTTGTTATACTTTATCCCGCTAGCGCCTGTAAATCTACCCCCCCACACACACACTACCATTCCCTCTCTCTCTCTTTCTCTTATCAAAAGGGCCCAATTATCAGCCTAAACCCACAACAATTCCTGGTCCCTGGCTCCTCTACTTCTCCCATATTTGGCCACCACAATCGTGCGGAACCTCTGACCTGTATTGCCACCCAACAAATCTTGTAGAGTTGTCTAGTTTCTTCTCTTTCTTCTTCTGGGCTAGGGAACATGACGGCCTTGGTGACTGAGGAGGGGTCATGGTCTAACGGGTGGATGTGGGGGTAGGACATGGTGCTCGCGAATGCTCTGGTGTTTGTGTATCTGCAAGACAGTGAGGCCGTATGAAACAACATAACCGATGGCATGGAGGCGGACAAGGGGTTGAGAACCGGGTCTAGGCCTAGAGGGTGAGCGTGGGAGCACGAGAAGACGTTCAAGAATGCACTGGCTATGGTGGATCTGGAGAAGGCTGAGCCCATGTGGAACAAATCTAACATGCATTACTGAGGTGAGAAGGCGTCTGGATACATGTCCGGGCATCATGGGTGGATGCAAGAAAAGGAAAAGCCATTCGAGAATGTGTTTGTGTCGGTGGAACTAATGGAGGGCAAGGCCATGTGGAACAAGATAGAAGATATTGTTGGGGGTGGGGACAGCCGAGGAGGTCAAGTGGCACTCTGGGCTGTTGGAGGAGGCTATGGGCGCGATTGAGGCCGGTTGGGTGCCGATGCCCGTGTACAGTGACAACAAGAGTATCGAGGAGGGAAGTTCTAGTGGGAAGAATGGTAGTGGCAAGACGATGGGGAGGGCATGGGCATAAGTGGTCATCCAAATCTATCGAGCAAGACTAATGGAATGGATCTTATGGACTGAGGATGAGCATAGATTTGTGCCTCCAGCCTTCGTTTACAATCACTAGAAAAATATATTGCTATTTTGGATGCCTGATTGCTTGCTTACGATGATTAATCTATACAATCATCATGTGGTATAGGGTGGGTATTGAAAATCTGATGCTCAAGTTTTTTACTACTATCGTGGCACTTGGGTGTGAATATGTTAGTAGTGCTTCCATTTGTGTGTATTGGCAGAGTAATGATATTGCCTTTTTCGTCGACCAGAAAGTTTTGCTGTGCTCTAGATGCTTCATTGGTTGCTTCACATGCTTAATCCATGTAAACGTCGTATAGTATCGGGTTGGATATTGCAAGTCTAATGCTTGAGTAGTTTACCTACTCTCATGGCACTGGGTGTGAATATGTTAGTAGAGCTTCCGTTTGTGTCTATTAGGAAATTAATACTCTTGCCTTTGTTTTCATTGACCATGAAAGTTGTGTTCGTGCTTTAGATGCTAGATTGGTAGCTTCGGATGATTAATATTTGTAACCGTCATATGGTATTAGGCAGGATATTGCAACTCTTTTGCTCACATATTTTACCTACTCTCATGACACTCCGGTGTGAATACATCAATAGAGCATCTTTTTGTGTGTATTGGAAAACTAATTGTATTGCCTTTGTTTCCGTTGACGAGAAAGTTGCATCGATGCTCTAGTTGCTTCAGATGATTGATCCGTGTAATCATCATATGGTGTTAGGTAGGATATTGCAAATCTGATGCTCATATTGTTTACCTACTCTCATGACACCATGGTGTGAATACATTAGTTAAAATGTTTAGCTAGACAAACTACTTGCCTCAAATTCAAAAGAGAGGGGGTACCTAAATTTGGTAGTTTATGATGAGGATGTGGTGTTCATGTCGACAACTGCCTACATCTGCATGATCCTTCATGAGTCATTCCAATCCAAGAAACTACACAATGTCAACTACAATGATTGTAAAATGTGTAACTTACACTTTTCTAGAATGTGTAGCAGGTGAAAGAGCTGAAAGTGCAATTTGCACCTTTCATTGAATGGAAATTGCATTTATCTTAACAATGAGATAGGAAAGCGTGGATATCTCGGTTTGAATGAAACATGTCGTTTTAAACTTAGGTTAGAGGAGTATGAAAATAACACTCGTTAGTGAATAGCACCCGTATTTGGAAATTAGGGTCATGATCTACATGGAATTTCATTTTCTGCATTGAGGCGTAAGCATAATTTGAGCTCCGTTGTCTCACCTTAAATCCGCTCATTGAGCAATTCTGAGCGGTATTACTTAGCTCTTAGATTGATTGGTGGGTTGTGTTGGCTAGGTGCTAAAACATCGCTGATATTTGATTGGTGATTATGCTGACCCACTTGTTTAATGATCAAAATTTGCTAAGTGTTTTGAAAATTTGCTCTTTAAATGTGCTACTACTTCTTTCCATTTGAGATTGGACGTGTGTAGATTAGAAGACTGTCGTAACTTGTCCTGGTGGTGCCCATAAATCTGCTGCTCCACTCCCCACCTGTCTTATCAACCCCCCCCCCCCCCCAATTTAATACCCTAAACCTACAACAATTCGAGCCCCCTCCCACCTCACATCCCATATCTAGCCTCCGCAATCCTAAGGAACCTATGACCCCTATTGTCGCTCGGTAAATCCTGTAGAGCTATCTAGTTTGCAAATGTGCTGAGTATGTTTTGATAATTTGCTCGTTAATTGTGTTGCTGCCACTGCTGCTTCTTTCCATTTGAGAATGGACACCTGTAGGTTTGACGTTTTGTCATAGTTTGTCTAGTTGGCACCTGTAAATCTAACCCTCCACTATCATTCCTGCTTTCACTTATCAAAAGGGCCCGATTATCAACCTAAACCCGCGACAATTCCAGGTCACTCGCCCCTCTACTTCTCCCATATTTGGCCACCGCAATCTTGCTGAACCTCCGAGTCCTATTGCCGCCAAACGAATCTTGTAGAGTTGTCCAGTCTTTTCTCTTTATTCTTTGGGGCCAGGGAACATGTCGGCCATGGTGACTGAGGAGGGGTCCTGGTCTAAACGGTGGATGTGGGAGTAGGAAATGGTGTTCGAGAATGATTTGGTGCTGGTGGATCTACAAGACGGTGAGGCTGTCTGGAACAAAATAGTCGACGACGTTGAGTAGAAGAAGGGGTTGAGGACCGGGTCTGGGCCTAGAGAATGAAAGCCGGAGATCGATAACACGTTCAAGAATATGCTGGCTATGGTAGATCTAGAAAGGGCATCTGGATCCATGTCCGGGCCTCATGGGTGGATGCAAGAGAAGGAGAAGGCATTCGAGAATGTGCTTGTGTTGGTGGATCTAATGGAGGGTGAGGCTGTGCGGAACAAGATAGACGATATTGTTGGGGGGACAACAAAGAAGGTCAAGTGGCACTCTGAACTGTTGGTGGAGGACGTGGGCGCGATTGAGGCGGGCTAGGTGCCGATGCTCGTGTACATTTAGAACAGGGGTACCGAGAAGGGAGGTCCTAGTGGGATGAAGGGTAGTAGCAGGATGACGGGGAGGGCATGTGCAGAAGGGGTCATCCAAATCTATCGAGCAGGCCCAATGGAAGGGATCCTCTCGATTGAGGATGTGCATAGGTTTGTGCCTCTAGCCTTTGTTTCCATGCACCAGAAAGATATATTGCTGCTCCGGATGCTTGATTGCTTAATCCCGATGATTAATCTATGCAATCATCATGTGGTACATGGTGGATATTGAAAATCTGATGCTCAAGTAGTTTACCTACTACCATGGCAGTAGGGTGTGAATATGTTAGTAGTGCTTGCATTTGTGTGTATTAGCAGATTAATGCTACTGCCTTTTTTTCAGCGACCAGAAAGTTGGGCTCGTGCTCTAGATGCTTGATTGCTTGCTTCCGAAGATTAATCTATGCAATCATCATGTGGTATAGGGTGGATATTGAAATCTGATGCCCACGTAGTTTACCTACTATCATGGCACTTGGGTGTAATTATGTTAGTAGTGCTTCCATTTGTGTGTATTGGCAGATTAATGCTATTGCCTTAGTTTTCGTCGACCAGAAAGTTGGGCTCGTGCTCTAAATGCTTAATCTGTGTGAATGCCATATAGTATCGGGTCGGATATTGCAAATTTGATGCTTAGTTTACCTACTCTCTCATGGCACTGGGTGTGAATATGTTAGTAGAGCTCCCATTGGTGTCTATTGGAGATTAATGCTCTTACCTGTGTTTTCATTGACCAAAAAGTTGTGCACTTGCTGTAGATGCTAGATTAGTAGCTTCGGATGATTAATATTTGTAAACGTCATATAGTATTAGGGAGGATCTTGCAATTCTTGTGCTCACATAGTTTACCTACTCCCATGGCACTCGGGTGTGAATAGGTCAATAGAGCATATTTTTGTGTGTATTGGGAAATTAATGTTATTGCCTTTGTTTCCGTTGATGAGAAAGTTGCACCGGTGCTCTAGATGCTTCATTGGTTGCTTCGAATGATTGATCCGTGAAATTGTCATATGGTGTTAGGTAGGATATTGCAAATCTGATGCTCGTGTTGCTTACCTACTTTCATGACACCATGGTGTGAATACATTAGTTGAGCCACCTTTTGTTTACTCGCCGTTAACTTCGAGACTACCCTCAATTTGCTTCTGAGATTTGGAAATTGCTTCATGGGCCCATGTAAGAAATATTGAACTAGACAATCTACTACCCTCGAATTCAAGGGATAGAGGTTGCCTATACTTGGTAGTTTATGATGAGGATGTGGTTTTCATGTCGACAACTGCCTGCATCCTCTTGATCCATCTTGATTCATTCCAGTCCAAGAAACAACACAATGCCAACTACAATCATTGTAAAAAGTGTAGCTTACACTTTTCTAGAATGTGGAAAAAGTGCAAGTTGCACTTTCCATTGATTGGAAATTGCATTTATCTTACCAACAAGATAGGAAAGCGTGGATATATGATTTTAATGAAATATATCAGTGTAAAATCTGAATAGAGGAGTGCGAAATTAATACTCATCAGTGCATAGCACACATATTTGGAAATTAGGAGAATGCTCTACATGTAATTTTATTGTCTACACGGATTTGTGATCACATTTTGAGCTCCATTGTCTCACCTTAAATCCGTTCATGGAGCAATTTTGAGCAGTACTACTTAGTTGTTAGATTGATTGGCGGGTTAGGTTAGCTAGTTCCTAAAACATCGCTGCTATTTGATTGGCGATTATGCTAACCCACTCATTTAATGGTCATAATGTGCTGAATATTTTTTAAATTACCTCTATAAATGTGCTACTACTTTTTTTGATTCTAGACTGGACATGTGTTGATTTGACAATTGTTGTAGTTTGTCCAATATTGGCGCTCGTAAATCTGCTCTTCTGCTCCCCGACCTCTCTTATCGAAAACCCAAAATTAATTATCCAAAACCCACCGCAATTCGAGTCCCCCTCCCCCTCTCATCCCATATCTAACCTCCAAAGTCCTAAGGAACCTATGACCCCTATTGCTACTTGGGGAATCATGTAGAGCTATCTAGTTTAGACACTTGCTCTTTATATGTGCTGATTACATTTTGGAAATTTCCTTTTTAAATGTGCTTCTAACACAAATGCTGCTTCCATTTGAGAATAAACATGTGTAGGTTTGACGTTTCATCAAAGTTTTCCCGGTCGCGCCCGTAGAATCTACTCCTTGACTACCGTGCCGTCTTTCTCTTGTCAAAACATCCCCAATTTTCAGCCGAAACCTGCAGGAATTCCAGGCGCCTCAACCCTATCCTTTTCCCATATTTCGCCACTGCAATCCTGTGGAACCTCTCACCCCTATTTCTCCCCAGGGAATCCTATGGAGTTTTCTAGTTTTTTCTCTTTCTTCTTCGGGACCGGGGAACATGTCGGTCATTGTGACCGAGTAGGGTTCCGGGCCCCAGTCCGAATGGTGGATGTGGGAGTAGGACATGTTCTTCATGAATGCTTTGCTCTTGCTGGATCTAGAGGACGGTGAGGCCGTGTGGAACAACATAGTCGATGTCGTTGAGGGAAAGAAGGGTCGAGATCCGGGTCAGGGCCTGGAGGGTGGATGCGCGAGCACGATAAGGCGTTTGGAAATGCCCTGGATATGGTGGATTTGGAGGAGGGTGAACCCGTGTTGAACAAATATAACCAACATTATTGAGTTGAAAAGGAGGTCTGTATCCAGGTCCAGTCCTCGAAAGTGGTCGCGGGAGATGGACAAGGCATTCGAGAATGTAGCTGTGTTGGTGGGTCTAGTGGAGGGTGAGGCCGTGTGGAACAAGATAGAGGGTCTTGTTCATGATAAGAAATCTGAGGAGTTCAAGCGTCACTATGAACATTTGGTGGAGGATGTGGGTGCGATCGAGGGTGGCTAGGTGTCACTGCCCATGTACAGTGACGCTGGGAGTACCTGATACGTCTCCAACGTACCTGATACGTCTATCATTTTTTATACGTCTCCAATGTTTAATGGGCTTTAATATGCACTTATATATTATTTTTGGGACTAACCTATTAACCGAAGGCCCAGTGCAAATGACTGTTTTTTGCCTATTTCAGTGTTTCGCAAAAAAGGAAAATCAAACGGAATCCAAAGGGAATGAAACCTTCGTGAGGATCTTTTTTTTGGAACAAACGCAATCCAGGAGACTTGGAGTAGAGGTCAAGGAAGCAACGAGGCGGCCACGAGGTAGGGCGGCGCGCCGAGGGGGCAGGCGCGCCCCCACCCTCGTGGGCCCCTCGTAGCTCCACCGACCTACTTCTTTCGGCTATATATACTCTTATACCCTGAAAACATCCAGGGGAACCACGAAACCACTTTTCCACCACCGCAACCTTCTGTACCCATGAGATCCCATCTGGGACCTTTTCTGGCGATCTGCCGGAGGGGGATTCGATCACGGAGGGCTTCTACATCAACACCATAGCCTCTCCGATGATGTGTGAGTAGTTTACCACAGACCTTTGAGTCCATAGTTATTAGCTAGATGGCTTCTTCTCTCTCTTTGGTTCTCAATACAAAGTTCTCCTCGATGTTCTTGGAGATCTATTTGATGTAACATTCTTTTGTGGTGTGTTTGCCGAGATCCGATGAATTGTGGGTTTATGATCAAGTTTATCTATGAACAATATTTGATTCTTCTCTAAATTCTTATATGCATGATTTGATATCTTTGCAAGTCTCTTCGAATAATCAGTTTGGTTTGGCGTACTAGATTGATCTTTCTTGCAATGGGAGAAGTGCTTAGCTTTGGGTTCAATCGTGCAGTGTCCTTTCCCAATGACAGCAGGGGCAGCAAGGCACATATTGTATTGTTGCCATCGAGGATAAAAAGATGGGGTTTATATCATATTGCTTGAGTTTATCCCTCTACATCATGTCATCTTGCCTAATGCATTACTCTGTTCTTATGAACTTAATACTCTAGATGCATGCTGGATAGCGGTCGATGTGTGGACTAATAGTAGTAGATGCAGAATCGTTTCGGTCTACTTGACACAGACGTGATGCCTATGTTCATGATCATGCCTAGATATCATCATAACTATGCGCTTTTCTATCAATTGCTCGGCAGTAATTTGTTCACCCACCGTAATATATGCTATCTTGAGAGAAGCCATTAATGAAACCTATGCCCCCGGGGTCTACTTTACATCATATAAGTTTCCGATCTACAATTCTAGTTTACAATTTATTTTGCAATCTTTATTTTCCAATATATACAACAAAAATACCAAAAATATTTATCTTTATCAGATCTCACTTTTGCAAGTGGCCGTTAAGGGATTGACAAACCCTTTATCTCGTTGGTTGCAAGGTTCTTATTTGTTTGTGCAGGTACTAGGCGACTTGCGTGTAGTCTCCTACTGGATTGATACCTTGGTTCTCGAAAACCGAGGGAAATAATTATGCTACTTTGCTGCATCACCCTTTCCTCTTCAAGGGAAAACAACACATGCTCAAGAGGTAGCAAGAAGGATTTCTGGCGCCGTTGCCGGGGAGATCTACACTCAAGCCAAGACATACCAAGTACCCATCACAAACTCTTATCCCTCGCATTACATTATTTTCCATTTGCCTCTTGTTTTCCTCTCCCCCACTTCACCTTTGTTGTTTTATTCGCCTCTTTTCCGTTCGCCCTTTTTTCGTTCGCCTTCTTTCGCTTGCCTCTTGTGTGATTGTGTTGGATTGATTGTTTGTCACGATGGCTCAAGATAATACTAAATATGTGACTTCTCCAATACCAGCAACAATGATTTTATTAGCACTCTGATTGCTCCTCTTACCGATGCTGAATCTTGTGAAATTAATACTGCTTTGCTGAATCTTGTCATGGAAGATCAATTTGCTGGCCTTCCTAGTGAAGATGCCGCTACCCATCTAAACAGCTTTGTTGATTTAAGTGATATGCAAAAGAAGAAAGATGTGGATAATGATATTGTTAAATTGAAGCTATTTCCATTTTCCCTTAGAGATTGTGCTAAAACTTGGTTCTCTTCCTTGCCTAAAAATAGTATTGATTCATGGACTAAGTGCAAAGATGCTTTTATCTCTAAGTATTTTCCTCCCGCTAACATCATCTCTCTTAGAAACGATATTATGAATTTTAAGCAACTTGATCATGAGCATGTTGCACAAGCTTGGGAGAGGATGAAATTAATGATACGTAATTGCCCTACACATGGTTTGAATTTATGGATGATTATACAGGATTTTTATGTTGGATTGAATTTTGCTTCTAGAAATCTTTTAGATTCAGCCGCGGGAGGCACTTTTATGGAAATCACTTTAGGAGAAGCTACTAAAATCTTAGATAATATTATGGTTAATTATTCTCAATGGCACACCGAAAGATCTACTAGTAAAAAAGTCCATGTGATAGAAGAGATTAATGTTTTGAGTGAAAAGATGGATGAAATTATGAAGTTCTTTTGCAGTGTGTTTGCCGAGATCAGATGAAATTATGAGTGAAAAGATGTGATGGAAGAGATTAATGTTATGAAGTTCTTGGAGATCTATTCGATGTAATATTCTTTTGCAGTGTGTTTGCCGAGATCAGATGAATTGTGGGTTTATGATCAAGTTTATCTATGAACAATATTTGATTCTTCTCTAAGTTCTTATATGCATGATTTGATATCTTTGCAAGTCTCTTCGAATTATCAGTTTGGTTTGGCCTACTAGATTGATATTTCTCGCAATGTGAGAAGTGCTTAGCTTTGGGTTCAATCTTGCGGTGTCCCTTCCCAGTGACAGCAGGGGCAGCAAGGCACGTATTGTATTGTTGCCATCAAGGATAAAAAGATGGGGTTCATATCATATTGCTTGAGTTTATCCCTCTACATCATGTCATCTTGCCTAATGCGTTACTCTGATCTTATGAACTTAATACTCTAGATGCATGCTGGTTAGCGATCGATGTGTGGAGTAATAGTAGTAGATGCAAAATCGTTTCAGTCTACTTGACACGGACGTGATGCCTATGTTCATGATCATGCCTAGATATCATCATAACTATGCACTTTTCTATCAATTGCTCGGCAGTAATTTGTTCACCCACCGTAATATATGCTATCTTGAGAGAAGCCACTAGTGAAACCTATGGCCCCCGGGTCTACTTTACATCATATAAGTTTCGGATCTACAATTCTAGTTTAGTATTTATTTTGCAATCTTTATTTTCCAATTTATACAACAAAAATACCAAAAATATTTATCTTATTATCTTTATCAGATCTCACTTTTGCAAGTGGCCGTGAAGGGATTGACAACCCCTTTGTCGTGTTGGTTGCAAGGTTTTTATTTGTTTGTGCAGGTACTAGGCGACTTGCGTGTAGTCTCCTACTGGATTGATACCTTGGTTCTCAAAAACCGAGGGAAATACTTACGGTACTTTGCTGCATCACCCTTTCCTCTTCAAGGGAAAACCAACGCATGCTCAAGCGGTAGCAGTACCGAGGAGGGAGGTTCCGGCGGGAAGAAGGGCAGTGGCACGGTAGGAGGAGGATGGCGATGGCATGGGTAGAAGGGGTCATCCAATTATGTCGAGTACTGGAAGAGATCCTCTAGACTTAGGATGAGCATAGGATTGTGCCACCAGCCTTCGTTTCGACCCACCAGAATGATATATTGCTGCTATAGATGCTTGATTCCGATGATTAATCTACGCAATCATCATATGGTATTAGGGTGGATATTGCAAATGTGATGCTTATGTAGTTTACCTATTCTCATGGTACTATGGTTTCAATATGTTAGTAGAGCTTCCATTTTGTGTATTGGGAGATTAATGATATTGCCTTTGTTTTCGTTGACTAGAAAGTTGCGCTCATGCACTAGATGGTCGATTGGTTGCTTTGGATGATTAATCCATGTAAATATCATACGGTATTGGGGTAGATATTGCAAATCTTGTGCTTGCATTGTTTACCCACTCTCATGGAACTAGGGGGTGAATACGTTAGTAGAGCTACCTTTTGTGTGTATTGGGGAAGTACCGATGTTGCCTTTATTTTCGTTGATGAGAAAGTTGCACTGGTGCTCTAGATGCTTGATTGATTGCTTTCGATGATTGATATGTGTAATCATCATATGGTGTTATTAGGGAGGATATTGCAAATCTGATGCTCACATTATTTACCTCTTCTCACGGCCTTATGGTGTGAATACATTAGTTGACCATCCTTTTGTTTACTTGTCGTTAACTTTGAGTCTCCCCTCCATTTTCTTCCTAGATTTGGCCATTGTGCACAATCAGAGAAGAATAAGATCAATTGTAATGGTATTGCTTCATTGGTCGTGGAATGATATATTGAACTAGACAAACTACTGCCCTCGAATTCAAATGAGAAAGGGTGCATAGACTTGGTAGTTTATGATGAGGATGTTTTGTTCATATCGACAACTTCCTACCTTTTCCTGATCCACCTTGAGACGTTCCAATCCGAGAAACTACCCAATGCCAACTAAAATTATTGTAAAAAGTGTAACCTACATTGCTTAAGTGTAGCCGACGAAAGATTGCAAGTTGCACTTTTCATTGAATGGAAATTGCTGTAATCTTAGCAAAAATATAGGAAAGCATGGCTATTCATTTCTTGAGTGAATAATAGAACTAAAATTCTAAGTTTGCACAACTATCTTTTATGTCTTAGCAGATTTACATTATGCCCGGTATCAACATGGTAAAGCATAGATGATGCTTGTTCGGGCCCGAAGGTTGGATGCAGGAGCAGGCTAGGGCATTCTAGAGTGCACTAGCATGATGGATCTGGAGGAGGATAAAGCCATGTGGAACAAGAGAGCCCAGCGTCGTTGTGGGGAAGAAGGATTTGTATCCGGCTCTGGGCCGAGAGGGTCAACGCGGGAGCAGGACAAGGCATTTGAGAATGCGCTAGCTATGGTGGATCTCGATGAGGGTGAAGTCATGTGGAACAAGATAACTAATGTCATTGAGGGGAAGACAACTGAGGGGGTCAAGCAACACTATGAGCTATTGGTGGAGGGAGGGGATGCCAACGTGGTAGGTCGGGTGCCACTATCCATGTACTCCAATGGCAGGAGTCCCTAGGAGGGAGGCTCCGACAGAAAGAAGGGTGACGGCAGGGTAGGAGGATGACGGGGAAGATATGGGTAGAATGGGTCGTCCAAGTCTTTGGAGCAAGAGTGCCAAAAGGGATCATTTGGAATAAAGATGAGCATAGTTTCGTGCCTCCAACCTTTGTTTCCATTCACTAGAAAGATGTGATGCTTCTCTAGATGCTTGATTGGTTGCTTCTGATGATTAATCTGTGCAATCACCATATGGTGTTATAGTGGATATTGAAAATATGATGCTCTGTAGTTTACCTACTCTCATGGCACTGTGGTGTGAATACATCAGTATAGAGCTTCCTTTTGTGTGTATTGGGAAATTAATGATATTGCCTTTGTTTCCGTTGACTAGATATTTGTGCTAGTGCTATAGATGCTCGATTTGATCCGTGTACTCGTCATATGGTGTTAACCTACTCTAATGGCACCATGGTGTGAATATATTAGTTGAGCCTCCTTTTGTTTACTTGCCATTAACTTTGAGTCCCCCCTACATTTTATTTTTGGATTTTGCCACTTTGCCCAATCATGGAAGAAAAGGATCAATTGTGATGGTGTCGCTTCATGGGTTCTGGAAAGAAATATTGAACTAGTCAAACTACTTCCCTCGAATTTAAAGCAGAGAGTGTGCCTATATTTGGTAGTTTACGATGTGGGTGTATTGTTCATGTCCAGAACTGCCTACATCTTCATGAGCCATCTTGAGTCATTCCAGTCCAAGAAACTATCCAAGACAACTACAATGATAGTGTTGGAAATATGCCCTAGAGGCAATAATAAATTAGTTATTATCATATTTCCTTGTTCATGATAATTGTTTATTATCCATGCTAGAATTGTATTGATAGGAAACTCAGATACATGTGTGGATACATAGACAACACCATGTCCCTAGTAAGCCTCTAGTTGACTAGCTCGTTGATCAATAGATGGTCACGGTTTCCTAACCATGGACATAGGATGTCGTTGATAACGGGATCACATCATTAGGAGAATGATGTGATGGACAAGACCCAATCCTAAGCCTAGCACAAAGATCGTGTAGTTCGTATGCTGAAGCTTTTCTAATGTCAAGTATCATTTCCTTAGACCATGAGATTGTGCAACTCCCGGATACCGTAGGAGTGCTTTGGGTGTGCCAAACATCACAACGTAACTGGGTGGCTATAAAGGTACACTGCAGGTATCTCCGAAAGTGTCTGTTGGGTTGGCACGAATCGAGACTGGGATTTGTCACTCCGTGTAAACGGAGAGGTATCTCTGGGCCCACTCGGTAGGACATCATCATAATGTGCACACTGTGATCAAGGAGTTGATCACGGGATGATGTGTTACGGAACGAGTAAAGAGACTTGCCGGTAACGAGATTGAACAAGGTATCGGGATACCGACGATCGAATCTCGGGCAAGTATCATACCGCTAGACAAAGGGAATTGTATACGCGATTGATTAAGTCCTTGACATCGTGGTTCATCCGATGAGATTATCGTGGAGCATGTGGGAGCCAGCATGGGTATCCAGATCCCGATGTTGGTTATTGATCGGAGAGTTGTCTCGGCCATGTCTGCATGACTCCCGACCCCGTAGGGTCTACACACTTAAGGTTCGATGACGCTAGGATTATAGGGAAAGTATGTATGCGGTTACCGAATGTTGTTTGGAGTCCCGGATGAGATCTCGGACATCACGAGGAGTTCCGGAATGGTCCGGAGGTAAAGATTGTATAGGAAGTATGGTTTTGGCCACCGGAAGTGTTCCGGGCATCACCGGTAGTGTACCGGGACCACCGGAGGGGTCCGGGGGTCCACCAGGTGGGGCCACCAGCCTCGGAGGCCTACATGGGCCAATAGTGGGAAGGGATCAGCCCCTATGTGGGCTGGGGCGCCTCCCACCAAGGCCCAAGGCGTCCTCAAGAGGAGAGGGGGCAAACCCTAGGCGCAGATGGGCCCTAAGGCCCACCCTAGGTGCGCCCCCCTCTCTCCCCCCCTTGGCCGCCTCCCAGATGGGATCTGGGGGCTGCCGCCACCCCTAGGGAGGGAACCCTAGGTGGGGGCGCAGCCCCTCCCCTCCCCCTATATATACTTGAGGTTTGGGGCTGCCCAACACATGTGATTTGCTCTCCCTATTGGCGCAGCCCTACCCCTCTCCCTCCTCGTCTCTCGTAGTGCTTGGCGAAGCCCTGCTGGAGTCCCGCGCTCCTCCACCACCACCACGCCGTCGTGCTGCTGCTGGATGGAGTCTTCCCCAACCTCTCCTTCTCCCCTTGCTGGATCAAGGCGTAGGAGACGTCACCGGGCTGTACGTGTGTTGAACACGGAGGTGCCGTCCGTTCGGCACTAGGATCATCGGTGATTTGGATCACGACGAGTACGACTCCATCAACCCCGTTCACTTGAACGCTTCTGCTTAGCGATCTACAAGGGTATGTAGATGCACTCTCCTTCCCTTCGTTGCTAGATTACTCCATAGATTGATCTTGGTGATGCGTAGAAAATTTTGAATTTCTGCTACGTTACCCAACAGATAGTAGAAAGTGTAACTTACAATTTTCTAGAAATGTGTAGCTGGTGAAAGGGTGTGATTTGCACATTTCATTGAATGGAAATTGTATTTATCATAACAGCTAGGTAGGAAAGCATAAATATTCAGTTCTGGAGTTACTTATAGAACCAATATTCTAAGTTTACAGAACTATCTTTTATGACTTAGTGGATTTATGTGATGCCTAGAACCAACCTAGTAAAGCACATATGGCATGGATCTAGGCCCGAAGGGTCGACGCAGGAGAAGGACAAGGCGTTTAAGAATGCGCTGGTTATGGTGGATCTGGAGGAGGGTGTGTCCTTGTGGAACAAGATAGCCAGACTCATGGATGGGAAGGAGGGGTCTGACTCCAGGTCTGTGCCCGGAGGGTGGACGCGGGAGCAGGACAAGGCATTGGAGAATGCGCTGGCGATGGTGGATTTGGAGTACGGTGAAGCCATCTGGAACTACATAGCCAACATGGTTGAGGCGAAGAAAACCGAGGAGGTGAAGCGGCGGTATGAGCTATTGGTGCAAGATGTGGGTGCCATCGTGGTGGGCTGGGTGCCACTGCCATGTACTCCAATGTCGGAGTTCTGAGGAGGGAGGCTTCGGCGGAAAGAAGGGCAACAGTAGTGTAGGTGGAGGTCGGGGAAGACATGGGCAGAAGGGGTCATCCATGTCTATCGAGCAGGAGGGCCAGAAGGGATCCTCTGGATTGACAATGAGCATAGGTTCGTTCCTCCAACCTTCATTCCATTCACTAGAAAGATGTGCTGCTACTCTATATGCTTGATTGGTTGCTTCTGATGATTAATATATGCAGTCATCATGTGGTATTAGGGCGGGTATTGCAAAATCTAATGCTAAGAACACCGCCGCCACCTCCCACCTGAGTTAGGGTTTTCACCCAAGGAGCAGGGGGTGGGGAGTGGAAGGGCAGACCTTGACCAATGTCTCCAAGAAGAAATTCGACGCCTGCATGCGTTGACGTCGTCTCGGCCGGCCGGAGCTGACCAGGAGTTTCCCCCAATCTGGATCCCAACCACCAGATTCGCCTGCATCCCGGGGGCTGGCCAGCCATGCCGGCACATCCAGGATCCAACAAGGGCGAAGCACACTACACAGGGGGCGAAGGGCAGTGGCCGGATCTGGCGTCGCCAACCGCCAGGGCAGCCACGACCGGATCTGGCGCCGCCAGCCGCCAGGGTAACCATGTGAGGTCCCTGTCCACTGGAGCACCATTGGCCACCCAACCAAAGCCCCGACACCACGCCAACCCCGCTACACGCCACTTAAGTAAAGGGTCCTCACCGGGGGACAACCGTCCCAGATCCACAGCCCTTCGTCGCGACCGGAGCAGCATAGGCCCCGTTGCCGCAGTCCCCAGCTATGCCCCAGGACTTGTCTGGAGTGAGCCTCGTGTGGTGGCGAGGGGGGAGCAGGGAGGGAAGGGTACTGTTGGGGAACGTAGTAATTTCAAAAAATTTCCTACGCACACGCAAGATCATGGTGATGCACAGCAACGAGAGGGGAGAGTGTTGTCTATGTACCCACGCAGACCGACTGCGGAAGCGTTGACACAACGTAGAGGAAGTAGTCGTACGTCTTCCCGATCCGACCGATCCAAGCACCGTTACTCTGACACCTCTGAGTTCTTAGCACACGTACAGCTCGATGAAGATCCCCAGGCTCCGATCCAGCAAAGCGTCGGGGAGGAGTTCCGTCAGCACGACGGCGTGGTGACGATCTTGATGTACTACCGTCGCAGGGCTTCGCCTAAGCACTGCTACAATATAATCGAGGTGGAATATGGTGGCAAGGGGCACCGCGCACGGCTAAGGAACGATCTCAATGATCAACTTGTGTGTCTATGGGGTGCCCCCTGCCCCTGTATATAAAGGATGGAGGAGGAGGAGGCCGGCCAAGGCTAGGTGCGGCCAGGATGTGGAGTCCTACTAGGACTCCAAGTCCTAGTAGGAGTCCACCAAGAGGGTAGGAAGGGAGAAGGAAGTGGAGGAGAAGGAAAGGTGGCCGGCCCCCTTTTCCCTAGTCCAATTCGGACTACAGGGGAGGGGGGCGCCGCAGGCCCTTTCTCCTCTTTCCACTAAAGCCCATCAAGGCCCAATACTTCTCCCGGCGAATTCCCGTAACTCTCCGGTACTTCGAAAAATACCCGAATCACTCGGAACCTTTCCGATGTCCGATTATAGTCGTCCAATATATCGATCTTTACGTCTCGACCATTTCGAGACTCCTCGTCATGTCCCCGATCTCATACGGGACTCCGAACTCCTTCGGCACATCAAAACTCATAAACTCATAATATAACTGTCATCGACACCTTAAGCGTGCGGACCCTACGGGTTCGAGAACAATGTAGACATGACCAAGACACGTCTCCGGTCAATAACCAATAGCAGGACCTGGATGCCCATATTGGCTCCTACATATTCTACGAAGATCTTTATCAGTCAGACCGCATAACAACATACGCTGTTCCCTTTGTCATCGGTATGTTACTTGCCCGAGATTCGATCGTCGATATCCAATATCTAGTTCAATCTCGTTACCGGCAAGTCTCTTTACTCGTTCTGTAATACATCATTCCGCAACTAACTCATTAGTTGCAATGCTTGCAAGGCTTATGTGATGTGCATTACCGAGAGGGCCCAGAGATACCTCTCCGACAATCGGAGTCACAAATCCTAATCTCGAAATACGCCAACCCAACATCTACCTTTGGAGACACCTGTAGAGCTCCTTTATAATCACCCAGTTACGTTGTGACGTTTGGTAGCACACAAAGTGTTCCTCCGGTAAACGGGAGTTGCATAATCTCATAGTCATAGGAACATGTATAAGTCATGAAGAAAGCAATAGCAACATACTAAACGATCGGGTGCTAAGCTAATGGAATGGGTCATGTCAATCAGATCGTTCATCTAATGATGTGATCCCGTTAATCAAATAACAACTCTTTGTCCATGGTTGGGAAACATAACCATCTTTGATTAACGAGATAGTCAAGTAGAGGCATACTAGTGACACTCTGTTTGTCTATGTATTCACACATGTATTATGTTTCCGGTTAATACAATTCTAGCATGAATAATAAACATTTATCATGATATAAGGAAATAAATAATAACTTTATTATTTCCTCTAGGGCATATTTCCTTCAGTCTCCCACTTGCACTAGAGTCAATAATCTAGATTACATCACCATGTGATTAACATCGATAGTTCACATCATCATGTGATTATCACCCATAGTTCACATCGCCATGTGACCAATACCCAAAGGGTTTACTAGATTCAGTAATCTAGTTCACATCGCTATGTGATTATCACCCAAAGAGTACTAAGGTGTGATCATGTTTTGCTTGTGAGAGAATCTTAGTCAACGGGTCTGCCATATTAAGATCCACATGTATTTTGCAAATTTCTATGTCAACAATGCTCTGCATGGAGCTACTCTAGCTAATTGCTCCCACTTTCAATATGTATCTAGACCGAGACTTAGAGTCATCTAGATTAGTGTCAAAACTTGCATCGGCGTAACCCTTTACGACGAACCATTTTTTCACTTCCATAATCGAGAAACACATCCTTATTCCACTAAGGATAATTTTGACCGTTGTCCAGTGATCTACTCCTAGATCACTATTGTACTCCCTTGCCAAACTCAGTGGTTGGGTATACAATAAATCTGGTACACAGCATGGCATATTTTATAGAACCTATGACCAAGGCATAGGGAATGACATTCATTCTCTTTCTATCTTCTGCCGTGGTCGGGCTTTGAGTCTTACTCAATTTCACACCTTGTAACATAGGCAAGAAACTCTTTCTTTGACTGTTCCATTTTGAACAACTTCAAAATCTTGTCAAGGTATGTATTTATTGAAAAAACTTATCAAGCGTCTTGATCTATCTCTATAGATCTTGATGCTCAATATGTAAGCAGCTTCACCGAAGTCTTTCTTTGAAAAACTCCTTTCAAACACTCCTTTATGCTTTACAGAATAATTCTACATTATTTCCGATCAACAATATGTCATTCACATATACTTATCAGAAATGTTGTAGTGCTCCCACTCACTTTCTTGTAAATACAGGCTTCACTGCAAGTCTGTATAAAACTATATGCTTTGATCAACTTATCAAAGCGTGTATTCCAACTCTGAGATGCTTGCACCAGTCCATAGATGAATCGCTAGAGCTTGCATATTTTGTTAGCACCTTTAGGATTGACAAAACCTACTGGTTGCATCATATACAACTCTTCTTTAAGAAATCCATTAAGGAATGCAGTTTTGTTTATCCATTTGCCAGATTTCATAAAATGCGGCAATTGCTAACATGATTCGGATAGACTTAAGCATAGATACGAGTGAGAAACTCTCATTGTAGTCAACACTTTGAACTTGTCGAAAACCTTTTGCGACAATTCTAGCTTTGTAGATAGTAATACTACTATCAACGTCCGTCTTCCTCTTGAAGATCCATTTATTTTCTATGGCTTGCCGATCATCGGGCAAATCCATCAAAGTCCATACTTTGTTTTCATACATGGATCATATCTCAGATTTCATGGCCTCAAACCATTTCGCGGAATCTGGGCTCACCATTGCTTCCTCATAGTTCGTAGGTTCGTCATGGTCAAGTAACATGACCTCCAGAACAGGATTATCGTACCACTCTGGTGCGGATCTCACTCTGGTTTACCTACGAGACTCGGTAGTAACTTGATCTGAAGTTACATGATCATCATCATTAGCTTCCTCACTAATTGGTGTAGTAGTCACAGGAACAGATTTCTGTGATGAACTATTTTCCAATAAGGGAGAAGGTACAATTACCTTATCAAGTTTTCTACTTTCCTCCCACTCACTTCTTTCGAGAGAAACTCCTTCTCTAGAAAGGATCCATTCTTAGCAACGAATGTCTTGCCTTCGGATCTGTGATAGAAGGTGTACCCAATAGTATCCTTTTGGGTATCCTATGAAGACATATTTCTCCGATTTGGTTTTGAGCTTACCAGGATGAAACTTTTTCACATAAGCATCACGACCCCAAACTTTAAGAAACGACAACTTTGGTTTCGTGCTAAACCACTGTTCAGATTGTGTCATCTCAACGGACTTAGATGGTGCCTCTTTTTTTAACGTGAATGCAGCTGTCTTTAATGCATAACCTCAAAAACGATAGTGGTAAATCGGTAAGAAACATCATAGATTTGCACTATATCTAATAAAGTACGGCTATGACGTTCGGACACACCATTATGCTGTGGTGTTCCGGGTGGCATGAATTTGTGAAACTATTCCACATTGTTCTAATTGAAGACCAAACTCGTAACTCAAATATTTGTCTCCGCGATCAGATCGTAGAAGCCTTATTTTCTTGTTACAATGATTCTCCACTTCACTCTGAAATTCTTTGAACTTTTCAAATGTTTCAGACTTATGTTTCATCAAGTAGATATACTCATATCTGCTCAAATCATCTGTGAAGATCAGAAAATAATGATACCTATCGCGAGCCTCAATATTCATCGGACCACATACATCAGTATGTATGATTTCCAACAAATCTGTTGCTCGCTCCATTGTTCCGAAGAACAGAGTCTTAGTCATCTTTCCCATGAGGCATGGTTTGCAAGCATCAACTGATTCATAATCAAGTGATTCCAAAAGCCCATCAGCATGGAGTTTCTTCATGCGCTTTACACCAATATGACATAAACGTCAGTGCTACAAATAAGTTGCACTATCATTATTAACTTTGCATCTTTTGGTTTCAATATTATGATTATGTGTATCACTATGATCGAGATCCAACGAACTATTTTCATTGGGTGTGTAACCATATAAGGTTTTATTCATGTAAACAGAACAGCAATTTATTCTCTTACTTAAATGAATAACCGTATTATAATAAACATGATCTAATCATATTCATGCTCAACGTAAACACCAAATAACACTTATTTAGGTTCAACACTAATCCCGAATTTATAGGGAGTGTGCGATGATGATCATATCAATCTTGGAACCACTTCCAACACACATCGTCACTTCACCCTTAACTAGTCTCTGTTTATTCTGCAACTCCCGTTTCTAGTTACTAATCTTAGCAACTGAACTAGTATCAAATACTGAGGGGTTGCTATAAACACTAGTAAAGTACACATCAATAACATGTATATCAAATATACTTATGTTCACCTTGCCATCCTTCTTATCTGCCAATCACTTGGGGTAGTTCCGCTTCCAGTGACCAGTCCCTTTGTAGTAGAAGCACTCAGTCTCCAGCTTAGGTCCAGACTTGGGCTTCTTCACTTGAGCAGCAACTTGCTTGCTGTTCTTTTTGAAGTTCCCCTTCTTCCCTCTGGCCTTTGTTTGAAACTAGTGGTCTTGTCTACCATCAACACTTGATGTTTTTCTTGATTTCTACCTTCATCGATTTCATCATCATGAAAAGCTCGGGAGTCGTTTTCGTCATCCCTTGCATACTATAGTTCATCACGAAGTTCTACTAACTTGGTCATGGTGACTAGAGAATTCTGTCAATCACTATCTTATCTGGAAGATTAACTCCCACTTGATTCAAGCGATTATAGTACCCAGACAATCTGAGCACATGCTCACTAGTTGAGCAATTCTCCTCCATCTTTTAGCTATAGAACTTGTTGGAGACTTCATATCTCTCAACTCGGGTATTTGCTTGAAATATTAACTTCAACTCCTGGAACATCTCATATGGTCCATGACGTTCAAAACGTCCTTGAAGACCCGATTCTAAGCTGTTAAGCACGGTGCACTAAACTATCAAGTAGTCATCATATTGAGCTAGCCAAACGTTCATAACGTCTGCATCTGCTCCTGCAATAGGTCTGTCACCTAGCGGTGCATCAAGGACATAATTTTTCTGTGCAGGAATGAGGATAAACCTCATATTACGGATCCAATCCGCAATCCGCATCATTGCTACTAACATCTTTCAACATAGTTTTTCTCTAGGAACATATCAAAATAAACACAGGGAAGCAGCAACGCGAGCTATTGATCTACAACATGATTTGCAAAATACTACCAAAAATAAGTTCATGATAAATTAAAGTTCAATTAATCATATTACTTAAGAACTCCCACTTAGATAGACATCCCTCTAATCCTCTAAGTGATCACGTGATCCAAATCAACTAAACCATAACCGATCATCACGTGAAATGGATTAGTTTTCAATGGTGAACATCATTATGTTGATCATATCTACTATATGATTCACGCTCGACCTTTCGGTCTCCGTGTTCCGAGGCCATATCTGCATATGCTAGGCTCATCAAGTTTAACCTGAGTATTCTGCGTGTGCAAAACTGGCTTGCACCCATTGTAGATGGACGTAGAGGTTATCACACCCGATCATCACGTGGTGTCTGGGCACGACGAACTTTGGCAACGGTGCATACTCAGGGAGAACACTTCCTGATAATTTAGTGAGAGATCATCTTATAATGCTACCGTTAATCAAAGCAAGATAAGATGCATAAAAGATAAACATCACATGCAATCAATATAAGTGATATGATATGGCCATCATCATCTTGTGCTTGTGATTTCTATCTCCGAAGCACCGTCATGATCACCATCGTCACCGGCGCGACACCTTGATCTCGATCGTAGCATCGTTGTCGTCTCGCCAATCTTATGCTTCTACGACTATCGCTACCGCTTAGTGATAATGTAAAGCATTACAGGGCGATTGCATTGCATACAATAAAGCGACAACCATATGGCTCCTGCCAGTTGCCGATAACTCGGTTACAAAACATGATTATCTCATACAATAAAATTTAGCATCATGTCTTGACCATATCACATCACAACATGCCCTGCAAAAACAAGTTAGACGTCCTCTACTTTGTTGTTGCAAGTTTTACGTGGCTGCTATGGGCTTAAGCAAGAACCAATCTTACCTACGCATCAAAACCACAACGATAGTTTGTCAAATAGACTCCGTTTTAACCTTCGCAAGGACCGGGCATAGCCACACTCGGTTCAACTAAAGTTGGAGAAACAGTCACCCGCAAGCCACCTTTGTGCAAAGCACGTCGGGAGAACTGGTCTCGCGTAAGCGTACGCGTAATGTTGGTCCGGGCCGCTTCATCCAACAATACCGCCGAACCAAAGTATGACATGCTGGTAGGCAGTATGACTTATATCGCCCACAACTCACTTGTGTTCTACTCGTGCATATAACATCAAACCATAAAACCAGGCTCGGATGCCACTGTTGGGGAATGTAGTAATTTCAAAAAAATTCCTACGCACACGCAAGATCATGGTGATGCACAGCAACGAGAGGGGAGAGTGTTGTCTGCGTACCCACGCAGACCGACTACGGAAGCGTTGACACAACGTAGAGGAAGTAGTCGTACGTCTTCCTGATCCGACCGATCCAAGCACCGTTACTCCGGCACCTCCGAGTTCTTAGCACACGTACAGCTCGATGAAGATCCCCGGGCTCCGATCCAGCAAAGCGTCGGGGAGGAGTTCCGTCAGCACGACGGCGTGGTGACGATCTTGATGTACTACCGTCGCAGGGCTTTGCCTAAGCACTGCTACAATATAATCGAGGTGGAATATGGTGGCAAGGGGCACCGCACACGGCTAAGGAACGATCTCAATGATCAACTTGTGTGTCTATGGGGTGCCCCCTGCCCCTGTATATAAAGGATGGAGGAGGAGGAGGCCGGCCAAGGCTAGGTGCGGCCAGGATGTGGAGTCCTACTAGGACTCCAAGTCCAAGTAGGAGTCCACCAAGAGGGGAGGAAGGGAGAAGGAAGTGGAGGAGAAGGAAAGGTGGCCGGCCCCCTTTTCCCTAGTCCAATTCGGACTACAGGGGAGGGGGGGCGCAGCAGGCCCTTTCTCCTCTTCCCACTAAAGCCCATCAAGGCCCAATACTTCTCCCGGCGAATTCCCTTAACTCTCCGGTACTCCGAAAAATACCCAAATCACTCGGAACCTTTCCGATGTCCGAATATAGTCGTCCTATATATCGATCTTTACGTCTCGACCATTTCGAGACTCCTCATCATGTCCCCGATCTCATCCGGGACTCCGAACTCCTTCGGTACATCAAAACTCATAAACTCATAATATAACTGTCATTGAAACCTTAAGCGTGCGGACCCTACGGGTTCGAGAACAATGTAGACATGACCGAGACACGTCTCCGGTCAATAACCAATAGCGGGACCTGGATGCCCATATTGGCTCCTACATATTCTACGAAGATCTTTATCGGTCAGACCGCATAACAACATACGTTGTTCCCTTTGTCATCGGTATGTTACTTGCCCGAGATTCGATCGTCGGTATCCAATACCTAGTTCAATCTCGTTACCGGCAAGTCTCTTTACTCGTTCTGTAATACATCATTCTGCAACTAACTCATTAGTTGCAATGCTTGCAAGGCTTATGTGATGTGCATTACCGAGAGGGCCCAGAGATACCTCTCCGACAATCGGAGTCACAAATCCTAATCTCGAAATACGCCAACCCAACATCCACCTTTGGAGACACCTGTAGACCTCCTTTATAATCACCCAGTTACGTTGTGACATTTGGTAGCACACAAAGTGTTCCTCCGGTAAACGGGAGTTGCATAATCTCATAGTCATAGGAACATGTATAAGTCATGAAGAAAGCAATAGCAACATACTAAACGATCGGGTGCTAAGCTAATGGAATGGGTCATGTCAATCAGATCATTCATCTAATGATGTGATCCCGTTAATCAAATAACAACTCTTTGTCCATGGTTGGGAAACATAACCATCTTTGATTAACGAGCTAGTCAAGTAGAGGCATACTAGTGACACTCTGTTTGTCTATGTATTCACACATGTATTATGTTTCCGGTTAATACAATTCTAGCATGAATAATAAACATTTATCATGAAATAAGGAAATAAATAATAACTTTATTATTGCCTCTAGGGCATATTTCCTTCAGGTACTTCATCGGCAGGAAGGGGGTTGCCCCTGAGTCGCCCATGCTGGGCGGCGCTGGGGAGGGGAGGAGAGCTTCCTTTGCCTATATGATTAACATACATAAAATCACAGGTCTGTAGTTTATATGTTCTTTCGGTCAGGCTTTAGTTGTCTTGGAGTTGGAAGTATTTTCATTGGCTGTTATCCATCTGCTTCATTCATGTAGGTGACAGTCTGGGCCATCATCAGAAATGACCATCGGTAAAAAAATTGGTTCCTTACCTAAAATGCGATCTTGCATGTTGAAAGAAATGGTACCGTCAAAATTTTACTTTTTTTATGATGACGCTTCGGTGACGATGGGGGTGACTACTGGAAAACGTCACTTGGGAATTTCCATGACAAAAAAGGTTATACATAACACAAGTGAATCATCGCAAAATAGAGAAAATTTTGTAGTGTAACTTTGAGACCCCGTTCCATTTTCTTCATGGATTTTGCATTAAGCCCTATTAGGGAAGAAAATTATCAATTGTAATGGTGTTTCTTCATAGGTCCTGGATAGAAATATTGAACTAGACAAACTACTGCACTCGAATTCAAAGGAGAGGGGGTATCTATAGTTGGTAGTTTATGATGAGGATGTGGTGTTCATGTCGACAACTGCCTCCATCTTCATGATCCATCTTGAGTCATTCCAGTCCAAGAAACTACACAATGTCAACTACAATGATTGTAAAATGTGTAACTTACACTTTTCTAGAATGTGTAGTAGGTGAAAGAGGTGAGAGTGCAATTCGCACTTTTCATTGAATGAAAATTGCATTTATCATAACAAGGAGAAAGGAAAGCGTGGATATCTCAGTTTGAGTGAAATATATCAGTTTAAACTTAGGTTAGAGGACTATGAAAATACCACTCATTAGTGAATAACACCCGTATTTGGAAATTAGAGTTATGCTCTAGATGGAATTTTATTGTCTACATGGAGGCGTGAGCATATTTTGAGATCCATTATCTCACCTTAATTAAATCCATTCATTGAGCAATTCTGAGAGGTATAACTTAGATGTTAGATTTATTGGTGGGTTGTGTTGGCTACGTGCTAAACTTTGCTGCAATTTGATTGGTGATTATGCTGACCCACTCGTTTAATGGTAATAATGTGCTGAGTATTTTGAAAATTTGCTCTTTAAATGTGCTACTGTTGCTCTCTATTTGAGACTGGACGTGTGTAGGTATGAAGAATGTCGTAGCTTGTCCTGCTGGCACCGTAAGTCTGCTCCTCCACTCCCCCACCTGTGTTATCGAAACCCCTAATTTAATACCCTAAACCCATAGCAATTCGAGCTCCCTCCCACCTCTCATACCATATCTAGCCTCCGCAATCCTAAGGAATCAATGACCCCTATTGTAGCTCGGTAAATCTTGTAGAGCTATCTAGTTTCGAAATTAGCTGTGTAAATGTGCTGAGTATATTTTGGTAATTTTCTTTTTAAATGTGTTGCTACCACTGTTGCTGCTTGCTATTTGAGAATGGACGCGTGTAGGTTTGACATTTTTTCATAGTTTGTCCCCCTGGTGCCTGTAAATCTACCCCCCACACAACGAATCCCTCTCCCTCTTATCAAAAGGGCCCAATTATCCACCTAAACCCATGACAATTCTAGGTCCCTCGCCCCTCTACTTCTCCCATATTTTTCCACCGCAATCTTGCGGAACCTCTGACCCTTATTGCCGCCCAACGAATCTTGTAGAGTTGTCTAGTTTCTTCTCTTTCTTCTTTGGGGCTAGGGAACATGTCGGCCTTGGTGACTAAGGAGGGGTCATGGTTTAACGGGTGGATGTGGGAGTAGAACATGGTGCTTGATAATGGTCTGGTGTTGATGGATCTACAAGACGGTGAGGCCATCTAGAACAACATAGCTGATGGCGTTGAGGGGAAGAAGGGGTTGAGAACCGGGTCTGGGCCTAGAGGGTGAACATGGTAGCATGAGAAGACATTCAAGAATGCGCTGGCTATGGTGGATCTAGAGAAGGCTGAGCCCATGTGGAACAAATCCAACCTGCATTACTGAGGTGAAAAAGGCGGCTGGATCCCTGTCCGAGCCTCATGGGTGGATGCGAAAAAAGGACAAGGCATTCAAGAATGTGCTTGTGTTGGTGGATCTAATGGAGGGAGAGGCCGTGTGGAACAAGATAGACGATATTGTTGGGGGCAGCCGAGGAGGTCAAGTGGCACTCTGAACTGTTGGTGGATGATGTGGGTGCGATTGAGGCCGGCTGGGTGCCGATGCCCGTGTACAGTGACAACAGGAGTACCGAGAAAGGAGGTTCCGGTGGGAAGAAGGGTAGTTGCAGGACGACGGGGAAGGCATGGGCATAAAGTGTCAACCAAATATATCGAGCTTGACTAATGGAATGGATCCTATGGACTGAGGATGAGCACAGGTTTGTGCCTCCAGCCTTCATTTACATGCACTAGAATGATATATTGCGGCCCTGCATGCTTGATTGCTTGCTTACGATGATTAATCTATGCAATCATCATGTGGTATAGGGTGGATATTGAAAATATGATACTCAGTAGTTTACATACTATCATAGCACTGGGGTGTGAATATGTTAGTAGTGCTTCCATTTGTGTGTATTGGCAGATTAATGCTACTGCATTTTTTCGTCGACTAGAATGTTTTGCTCATGCTCTAGATGCTTGATTGGTTGCTTCGGATGCTTAATCCATGTAAACATCGTATAGTATCGGGTTGGATATTGCAAGTCTAATGCTTAAGTAGTTTACCTACTCTCATGGAATTAGGTGTGAATATGTTAATAGAGCTTCCATTTGTGTCTATTGGGAGACTAATACTCTTACCTTTGTTTTTGTTGACCAGGAAAATTGTGTTCATGCTCTAGATGCTAGATTGGTAGCTTCGGATGATTAATATTTGAAACCTGCATATGGAATTAGGGAGGATATTACAACTCTTTTGCTCACGTAGTTTACCTACTCTCATGACACTCGGGTGTGAATACATCAATAGAGCATCTTTTTGTGTGTATTGTGAAATTAATGTTATTGCCTTTGTTTCCGTTGACGAGAAAGTTGCACCGATGCTCTAGATGCTTGATTGGTTGCTTCGGATGATTGATCCGTGTAATCGTCGTATGGTGTTAGGGAGGATATTGCAAATCGCATGCTCATGTTGTTTACCTACTCTCGCGAAACCATGGTGTGAATACATTAGTTAAAATATTTAACTAGACAAACTACTGGCCTCGAATTCAAAACAGAGGGGGTACCTATACTTGGTAGTTTATGATGAGGATGTGGTGTTCATGTTGGTAGTTGCCTACATCTGCATGATCCATCTTGAGTCATTCCAGTCCAAGAAACTACCCAATGTCAACTACAATGATTGTAAAATGTGTAACTTACACTTTTCTAGAATGTGTAGCAGGTGAAAGAAGTGAGAGTGCAATTTGCACTTTTCATTGAATGGAAATTGCATTTATCTTAAAAATGAGATAGGAAAGCCTGGATATCTCGGTTTGAATGAAATATGTCGGTTTAAACTTAGGTTAGAGGAGTATGAAAATAACACTCGTTAGTGAATAGCACCCGTATTTGGAAATTAGGGTTATGATCTACATGGAATTTCATTTTCTACATGGAGGCGTGAGCATATTTTGAGCCCCATTGTCTCACCTTAAATCCATTCATTGAGCAATTCTGAGCGGTATTACTTAGTTGTTAGATTGATTGGTGGGTTGTGTTGGCTAGGTGCTAAAACATCACTGCTATTTGATTACTGATTATGAAGACCCACTCATTTCATGGTCGAAATGTGTTGAGTATTTTGAAAATTTGCTCTTTAAATGTGCTACTACTTCTTTCCATTTGAGATTGGACATGTGTAGGTTTGAAGACTGTCGTAACTTGTCATGCTAGTGCCTGTAATGCTGCTGCTCCACTCCCCCACCTGTCTTATTAAAACCCCCCAATTTAATACCCTAAACCCACAACAATTCGAGCCCCCTCCCACCTCACATCCCATATCTAGCCTCCGCAATCCTAAGGAACCTATGACCCCTATTGTCGCTCAGTAAATCCTGTAGAGCTATCTAGTTTGGAAATTTGCACTGTAAATGTGATGAGTATATTTTGATAATTTGCTCTATGAATGTGTTGCTACCACTGCTGCTTCTTTCCATTTGAGAATGACGCCTACAGGTTTGACGTTTTGTCATAGTTTGTCTAGATTGCGCCTGTAAATCTACCCCTCCACTATCATTCCCTCTTTCCCTTATCAAAAGAGCCCAATTATTAGCCTAAACTAACGACAATTCCAGGTCTCTCGCTCCTCTACTTCTCCCATATCTGGCCACCGCAATCTCGCGGAACCTCTGAGCCCTATTGCCGCCAGACGAATATTGTAGAATTATCTAGTCTTTTCTCTTTCTTCTTTGGGGCTAGGGAACATGTCAGCCATGGTGACTGAGGAGGGGTCCTAGTCCAAAGGGTGGATGTGGGAGTAGGACATGGTGTTCGAGAATGCTCTGGTGTTGGTGGATCTACAAGACGGTGAGGCAGTCTAGAACAACATAGACGATGGCGTTGCGTGGAAGAAGAGGTTGAGAACCGGGTATGGGCCGAGAGGGTGAACACGGGAGCACTAGAAGATGTTCAAGAATATGCTGGCTATGGTGGATCTAGAGAAGTGTGAGTCCATGTGGAACAAATCTAACCTCGTTATTGAGGTGAAAAAGGCGTCTGGATCCATGTCTGGGCCTCATGGTTGTATGCCGGAGAAGGACAAGGCATTCGAGAGTGCGCTTGTGTTGGTGGATCTAATGGAGGGTGAGGCTGTGTGGAACAAGATAGACGATATTGTTGGGGCGAGGGGCAGCCGAAAAGGTCAAGTGGCACTCTGAACTGTTGGTGGATGATGTGGGCGCGATTGGGGCGGGCTAGGTGCCGATGCCCATGTATAGTGAGAACTGGGGTACCGAGAAGGGAGGTTCCAGTGGGATGAAGGGTAGTAGCAGGATGACGGGGAAGGCATGTGCAGAAGGGGTCATCCAAATCTATCGAGTAGGGCCAATGGAAGGGATCCTCTGGACTGAGGATGAGCATCCAGAAAGATATATTGCTGCTCTCGATGCTTGATTGCTTGCTTCCGATGATTAACATATGCAATCATCATGTGGTACATGGTGGATATTGCAAATCTGATGCTCAAGTAGTTTGCCAACTATCATGGCACTAGGGTGTGAATATGTTAATAGTACTTCCATTTGTGTGTATTGGCAGAGTAATGCTACTCCCTTTGTTTTCATTGACCAGAAAGTTGGGCTCGTGCTATAGATGATTGATTGCTTGATTCCGATGATTAATATATGCAATCATCATGTGGTATAGGGTGGATATTGAAAATCTAATGCTCAAGTAGTTTACCTACTATCATGGCACTAGGGTGTGAATATGTTAGTAGTGCTTCCATTTGTGTGTATTGGTAGATTAATGCTATTGCCTTTGTTTTCGCCGACCAGAAAGTTGGGCTCGTGCTCTAATTTCTTGATTAATTACTTCGGATGCTTAATCCTTGTAAACGTCATATAGTATCGGGTTGGATATTGCAAATTTGATGCTTAGTTTACCTTTCTCATGGCAATGTTGTGAATATGTTAGTAGATCCTCCATTTGTGTCTATTGGGAGATTAATGCTCTTACCTTTGTTTTCATTGACCAGAAAGTTGTGCTCTTGCTCTAGATGATAGATTAGTAGCTTCGGATGATTAATATTTGTAAACATCATATAGTATTAGGGAGGATATTGAAATTCTTGTGCTCACGTAGTTTACCTACTCCCATGGCAGTTGGGTTTGAATACGTCAATAGAGCATCTTTTTGTGTGTATTGGGAAATTAATACTATGGTCCGGGAGTCGGACGGTAATTGACCTATAACCCTTGCTTGTGGACTAGCTGCAGAGCTAACCTTTGTTCTATTGGTTTGGTGGTTGCTACCAAGACGATTTCTTTATGCCTATCAGGCAACTGTGTGACAACACTCCTGAGAAAGTGGCGCTTTTGTGTAACATGCTATGGTCTCAACGCCCTTACAAGGTAGTGATGAGTTTCACGCGCTCTAAGCCCGGCCCGCGCGCAGTTAGGAGGATTGGCCGCTATCTGAGCGGTACCACCCATTATTGCCTTTGTTTCCGTTGACGAGAAAGTTGCACTGGTGCTCTAGATGCTTGATTGGTTGCTTCGAATGATTGATCCGTGTAATTGTCATATGGTGTTAGGGAGGATATTGCAAATCTACTGCTCGTGTTGTTTACCTACTCTCAAGACACCATGGTGTGAATACATTAGTTGAGCCACCTTTTGTTTACTCGCTGCTAACTTCGAGACCACCCACTATTTTCTTCCGAGATTGGCCATTGTGCCCTATCATGGAAGAAAAATATCCTGTTTAATGGTGTTGCCTCATTGGTCCAGGTAAGAAATATTGAACTAGACAATCTACTACCCTCGAATTCATGGGAGAGAGGTTGCCTATACTTGGTAGTTTATGATGAGGATGTGGTTTTCATGTCGACAACTGCATGCATCTTCTTGATCCATCTTGATTCATTCCACTCCAATGAAACAACACAATGCCAACTACAATAATTGTAAAAAGTGTAACTTACACTTCTCTAGAATGTGGAAAAAGTGCAAGTTGCACTTTTCATTGAATGGAAATTGCATTTATCTTACCAACAAGATAGGAAAGCGTGGATATATGATTTTAATGAAATATATCGGTGTTAAATCCGGAGAGATGAGTGTGAAATTAATACTCATCAGTGCATAGCACACAACTTTGGAAATTAGGACAATACATGGAATATTATTGTCTACACGGATTCGTGAGAACATTTTGAGCTCCATTGTCTCGCCATAAATCCGTTCATTGACCAATTTTAAGCAGTACTACTTAGTTGTTAGATTGATTGGTGGGTTGGGTTAGATAGGTGCTAAAACATCGCTACTATTTGATTGGCGATTATGCTAACCCACTCATTTAATGGTCGTAATGTGCTGAGTATTTTGAAAATTAGCTCTATAAATGTTCTACTGATTTTTTTTATTTTAGAGGACATGTGTTGGTTTGACGATTGTTGTAGTTTGTCCTATATTGGCGCTCGTAAATCTGCTCTTCCGCTCTCCGACCTATCTTATCAAACACCCCAAATTTATTATCCGAAACCCACCACAATTCGAGTCCCCCTCCCCCCTCTCATCCCATATCTAACCTCCAAAGTCCTAAGGAACCTATGACCCCTACTGTTGCTCGGGGAATCCTGTAGAGCTATCTAATTTAGACATTGGCTCTTTATATGTGTTGATTACATTTTGGAAATTTCTTTTTTAAATGTGATTCTGCCACAAAAGTTGCTTTCCATTTGAGAATGGATATGTGTAGGTTTGCGTTTTGTCATAGTTTTCCCAGTTGAGTCCGTAGAATCTACTTCTCGACTACCGTGCCTTCTTTCTCCTATCAAAACAGCCCAAATTTTCAACCTAAGCCCGCAGGAATTCTAGGCCCCTCAACTCTCTCCTTTTCCCATATCTCGCCACTTCAATCATGTGGAACCTCTGACCCCTATTTCTGCCCAGGGAATCCTATAGAGTTTTCTAGTTTTTTTCTCTTTCTTCTTCGGGACCGGGGAACATGTCGACCATTGTGACTGAGGAGGGGTCTGGGTCCTAGTCCGAATGGTGGATGTGGGAGTAGGACATGTTGTTCGAGAATGCTTTGCTCTTGGTGGATCTAGAGGACGGTGAGGCTGTGTGGAACAACATAGCCAATGCTGTTGAGGGAAAGAAGGGTCGAGATCCGGGTCTCGGCCCTGGAGGGTGGACGCGCGAGAATGATAAGGCATTCGAGAATGCGCTGGATATGGTGCATTTGGAGGAGGGTGAGCCCATGTGGAACAAATATAACCAGCGTTGTTGAGTTGAAAAGGGGGTCTGTATCCAGGTCCATGCCTCGAGAATGGTCGCGGGAGAAGGACAAGGCATTCGAGAATGTAGTTGTGTTGGTAGGTCTAGTGGAGGGTGAGGCCGTGTGGAACAAGATAGAGAGTCTTGTTCGGGAGAAGACGGACGAGGAGTTCAAGCGGCACTATGAACATTTGGTGGAGGAAGTGGGTGCGATCGAGGGTGGCTAGTTGTCGCTGCCCATGTACAGTGATGGTGGGAGTACCGAGGAGGGAGGTTCTGGCGAGAAGAAGGGTAGTAGCAGGGTAGGACGAGGATGGTGATGGCATGCGTAGAAGGGGTCATCCAATTATGTCGAGTACTGGAAGAGATCCTCTAGAGTTAGGATGGGCATAGGTTTGTTCCACCAGCCTTCGTTTCCATGTACCAGAAAGATATATTGCTGCTATAGATGCTTGACTCTGATGATTAATCTACGCAATCATCATATGGTATTAGGGTGGGTATTGCAAATGTGATACTTATGTAGTTTACCTATTCTCATGGTACTATGGTGAAAATATGTTAGGAGAGCTTCCATTTTGTGTATTGGGAGATTAATGATATTGCCTTTGTTTTCTTCACTAGAAAGTTGCGCTCGTGCACTAGATGCTAGATTGGTTGCTTTGGATGATTAACCCATGTAAATGTCATTCGGTATTGGGATAGATATTGCAAATCTTGTGCTCGCATAGTTTACACACTCTCATGGCACTAGGGTGTGAATACGTCAGTAGAGCTACCTTTTGTGTGTATTGGGGAAGTACTGCTATTGCCTTTATTTTCGTCGACGAGAAAGTTGCACTGGTGCTCTAGATGCTTGATTGGTTGCTTCGGATGATTGACATGTGCAATCATCATATGGTGTTATTAGGGAGGATATTGCAAATCTGATGCTCACATTGTTTACCTCTTCTCACGGCCTTGTGGTGTGAATACATCAGTTGAGCATCATTTTGTTTACTTGGCGTTAACTTTGAGTCTCCACTCCATTTTCATCCTAGATTTGGCCATTGTGCACAATCAGGGAAGGATAAGATCAATTGTAATGGTATTGCTTCATTGGTCATGGAATGATATATTGAACCGGACAAACTACTGCCCTCGAATTCAAATGAGAAAGGGTGCATATACTTGGTAGTTTATGATGAGGATGTTTTGTTCATATCGACAACTTCCTACCTTTTCCTGATCCATCTTGAGACATTCCAATCCAAGGAACTACCCAATGCCAACTACAATTATTGTAAAAAGTGTAACCTACATTGCTTAAGTGTAGCCGACGAAAGATTGCAAGTTGCACTTTTCATTGAATGGAAATAGCTTTAATCTTAGCAACAATATGGGATAGCATGGCAATATATTTCGTGAGTGACTTATAGAACCAGAATTCTAAGTTTGCACAACTATCTTTTATGTCTCAGCGGATTTAAGTGATGCCCGATATCAACATGGTAAAGCCGAGATGATACTTGTTCGGGCCCAAAGGCTGGATGCAGGAGCAGGCAGGGCATTCTAGAGTGCACTAGCACGATGGATCTGGAGGAGGGTGAAGCCATGTGGAACAAGAGAGCCTAGCGTTGTTGAGGGGGAAGAAGGGTTTGTATCCGGCTCTGGGCCCACAGGGTGAACGCGGGAGCAGGACAAGGCATTTGAGAATGCACTAGCGATGGTGTGGATCTCGATGATGGTGAAGTCGTGTGGAACGAGATAACTAACGTCATTGAGGGGAAGGGCAACTAAGGGGTTCAAGAGACACTATGTGTTGTTGGTGGAGGATGCCAACATGGTAGGCCAGGTGCCACTACTCATGTACGCCAATGGTCGGAGTCCCTAGGTGAACGCATGACGCCGCTGGTAGTTAGGTGAACGCAGCTAGTATAAAAATCTTACTCCCTTCTTCCATCTATATAGGGCCTAATGCTTTTTTCAAGGCCACCTTTGACTATTGATAAGATTAATAGTACATGACATGCATAATGTGAAAATTATATCATTGAAATCTCCTTTCACATATGAATTTGATGATATGCTTTGTGTAAGTTTCATGTCATATATTATTGCCCTAACATTTGGTCAAAGTTAACCTCAAAAAACGCATTAGGTCCTATATAGATGAAAGGAAGGAGTATAAGGTGTTCCCCTACCAGTGTTGATTGTGTTTGGTGAGAACTGCTCGTCCCCTTGTCCATGAGCCCTACATAGTGCTCCACAAGAGAGATGGCGAGAACATAGGCGACGACATGCTTGGAGCAGCCCTAGTTGGTCAGGGGCGCCATCAACGGTTACTTGTGCAGGCTGGTTAGGTCACTCGATATGCATTGGCTCTTAACGTGTCATCCGAGGTGGTGAACAAAATTAGAGATAGACATCCCAATGCATTGCCTCTTAGGTCATACTAGTATGTAAATAATGTTGCATTTAATTAGTTTAGGGATGTGGTTTAGATGTGAAGAGAAGAGAAGGGTGGTTCACCCGAGGAGATAGGAAGGATCAAGGGTGGTTTGCATTTATGGGAAGCATAGCTTTTTAATTAAGGTGGGTTGTGTAAACATTAAAGCAACGTAAATCAAGGGCATTTTGGTGGTTTGGATCTTTGAAGTTGCTGCCTCTTAGATTATTGATTTATTCCATCTCTCTACACGACTCACAAAATTTTAGCCCCTTGCATCGGCTGCAAGGTAGCCGCCGAGGCAGTGGTTATTCTCCACGAAAAAAGAGAGAGAAAATCCCTATAGGAAAAAAAATCCCTAGAGAAAGAAGAGAAGAAAAGAAAGAGAATGAATGACTCTATAAGCCTAAGTAATTCCTACACTTTCAAACTGATGGTGTGCTCGGATGACGCTGCATCCACCGTGATGGTGTGGGACGCGGCTAGCGAAGAAGGGTGGTTCACCGTCAACTTGTAGTCGCCGTGGGCGAGGTCGAGCTCGACGAGCCCATTGGCGTCGGTGGTGGCAGACGTCGCGTGCGTCTTCCACTCGGCGATGAGCTTGTCTACGAGGGCACCGACGGGGAGGTTCTTGAAGCTGTTGTCGGTGAGGCACATAACGTAGCATCCGTTGGCGTGCCATGCGGCCCACATGACGATGCCCTGCACCCCTGGGTGGGCGTAGCCTTCCCTGAGCACCTGCTCGAGGTACTTGACCTGGTTGGGGCCCTTGACGACGTCGACCTCGGTCATCCACATGGGCAGCTTGAGCTGCGCGAGCGTGTCGAGGGCGCCCCTGACGTAGGGGATGTTGGGCGTGGAGAAGTGGCTCTCGAGGCCGACGCCGAGCTTGAGGCCGCCGTTGCCGGGGTAGCCCTGGATGAGCTTCATCTTGGCGATGTACTTGGTGGGCGTCCCATTGGGGTCCATGGGCTGCTCCAGCGTGTTGAACTCGTTCATGAAGAGGATGGCGTTGTGGTCGATCTGACCCACCTGCTGGTAGATCATGGGCGACGCGTTGGGGCCCAGCTTGGTCTCGAAGAAGTTGAAGTGGAGGTTCTCGTTGAGGACGTCCCAGTGGATGACCTTCCCGGCGTACCGCGACACCACCGACTTGAGCCGCTTCTGCATCGCCGCCTTGAGCTGGTCGACGCCCATCGGCCGCACCCACTTGATCTGCGAGTTCTGGTCGTCCCAGAACACGTTGTGCCCGCGCACCTTGACGCCGTACTTCTGAGCCATCTTGAGCATGTCGTCCGGGATTTTGTAGTCCTCTTGGTTCTGGTTCCACTCCGTGCTGTACCACTTCATCTCGTTCTCCATGGTGGCCACCGTGAAGCGCGAGAAGAACCACTTCTCGTAGGCCGGGTTGCTGATGATCTCCTTGGTCATCGTGTTGCCGAACGGGAACCCTGTGCGGAGGAGCTGGATGCTCACGTTTGTGTTCGCCATTGGCTGCCCGTCGGGGCCCCTCGCGACGACCTTAACCATGCTCCGGCGAGCCTTATCGGCGGACCGGCGGGCGTGGGCGTCCCATTCATCAAAGGAGAAGGGCTGCAGGGAAACACTATCCACCCAGATGTCCACGGGCGTGTCGCTCTGCACATCCATACACAATACGTAACCTGGTTAGTTGGCGTGCACGCACAATTTTTAAATTTGACCAAATATATAGAAGAAACCAGCAACAACTACATACTATATTGAATAAGTACATCATGATAATATAATCAATGGTGGGTATATTGATACTAAGTTGGTATTGTGTATCTTTAAAATTTTGTATATATACCTGAGCAAACTTAGAAAGCATTGAATTTTTTACTGACCACTTTATACGTCATCTATTTAGTAACAGAGGGAGCACATACGTACCTGGAAGAAGACCTCTCCTTGTCCAGAGTGATAGGTGTGCGCGGTCATACCGCCCTTGAGCATGGTCCAGCAGCCGGACTGGGCGTCGATGCCGCCGGCGGTGATGTTCTCGCCGTTGGGGGCCTTGACCACCGCCCTCACATGGGCCGTCCCGGCCGACACTTGCAACCATGCTGCATGCACAACAGCAAGATGAACTTTGTCGCATGCACTGGATCCAACACTTACATTCAGTTTCGGTATATACTCTATGTACGTAGTATCTTCGATCTGTGCCTGTGCATACCTTCCTTTTCTAATCGAGCTACCACCTTTCCCAAAATAACATACTACTCCCTCCACACCAGAATATAAGATGTTTTTAGTTCAAATTAAATTGCAAAAACTTCTTATATTTTGGTACAAAGGTAGTACTACCGCAAACAAAGATAAAAGTGAGACGGAGGGAATGCTCTCATATTATGGGACGGAGAAAGTAGTTCGTTACATGACCCAAACAAAGATAAAAGTGAGAGGGGAGAGAGGGAGAGCGAGTTGGGGCATATATACAGTAGAAGAGAAGGAAACCCCGATTTGTGCATACCTGACAGCGAGTAGTGGGTGTCGCCCTGCATCTGGACTTTCTGGTAGACGCTGTGGGACTGCGAGGCGGCTGCGTCGCCGGCGCCGAACAGGGAGCTGATCGCGCCTTGCACCACGGCGAACCTGTTGCCGGAAGCCGACTTGCCGACGCCAGCCTTGATGTTCCGGTAGGTCGACCACCCCATGAGGCCGTTGTTGAACTCGCTGTTCTGGATGATGCCGCCCTTGTAGAGGGGCTTCATTGGATCACGCAGGCACTGAAAATATATACCAAATCATAGATTTCATTTTTAGAGGTTGCGCATGCAAGCAGATTGAGATCCATGCGGTTATAAGTACTTACCTCAATACTAGCTGTATGATCATATTCCACAGACTGGACCGTGCACCCTACATCAAACAGGCACATAGATGTAAGCAAGGTGATCGTGTTTCATGCACATATGCACACCATTCGCCTTAATTATCAGGGTATATAAACAACTATTCCACAAGATCATGGCCAACGCAGACCAAAAGACTAGAAAATTTAATCGCCATAAACTGACCTTGGAACAGGGAGATCCATAGTAAAGAGAGCGCCAATTTCTCAACGAAATCCCTCATCGCCACTCTCTCTTTGCAGTTGCTCGTACCAACGAGATGTGTTGGTGAAAGGCCAGATCGATGGAGGAGGCTCATATATAAGAACGCAGGGCCAACTGACGGTGCTAGTTTGTTACTCTCACTTGACTCGGTACTGCTCAGCGATAGATAAGGTGGTGTAAGAGGCAGTTCAGAATGCGTGGACGCAGTTGATGCATGTTATTTATAGGCTTTCTAGCTAGTAGCCCAGTGCATATGAGCACACAAAGTACTGCAGACTGCGTCCTCGCTCGTTGCATGCACGCACGTATGCCTGCATGCAAAAATAGATTTTGAAGATCCAGTGACATTTTTGTGTATCTTCTTCTAGCGTGTTCTGAAAGGACATTCCTTCATTCTTCAAAGAAACACCTCCACATTAAGTAGCAACAGGATTACGGTTGACGTAGGCATATGTATGGCCACCAACACAAAATTGCTTGAGATTGTTCAGTATTTTTGCCAAATATTGTGCTGGAGACATATACTGATTTCATTAAGGTAAAAGAATGCAACATTCCTGGTGGAGCTTCAAAAAGATATGATATAGGGCTAATGAGCTTTGAACGGAGTTGATGAGGTTAATATGAAGCAAGTCCACGAGCCCCATGGCGAAGACTGCGCATGAGCTGAGGCCTGCGAAGAATAGTGGCGCCACGGCTTCACGCCTTCACCGGCCATCGCTAGGGCTTCAACAACTTTGATGTCCTCCACACCGGCCATCGTGTTTGTGGTGACTGCAAGATGCGCAACACTTTAACGCAGACTTGATCTTCTGTTCTAAAATTTGTTGTAAAAATAGGGAGCACCTATGCACCAGGTGCCTGATTTTTGTTTATGCATCAGTCACTTGTTTTCTACCTGTGACATTTTGATCTAACGGCTGGTTTCCTCTCCCTGTCCTAATTGACTGAAAACATATTACGTTTCAGTCACATTTTTGTCTGGTACAATTTGAATGCCCTAGTGCTTGTAAGCTAGTTGACTAGCCAGCAGCTTCCGACCGTAGCCATCCTTCGACAAAAAAGGCTTTCCCTCGCTTTATATATAAAGAAATCATCACTGAGTACAACCGAGAGATCGATACAAACACACACCACCACCGCACACAACACACATTCAAGGCGAGATACAAAGGTGTTGGGCATCAACACACCACTCCAACGACTACCAAGCACACTAAGGATGAGCAAAGAAGCACCGCCTTGAGCCGACGGAGATCCCCATGAGCGAACCACCGAGGAGAGGTGAGATGGCCGGCCACGGTGCGAGGACTTCAAAACTGTGCCTCCGAGAAGGGCATAACAGTAGCTGCCACTGTCTGATCCCGCAGATCAAGTTTTCACCCGGAGTAACCTGAAGGAAGTGGGAGCACCGCGACGGTGCCTGCAAGGAGGAAACAACGTCCACATATGCTGCCACTGTCGGCAAGTATAGGGACTAGGCAAGTGATGTACCCCGTGCACCGACCCCTTCGACATATGGCCCCAGTGGCGGCGGCTCCGTGGGCATAAACCTCCACGAACGGGTGTGCATAGGTTGTTCCGGGCCGCCTCTTTGTCTCGAGCGCAGCGGCGAGTTCTCTCCGTGTAGCAGGCGAAGTAGAGGTTCTCAATGCCGATGACGACGGAGGTGACACCAAGCACAATGATGGCGATCAGAAGCCAGTCGCTCTTTGTAGGCCCTCCTTTCGCCTCCACCTGGCTAGTGGGGAGCACGAAGACGAGGAAATGCAGAAAGAGAGCCATGTATGTCATCCTGCGCATGCAGACAAACAAGAGATTTTGAACCTTACCTGCTTCGTCTCGTTGCCCTGCTCTGTTTCTCCCCTGTGTTAGGATTAAACCCGACGTCCGGTTACACGTGTGTGTACATGTCCGTGTAGTACTGGAGTCCAGAACCGACTAGGTTTATCTATAGGGTAGCTAAATCAGTATATATATGTGCATACCCCCTTATAATTGAACCAGGTCAGATAGAAAATCAGACCGAAGCAATAAAGAAAAACAACAGGCACCTGTGGCCATCAAGTCGATTCATCTTTTTGCGTCGTCAGTTTCTAGCGAGAGAGAGCCAAGTCGCTGTGTTTCGAAATCGATGTGGAGCAAACTGATTGGCTTAGCAGCAGGGCCCGCGAGAGGGGGTCCGTAACATACGCGTAAAACACATGTATACATCCATTTCTTCGACAAGTAATTTCAAAACTGATGGAGTAGACAAAGGGGGGGGGGGGGGGAGGCATTGGCCCCCTTAGGCACACGAAAGAGTAAAATGCATCATTGCCTCCCGAACTTGTTGGCTAGGTCCAAAGCAGCCCCCGTACTCAGGAAGTGTACCAATACGGTCCTCATACTTGAGGATACGAACTCAATACGGTCCTCAAACTTGTGGAGTACTAGACACGCACCGTGAGTCGAAGTGTCGAACCATTGACCTTGACGGTTGGCTTGTGTCATGCACACGTGAGCTAGCCAACTGAAGCACTGTTTGTTGCTGCTTAATAACGAGATGAGAGTTTTAATATATTTTGCTCAATGAAAAGGAAAATTTAAATGATATATGAAGCCGACGACAACTGCGGCAGGCGGCTCGGGTACTCATCCAGGAGGTCATTTGTCCACGCCAGGCGCATGCCCGAGAGGGCATCAGACATGGAAAATGGTATATGCGGCGTTGGTGCATAACTATTTGAGCTCGGCAAGGACCTCTCAGTGTCAATGATGAACCACGACGCCAACTTCCACCACCTCGCCGCACCGGCATGATGCGCCAAGCGATTCTAGTCGCATGTCTGGACAATGGGAATGGGTGTCGGCAGCAGAGACGGAGATCAAGTCAAGGTCGGCGGCGAAGCATGCCAACGACCGGCTATGTCATTGTTGCTATTAGTTTGATCGCCACGCCTCTAATGAGAGTTCAGGTTGCAATGATTTCTCGTAATAACTATTTGAGATGATGCGTGTAGCGTCAAGTACTCAGGTTGATGTGGTACCTCTAATCCCTTTGACATCATCAACATGACAACATCCATGCATGCATGCATGCGTGAGCAACTAGCATGTGCCTACGAAGACAACACAAATAAGAAGAAAAAACTTAGCGGACCTTGTTTTCAGCGGAATACATCCAGCAGCTAGCGAGCCTTGTTACCTACGTACTCCATGCGTTGGCCACGGCAAAAAGCGTACGTACAGTATCAAGCAAGCGAGGGCTAGGCGGGCAACGGTACAGTACGTATCAAGCAAGCGAGGGCTAGGCGGCTTAGCGGACCTTCTTTTTTTTCCCGCAAAAAAAAAAAATTTATACGGCCACACCAAATTTGATCATCAAAATGTAAAAGCAAGAAATATCAAACGGAATCAACAGTTCAGATGGCTGGCTTCTGCGCGGACGTTGCCATGTCCAGTTGTGTTCGCAGGTTCGAATACCACTTTCCACGCTTTTATTTTATTATTCTTTCTCGCACTCACTGGCATTTTGGGGCCAGTTCTTTTAGGCGATTCTATCAGAATCGCCCCCCTCCCCAGCATTAACCCCACACCAAAGCTCCTTCGAAATTTTAAAGGTCCTAGCCCATTATAAGAGCATCTCAAATAGGTGCATAAAAAATTTGTGCCCTAAAATAGTTTTAGTGCGCTGGACCCAACATTGCTTTAACAGATGCCAAAAACATGCGTTCAAAAAAACACGTAGTGTAGATTGTGAAGCGCGCACAATTCAGTGTCGCCCTTTTTTCGGCCTCTCTTGGGACTGTATATGTCATGGGAAGGGCCACTGTACAGAGCTTTGGACGGGCGCGATGTGTATGATCCTCACGTCAAAGGGCCTCCACAACTGTCGCCACGCTCCGCCCTTCCCACGGCAGCAGAGGCAATGGCTAGCACGATGACTAGCAAGTGGAACAACGCCTTATACGTGCAAAGGCCATGGTATCTAAACTCATTTTAGGCTTCGACGAAGAACAATGACTTGGATGAGGGAACTAGGAAACGTCGTTGGCAAAATGTTAAAGCTCCATGTGGAAATTCCAATAGTCCCACATCTACGACAATAGTAACATAACGGTAGATTTATTTTGTTTTGACATGTGTGATGTTACGGTTATGTTACTAGTACAAACTTCTCTTTCCTCATTAATTACTTGTCACATCATCTATTTTTTGCTTAGATATATGTGATGTTTTTATTTATGTTACTCCCACTACCTGAGAGGGCAAAACACATACAAGTACAATAGAGTGACGTAGGCGGGCTATAAGAGATGTCACATCAGATTTGTGTCTAGTTGAAGGGGGGAGAATATGAGAGAGAAGAGTAGCGGGCTATAAACTTACAACCGGTTGTAGCACGAGTTCCAACACCCTTTGTGAGAGAAGGAGGTGAGCCGTATGTTAATAATATGAAGGAAGAGTAGCGGGCTATAAACTTATAACTGGTTGTAGCACGGGTTCTCAATATCAGTACAACTTTGTACTAAAATTAGTACAAAGTGAAGACATTTATTTTGAGATGAAGGAAGTACTACGATGACTAACTATTATATGAGTGAACTATTAAATTAGCTATAAATGACATGACAACTTCATATAGCCGGTTGTTGACTATACTATTAACCATGCTCAGTATGATGGCTTGCTAGGAGTGGCAACTCGACCAAGGTAGAATTCTACTGGCGCTGAGCGATTACTTCTGGTTCGTTCCCTCCAATCAGGTATCAGTTGTCAGTTAGGATCCTTTCAATTAATTTCCTTATTAATGAGGGCAAGTGAACCGATGTTCAGGCCCACGACAAAATTTTCGTTTCTGCACATAGTAGAGCACTGTCTGGCCTGATAATGTAGCAGAGTAATAATCCTAGAACATTTTTATTTCCCAATTTTTTTTCAAAATATAGAATAGTTTTTGAATGTGCAAACATTTTTTAAACAATTACAAACATTTTTTGAATCCACAAATATTTTATGGTTTATTGAACATTTTATTTAAAAAGTTTAAGTTTTTATTTTTTGGAACTTTTTATGTACCAAATTATTTAAAGTAAAAAAATAAAAAGGGAAAATAAAAAAGAAAAAGGAAAAATGAAATTCAAAAACAGACTACCCGCACATGAGCCGGCCCAAACGGGTGTGTTAGCGCGCAGAGCGTGGTATAGGAGGTCCCTGCTCCGTGGGCCGGCCCAGATGGGGATTCCCCTGTGTGAAACTTTTTTTGTCACTTATAGGTGGCATCGGTGGGTAATATTTTGCAACTTTGGAAGCAATTTATGTGACGTACCGCCAGAAGCACTAATGACTTTATTATTACTAGCAAATGTGGTCGTACGTTGCAAAGGGAGAAAAAACCACTTCATACATACTCGATGACATCGACAAATACCTTCAAATATTTCGTGTTTTCGCACGAGAAATAGCATGATAAATGGTGTTGCACTAAGACATAAAGGTGGGATGATTTTATAAATTGGACACACCTTAAGCAGATACATCCCCTATGGTACCAATAATAAATTTTATGAGAGCATGAAACTATTCTACATGGTCAATTTAAATGGGAGAAAACATATATATTAGGCATTTTCAAAATACACCATATAAAGAAAAGTATTAATTAAGGGTGCATCCTAAATATAATTTTAGAAATAATTAACATGTGGGATAATAGCATATTTGAAATTTACATATTTTTCTGATGGATTTTCATATATAAAATGCTTAATTTGGAGTTAGGATTTGAAAGATATTATTTGTTTTAGAAGGATTTGAATATGTAAAAGAAAAAAAAGGTTAAAATAGAGTAGCTGGGCCGAAACTGCAACATTGTGGAGCCCATCTAGTAAGTGACGCTTGGGCGAGGGAACTTTATCTTACGCCAATAGAAATTGGACATAATGCAGCAAAAAGGTAAGAAGTGGGATTCAAACTCGAGTCTCTGGTATGTAGAGGCAAGGTTCATGTGACATGCTAGGGGCTTGTTTATAAATAAACTAAAAAGGTGGTGACTCAAGAAAGGAAAAACGAATCATTTTTTCTCACTTATCGGTGGCAATGGGGGTAATTATTGGTAATTTCGGGGGCAATAATATGACGGCCGACCAGAAACAATAATCACTTTATTATTAAGTATAGATATAGAGGTATAGATAGGTATATGTATAGATTAACTCCCTTTTTACCCCTACTTTCGCCTTTGTGACAGATTTTACCATATTTTTAAAAAATATCCTCAATTTTTATACAACCAATGATCAGAGTTGTGAAGATTTTTCCCCAATTATGTGCTGAGTTGGCATGCCACGTCAACGATGTTTCTTTTGCTGGTTTTGATTCTGGGTTTTTCAAGACTGAACCGCCGTGCGCACCGAACCTGGTCGGTTTTTTCCGATTTGCTCTCGAGGTGGGTCCCACCGGTCAGCACTGGATAAAGAAATATGTGAAAAACAAATGGCAGAAGGACAGGTAAATATAGACCATCAAACAAGCGATTCTAGTGGTCCGGATTAATCAATACTCCTGAGCGAACTAGCAGTATTATTTTCACCTTAGGGCATTTTCGACGGAGAGCAGATTAGAAAACACATCGAAGGGCTTTCTCAAGAGAATGAAAAATTGTTGATCGATACACACAGTCGCACACACATCTGTGGGGTCGACCCTTTCCACCCCCACGACCTAGGCAACGAGTCCACTGCAGCGGACGGCCGACGCGTCGACGCTGCAGCCTGCACTCAAGCCAGCCACCACCGGCCAAGCATCCGTGAAACGCCAACCTAGTCACTAGTCAGGTATCGCTCACCATCCTTGCCCAAGGTATCATGAAGAAAATTCCCTAATTATAACATTATTAGTTCAAAAATATACTCCCAAGTTGCTTATATTGCGAAACTTTCTGATTCTCCATTTAAGCTTTTTGCGAGAACCCGATTTATTCAGTTAGTATTTTTCCAAATATGGGTACACCATTTCGTGATTTTAATTTAGAAAATTGATGAGTTTGGCTAAACCGCACCCTTGAATTTTTTTTTATTAGGCAGCCTAGGGATCTTGATAAGGATTTATGCCTGTGTATCATCGATGTCCACCTATATATGATAGCTTTTCCAACTTAGCAATAATATCCAAGCGTTTAAAAAAATAGTGCAAGACAAATTTTACCGTTTTCAATCCATTTTTAGTATCGGACGGAAAAAGAAAGAAACGATGGATTGAGTTGAACCTCGGAGTCATGAAAAAATTGCTAAACCCCATTTTTTGAAAACATGAACTCAATTTAAAGGGGTACCCAAGCTAAATACAGGCATTAGAAATTGGAGCATAGAAAAAGGCAGGACCGGCTAATCTATATCTATACCAATATAAAAAGACCCAAAGGGGCAGATCCAAACCATCTCAACCGTCAAATCATGTTATCTAACGGATCAAATCCCTCCAATGGTGAGCACCAAACACGTTTAACGCTCTAATTACCCACCACTGCCATTGGTTATAACCATGTTTGACTCAACGCTATCCCATGAAATCTGCCATGTAATTAATATCCTACCATTCCCATAAAAAAGTAATTGATATACTACTAAATACCAACGTGCAACAGATATATCTTTCTAATATAACGTGCAACTAATATTCTACCTAATATAAACGTGCATTGCACGTACATTATTACTAGTCAATATAAAAAAAAACCCAAAAAGGCAGATCCAACCGATCTCGGCCGTCGAACTAAGTCAATCCAACGACCTAAACTTCTCCAATGGCGAGCGTTAAACGTGTTTAACATGCAATTAATATCATACCAAATATTGCACTAATCACAAGATTAACACACAAATAATAGGAGATCTAATATCCGCATGCAATTAATATATTGCTTAAATATTAACGTGCGTTGCACGTGCGCATTTACTAGTTAAATGAAAGGATTTCAAAGCAAAATAATTGCTAATTCGACAAGTATTGTGTTCTTTCATTATTATTTTCTATTACTTAATTTAAGAATGTTAAAAAATATTCTCATGAATTTTATTCTTCTTATTTGGACTCAAAATAGAAGAAAAACAATAAGTAGAAGAATTAAGTTAAGTCAATCCAAAGAGGAAAGAAGGTTCATGCCCAAGGAAAAATAAGTTAGAATCAAAGTTATTTTGAAATATGCATCACTTGTGTTCGAAAAGGTGCCAATGAAGAATCAACGGAGATTTCCAGATATAGCACTCAAAAGAATCGCCACAATACACCCGGACAATTAGAATTGAAAAATAAATTGTCGTCATTGTCACAAACACTAGTAGAAAAAGGGTCATTAGTCTCGGTTCATAAGGGCCTTTAGTCCCGGTTTTCGAACCGGGACTAAAGGGTCGTTACTAAAGCCCCCCCCCTTTTTGTCCAGGTTCTTACACGAACCGGGACTAAAGACCCTCCACGTGGCCGCTGGCTAGAGCTCCACCAGCTCCACCTTTAGTCCCGGTTGGTAACATCAACCGGGACTAAAGGTAAAAAAAATTTGAATTTTTTTCTTGATTTTTAAATTTCTGAATTATTTTATAATTTAATCTCTAATCACCCACCCCTCATCACTACTCAATTTAACCTCTAATCTCTAATCACCCCTCATCATTCCAAATCATCTAACTTCCCGACCGGTCACCTATCCCTCTCACTACTCCAGCCCGAGCACGCTTAACTTTCAGGTTCTATTCTCCTTCATTTCCAAGTCTGCACTTGTTGTTTTCCTGATAATAGTAAGATATCAATCCTATTAACCCTCGGGAGTTTAGCTTGAGCATGAAGTCACACATTTCACTGTTTGAGTTAAAACTATTATTGTACAAAACAATAATTATTTAGTAACACTAATATTTCTTGAATAAATAGTTTGACCAGATTTGACCAAAATTAAAAAAACCGAAATAATTATTTAGTAATACTAATATTTCTTGAATAAGTAGTTTGACCATAGTTTGACCACAATTTGGCCAGATTTGACAAAAATTCAAAAAAAAAACTGAAATAATTATTTAGTAACACTAATACTTCTTGAATAAGTAGTTTGACCATAGTTTGACCATATTTAACGAAAATACAAAAAAAATGAAATTTGAGCATAACTTTTTTTTCCTTTTAGAATTGGAGGATTCTAAAAATTTGCAAACAAGCCGTAGGCTGTCAAAATCGGAAGCGGATTTTCGTTCTGACCATTTTGATATATTATACTTTTTTCCGACATCATATGCAAAAGTTATAGCCGTTTTACATTTTTCCTACATTTTTTGCAAAACATGTTCAAATTTAAGTTTTTAAATTTTCCTAACTAGTAGATGTAGTAATATAACTACCTCTCGAAGGATTTTATTTTTTGAAGTATTTATCATTTTCTTTTGATTTTTTCAAAACAAAAAAGGCGAGCCGGGGGGTGGGGGGTAGAGTTTGTAAATAGGACCTTTAGTCCCGGTTTGAGACACGAACCGGGACTAAAGGGTGATCGCACCCTTTAGTCCCGGTTCGTGTCTCAAACCGGGACTAAAGGTCTAATCTTTAGTCCCGGTTTGAGACACAAACCAGGACTAAAGGGCATCGCACCCTTTAGTCTCGGTTCGTGTCTCAAACCGGGACTAAAAGGCTCAGGTGAACTGGGACTAATGCCTTAGTCGCATGAACCGGAACCAATGCTCACATTAGTAGTATTTTTTTAGAAAAGGAGGATGACCCTCGGCCTCTACATCTGAGCGATGCATGCGGGCATTTTATTAGGAATAGATGTCATGTGATTTGCCAAGGGAGAATTTGGAGACGAATGGCAGTGGGTATTACTTTTGTAGTACTCTGAATGCACCGGTGGAAAACATGGAGATGCTGAACTTTCAAGGCCTATATACATCTGGTAAACTAGATCATGATGACGCGCGTTGCTGTGCCCGTCCATATTATGATAGAATGATAAAATATCATGTAACCTTTTGAAAATGTAAAAGATATGAATTAAATTTGCATGACCTAACACACATATTTTATATGACAAAGTAATGACGTCACCGGGAATAGAATTAGCCAGATGACTGCTTAGGTTTTTTTGAAATAAATAGTGCATATGAAAGATGTGACAAAACAAATACAAGAATAGCTTTTTTTTTAGCACCAGATACAAGAATAACTGGGTGGCGCTGCTATGCGGACACACGCATCTACGTTTTTTAGGCTACACACGCAGCTATGTTTTACGCTTCGCTCGCTGAAACCAGTTTGCAGGCCCAATAAACAATCGAGGCCCAATTAACCACAGGTGGCGTAGATTGTTCTGCGGAGCAGCAGCCCAAACAAACGTCATGTGATCGTGATCCTACAGTCACATGACCTTAGTTTTACTGTTTTGTAATTTTCATAAGACCTTACAAAGTTATACAACAGTAAGATTAAAGCCACCGTTTAAACAATAACTGTCGCTACACCTATCCAATTGATAAAAGGGCGTTGATAGCCTGGACCTAATATCAAACAGACATCACTGCCAAATCTAAACATCTAAGACCTGTGGTCCCAACCAGTACGCCTGCCTGGTATGGGGCTCCTATCAGTCCGGCGCACTCCTCAATCAGGACGCCTGCCGGGTATGAGGCCATCGCAGCCACCTGCCATGAGTCCATCTTCAGAGCTGTACTGTTGCATCTACTGTGCCAGGTCTCTCTGCCATCGACGCCATCATGACGCCAGGCATCGTCGTCCTCCTGCGCGAGTCCATCCTCTCACATCGAACTCTGAATCTGCACTGCGCCAAGCCGTCAAGATCCGTCGCCATCAATGTATGGATGAAGCACCGCTCTACCAAAGAAGCCGTCCGCTGGTCCCGCGAAACCGACTGCGCCTCCAAGAATGCCGCCCCCAAGGGGGTTACGACACAATTGCCGCCAACATCCGATCAGCTGATCTAGGGGTTCCCCCGGAGGTATTGAGTGGAGTTGGGAGCTTCACCTCGGTGATGCCTTCATGAAGGAAACGATGATAAATGCATCGTCATCACCGGCTCCGGCCATCGATCGAAGACCAGGTTTTCACCCGGATCCGTCCCAAGAAATCCACTCAATAACCTATGCACAGTCTCGACCGCCTTCAAAGCCCCAGATCCGGATCCAGCCGCGTGTGTAGTAGTATGTGTGATAACATGTGTTAGAAGCTATGAAACACGTTTTTTGAACTACCCTCAAACTTTATTAACCAACTGATAAGAGTTACATCTCTAAGACAAAAGGAAAGAGAAACGAGGATGGATCACCATCCCAATTAAAATCTCATTGAGAATATTAAGAGCGCTTCGCTAGTTGGTGAGCAACACAATTTGCCTCCCGGGGACAGTAAGAAAAAGAAGCTCCTTTGATCATCGTGACCTTTGCAAAACATTTCGGCAGTGTATGAGGGCTGAAAATCTGAGAAGCACCATTGCATATTGATTAGTTCCAATGAATCAAATGAAATGTAAACTGGCTGCATCCCAAACTCTCTACCAGCTCCATTCCTATTAGTAAAGCAATGGCCTCAGCCGAGGCAGCATTAAGGACATAACTTAGAAAGGTTGCCGCACGAGCCACTGCCTCCCCCATGTTATTACGAAGAAAAACACCAACAGCACATGTAACATTGTCATGGAAAGAAGCATCTGTATTCAGTTTACATCAGCCAGCTCTTGGATTTGTCCATGATATTTCAGGAGGTCTAGGGCCAGTTCTTTTGATGGCTTCCAGAATAAGCTGCAATAAGCTGCCCCCTACCTAGCTTATTCTAGAAGCTAAACCAAACTTATTTTTTTAGAAGCCTAGTAGTTAAGACTTGACTAGTAGGCTTTTAAAAAGAAAATTTTGGTTAGGCTTCTAAAATAAGCTGGACAGGGAGCAGCTTATTCTGGAAGCCCAAAAAAGCTAGCAAAAGAACTGGCCCTTAAACTGTTAAGGCTTGAATTGCAAAGACAGGGCCGTCCTGCGACCGATTCTCCTTTCTCCAACTTTTTTCGTTGCCACCATATATACCAACAAACAACAACAACAACTGAGTCTTGTAGTCCCAAAGTTCCCAAGACAAGAGAAGAGAATGCCGGTTTTGATTGCAAAAGATATATTTGAGCAGAACCGAGCCCGACTCTAAACACGCTATATTTAGTACACCGTTGCTCGAAAAAATTACGCCATGTTTTTATCCGGATCAAATTACGCCATGTTTTCTTTTAACACAGTATAGACGCAACCACGCATATACACGTGTATACACTCTCCCCTATGTGAGCCGGGATACCCACAGTCGTTCTAACCATCTAATCACAGGTTGGTTACGCCTATGTTAAAGTGATACATCAACATGACATTAGCTCCGGCTCATCCCCTCGGCGACCGGATGGATATACAGTACTTGAGAGACTGAAATTCAAAACCATGGTGTCACAACACCACACCTCCCCATTGATCGTCTCCTCCTCTCGTCGCTGTTGAGGAAACCGGACGGAACGGGGAGGAATCCGTGCCGTGCAGTGCAGCTGCAGATTCTCCCCCACAATTTATTTTATAAAAAAATAGAGGGAGGAAAACCTTACGGGAAAGCATCCGTCCGCACGCACGGCACCGCCCGGACCCAAGCGCCAGCACGTTTTGGATTCGGGTCCGCGCCCCCTGCCGCTGACCGCTGGGCCCGCCCAGGCCCGCCTACCTACCCCCTCCCTCCCCTCTCCTCCCGCAGTAGCTGGGCAGCTAGCCAAGGAAGGACTCGCCGTCCCCATCTTCCTTCCCCACCCCGCCTCCTCCTCCGCCACGCCACGCCACCTCGTCCCCCCTCCGCCTCGCGCCCTCCGCCGCCCGGATCCCTCGCCGCCGGCCGCTCCCCCCCGCGCCTCGGATCGCAGGCGGGTAAGCTGACCCTTCTCCCCTTCTCCCCTCTCCCCAGTCCCTGCTCTCCTGCTGCTGCCGGCCGCGCCATGCTATGCCCCAGCTGGGCTCCCCTTCCGCGCGGGGCCCGTAGGACTGGCTCGATTCCGTTTCGTGCTGTCTGCTGCTAGTGGACGATGATCTAGTCAATTGCGGGTGCCCGTAACCTGTTCGTCCTACTGCCTGCGTTGCCCTGCCTGCCCCCAATTGCAATTACAGGCTAAGCTAGGTTGTTGATGGCGTATATGTACTAGGTAGGTCATGTCTCCGAGCATCAGCTTCCCGGTGTGGTGCGTGTTGCTGTTAACCTCTGGCCCTGTGTTCATTTCATACTTACTAGTTCTGACTTCTCGCCATGTTCTGGAGTTAGAATGGGGCTGCGGTTCTCATTTCTGATGCCTGGATTGCATGATTGAATTGGTAGGAAACTGCGGGTAGCAGATCGATGCACGCACACATGTCTATTGTGTTTGCTTGTAACCTGTTCGTCCTACTCCCTTGCGTTGCCCTGTTTGTCCCCATTTACATTTGCAGGCTGAGCTAAGTCTTCTGTGGATGGCGTATAGGTACTAGGTAGGTCATGTACCGAGCTTCTCTGTGTGCTGGTGTTAGTTAACCTCTGTCCTGTGTTTATTTTATACTAGTTCTGACTTCTGACCATGTTCTTCTAAGTTCGAATGAGGGAGGCTGCAATTCTGACTTCTGATGCCCGCTTGTCTGATTGTACTAGTAGGACATTTTGTGGGTGCCTGATGCCCTGATTGACGCACACATGCCGCGCTAGGTAATGACGAGCTTGCCTGAGAGGGGTGCAGCACCACCATCCAATCCTACGCCATCTTCACGTGAGGGAGACGCTGCCGTAGCTTCTTCGTCTTCATCTACTTCTTCCGCCCCAGAGGAGCAGAGGAAGGACGGCGGCCCGAAGCAGTGCAAGGCCTCGATCCTCTCCAGCGTTCTCACCATCTTCGAGCCGGACCAGGATCAGTCAAGCAGGTCAGGGGGGCACGCCTCCGGGTCCTATGCTTGGTCAAGGGTTCTGAGGCGGTTTGTGGGTGGCGGCTCCATGTGGCGTTTCCTGGGATGCGGCAAGGCTCTGACCGCCGCCGACGTCCAGTTCCTTGGAAAATGCTACAAGCTGTCGTCCGAGGAGTCGTCGAGTGACTCGGATTCTGAGGGCGGGCATGCTGCGTTCTTGGAAGACTTCTCGTCAAGGATATGGATCACCTACAGGAAAGGTTAGTTTGGCCTGTTCTTGTTTGCAGAACAATGTGTATACTAAAACTATCAATGTGGCAGAGTTGGCCGCGAGCTGTTGACATGATCATTTTTTTGGTCACAGGTTTTGATGCCATATCTGATTCCAAGCTCACAAGTGATGTCAACTGGGGTTGCATGGTTAGAAGCAGTCAGATGCTGGTTGCACAGGTGAGTCTGCACTTGATTTGATTGTTTTGAAACCCTTCCTTATCTGACCACTGCTGCTGTAGCGCTGTTACTAAATTGGGCTTTGGACACATTTCTTTTTTTGCAGGCACTGATTTTTCATCATCTTGGAAGGTCTTGGAGAAAGCCCGCACAGAATGTAAGATACACGACTTCCCTACTCTGATCTCATAGAGCTGCTCACTATGCGAAAGGCAAAATTCAAGTGTTTCTATTCAGTTACAGTAGGTGATGGCGGTCTTTTAATTCTTAATGTAGGGTTTCTTATAGTGGTCAATGTTCATATGCAGCCATCTAACCCAGAATATATAAGGATCTTACACCTGTTCGGTGATTCTGAAGCCTGCGCTTTCTCCATTCACAATTTACTTCAAGCTGGAAAGAGTTACGGTCTGGCTGCTGGATCATGGGTGGGTCCATATGCTATGTGTCGGGCATGGCAAACCCTTATCCGCACAAACAGAGAGCAACCTGAAGTTATAAATAGGAATGAAAGTTTTCCTATGGCACTCTATGTTGTCTCGGGTGATGAAGATGGTGAAAGAGGTGGAGCTCCAGTCGTTTGCATTGATGTTGCTGCTCAGCTTTGCTATGATTTCAACAAGGATCAATCAGCATGGTCGCCTATTCTTTTGTTGGTTCCTCTGGTTCTTGGTCTTGACAAAATTAATCCAAGGTAATCAGCGAGTCACTACTTTTTTTGTGCTTTGGCGGTTCCTGTATCTATTTTTGGTGATCTGATGATAGTCATCCTGAGTAAAACTAGGAATATAAATGGAGAAGTACCTTGCTGACCTACCAGTTACGTGATTATATTTCTGTTATTTAAAATACATACACCACACACTGCTCTTAACTTCTTATAATCTGATTTGGTGGCTAGTTTTCCTGATCTTAATCATATAGAGGCAAATTAACCTTTCAACCCTTCACAGCTATCAACTGGACTAGGACACTAGGTTATGCATAGGGCCGCCCCTGAATATTAAATGTTTTCATTGATGGCTTGGTAGGAAATCATTCTAATTTTCAACCTTTTCCTGCCATGGTGTCACATACTATCTGATAGCGATCCTCCGTAAAACTAGGAATACAAATGGTGAAGTGCCTTGATGACCTACGAATTACTTGATTACATTTCTGTTATTTTTAAAGTACTCCTTATACTCTGTTTTGGTGGCTAGTTCATCCTCAGTAAAATTACGAATACAAATGGTGAAGTGCCTTGCTGACCTACCAATTACTTGACTACATTTCTGTTACTTTTAAAATACCCCTTATACTCTGTTTTGGTGGCTAGTTTTCCTGATCTTCATCAGATAGAGGCAAATTAATCTTTTGACCTGTGAAAGCTATCAATTAGACTAGGTTATGAGTAGGGGTGCCCCTGTGAATACTAAATGTTTTAATTGATGGCTTTGGTACGAAATTATTCTAATTTATACAAATGGTGAAGTGTGCTGACCTACCAATTACTTGATTACATTTTTGTTACTTCTAAAATACTCCTTATACTCTGTTTTGGTGGCTACTTATCCTGATCTTCATCAGATAGAGGCAAATTAATGTTTTGACCTGTGGGAGCTATCAATTAGACTAGGTTATGAGTAGGGGTGCCCCTGTGAATATTAAATGTTTTTATTGATGGCTTTGGTACGAAATTATTCTAATTTTAACCTTTTTCCTGCCATGGGACATACTATCAGGTACATCCCACTACTAAAGGAGACATTCACATTTCCTCAAAGCTTGGGCATTTTAGGTGGAAAACCTGGAGCATCAACTTACATTGCTGGGGTGCAGGATGACAGGGCACTCTACCTAGATCCCCATGAGGTTCAGCTGGTAAAAACTTCAGACTTTTCAGTTATTTAGCACATACAGACATCAATTTCACAAATGTTGCAGGCTTGTAGTTTTTGTACCTTCGGTGAAAGCAATCTGATCTATAAGCTGTATGGAATGCAAACATGATATGCTATTTTTTTATATCTATAATTAGAGTTTAATTTAGCACCACTGAACTAATCGGTTCCTTTGAACGGAGCTCTCAGCTCCATCCTCCCATTCAATGAGTTAGTAGTAGTGTCTATTATGCATGCTGTCATCACTACTAGCAACCAACTATCACATTTTGGGAGCCTGTTATGTGCATGCCCTGCTGAGAAAGGCATTTATTGCTTTTATTGGCTTGGCGTCCACTCTGTAGTTCAGAATCATGTGTGTTAGATTTCAACATTTGTCCCAAGAATTCTGGAGTCGCAAACAATTATTATTATCAGTGCACGAAAAGCTGACTTCCTCTCAAGGAAAACGATAGAACAGGTATCCAGGGAAAGAAAATAGCAGAATAGGCTGTCCGAGGGTTCATTTCACTATGCTGCACACATGTAGAATGCTTTTCTTTTTTTAATCTTCAGCATATATTTAGTTTGTTCCAGTCTGTTGATTTTAGCCCGATCCATAGTTCCTGTAGATATCTATTTCTGCCTTCACTTGTTCAGTTGGAATGCCATTTTCTATCAACAATCATATCAAGTTGTTACGCATATCATCTGTGCTTTGGGGCATTTGACTTTTGAGCTATGGTGTTAATACTGGGCTGCTCTTTAATGTCAGGCAGTTAACATAGCATCTGATAACTTGGAGGCGGACACTTCCTCGTACCACTGCAGGTATGTGCATCATTCTAGTTACTGACGGTTAAGATGGTTCCACTGTTCAGTTTCCTTTCCATTCTCAAATGGCCAAACCCTAATCCGTGTATCAACTCTTGAACAGCACCGTCCGTGATATGCCTCTAGACCTGATAGATCCATCCCTGGCTATCGGTTTTTACTGCCGTGACAAAGGTGAACTTCCGTCCCTCAGATTCATGAGTCGGGTCATTCAAATTTTAGTCTAACCTTCTTTTTATTTCTTTCCAACTTCTTGTATGCAGATGACTTTGATGATTTCTGTTCTCGGGCCTCGGAGTTGGCAGAGCAGGCGAACGGAGCACCGCTCTTCACTGTCGTGCAGTCAGTTCAGCCATCGAAACAGATGTACAACCAGGATGACGGGTCCGGCTGTTCAGGCTACGGCGTCTCCGACAACATTGACACGGAGGACCTCGATGGCTCCGGCGAAACAGGAGAAGACGAGTGGCAGATTCTCTGAATGAAAGGGAAGTTTAACTTCAGTGTTCGGTTAAACCTTCACATGACCACACCTTGGGTAAATGTCCCCCCTGTGTGAAGTAAAGACTTCAAAAACCTCGTGTGAAATCTAGGGTTTCCAGTTCCGCTTGTTCCGGGTAGCTGGGAGGCTGGAAAAGTTAGGAGCCGTTACGCTGATCATCGGCACAAGTTGGTTTGATGGAAAATTCCTCTGTACCATACCATACGCGCTGTTGTGGGTGACTGCAAAATGTATCTATTGATTGGTTCACGCTAGGCAAATTGGCAGATTGGTTATAAATGTTTCCTTTGTTGCCATGTTTGTGATTCGATTTCGGGGTCGGGATCTTTGTTTTGGAGCTGCTTTTGTGAAGGGGCACGTTAGGTATCGCAAGGTGGTTCAGGCGGCAAGAAAGGCACACGCTATGTATGCACAAAGCCAAAGATTTTTCTTCTTTTTCTTCAGTCCCATGCAGAATGTGCCATAGACTATTCTAGAACAAATCATTTTACATTTTCCCTAGAAACAGGCCTTATTTTGCAACAAATTATTTTACATTTTCCCTGAAAACAGTCCTTAATTTACAACAAATTATCTTACATTTTCCCTAAGAAGAGCCCTTATTTACATTTTCCCTAGAAACTGCCTTTATGTATAATCATATCCAGAAAGAATAAGGCATATCCCTTGCAAAGAAGAAAGAAAGGAAGAATAATCATATCCACAACAAAGTATAAATCGCAAATCACTGGCACTTTCTTTTAGGAGATGCTGGCACTTTTTTTCTGAGACAAACACTGGCACTTTTTTGTGAGAGAGAGAAGGACCACGCCAAATCTGGATTAATTTTGTCACGAGGCCCGCTTGACCCAGAGGCCCAGTTCCCATGGAAGCAATCAGGACCAAGCCCAGTTAGGCCGGAGGTCCATCCCGTCGAAGAAAGAAAGTTAGGCCGGAGGCGTCCTCTCCGGTAGCCCACCACACATTTCAGATAGCTCGGTCGACCCCGAAATGAAAACCTAGCCGCCGGGGCGTCGCGGGAAGGCGGAGGAGGTCCCTCTCCGGCGACGTTTCCTTCATCAATGGAGTATATATATACTCATATCTTGAGCCGGCGGATCTCCTCTGTGCCGCGCTCTCCAGGGCGCCTCTGCTCTTCCCACCTTTCCTGCTTCTCTGCTGCTGGCACCTCTCGAAGCAGCGCAATGCGGAGGTGTTCGAGAGCCTGCCACCGTCACGAGGAAGATGTGCTTCTACGAAAGCGTCCCTCTGGCAGCGCCGCCTCCCCCTTCTTCGCCGGCCGCGCTGATGCTGACGCATGGCTGCACTGTCTTGCTTCCTCTGTAACTCTGAACTCTCTCTATGTGTCCCCCGTTTGTTTTGGTGGACAATCTTGGGCCAACTTTCAGTGAAAATTCAGACGGGGAACCGCTCATTCTGCATTTATTTGGTCTAGTAGATATTGATGCTTTTTCTATAAATTTGATCATCAAACTTAACTAAGCTTACAAGTTAAGGGACTTGTTTTCTGAAAATGAGGGTACAAGATAAGTAGTGCACCAACAAGTTGATACACACAAACATTATAGCATCTGCAATGCTAGCTTACCTTTCTACATCGATCCAAGGGTACGTACGTAATCACTATCTTACATCATTTGGTCTGTTCTAATTTTGGAATCACGGATGTCGTGATCTCTGGCCACTAACCCTATAAAATTAGTTTGATTAGCTTTATCACTGTTGCAGATCCTGGGTGAGGCTCGGGTGAGAGGAAGGTCACGAGAAAGAGAGGAGGAGAAGATTTCTCTGAAGAACTCTATCTGATTCATTCCCAGATGCAAGATGTATATACAGGTGCTTTTACAGTTTTCACCCTCTACAGTCCCACAATTACAAGTAAGTCCTACCAACACTCCCCCTCAAGATGGGGCAAAGATATCAATAAGCCCCATCTTGCTACAATTCTTAACAAAAGATACAACATTCAACCCCTTTGTCAATACATCTGCTAACTGATTTACAGACTTAACATAAGTAACTTGCAGAATCCCCACATCTAGTTTTTCTTTGATGAAATGTCTATCTATTTCTACATGCTTAGTTCTATCATGGTGAATTGGATTGTGGACAATGTTAACTGCAGCTTGATTGTCACAATATAGTTGGAGGGGTACACCACCAAGCAGATGAAGTTCTGTTAGTAGCATTTTTAACCACATTAACTCGCATAACCCAGATGCCATTGCTCTAAACTCAGCCTCAGCCATAGACCTTGCAACTACACTCTGCTTCTTGCTCCTCCAACTAACTAGATTGCCACCAACAAACATACAATAACCTGATGTAGACCTTCTGTCATCTAAACACCCAGCCAATCAGCATCGGTATATCCCTCAATATTCAGATGTCCATGAGCAGAAAACAGTACTCCTTTCCCAGGACAACCCTTAAGATATCTAAGGATTCTGTTTACTGCATCCATATGAATAGACCGTGGGTCATGCATATATCTACTCACCACACTTACGGCATATGCAATATCTGGTCTAGTGTGTGATAAGTATATAAGTCGCCCAACCAATCATTGGTACTGTTGTTTATCCACAGAATCCCCAGAGTCAGCAATTATGCGATGATTAAGTTCAATTGGTGTGACTGCTGGTTTACAATTTAACATTCCAGTTTCATTGAGTAAATCTATCACATATTTCCTTTGTGAGAGATAAATACCTTGTACACCATATGCTACTTCGATCCCAAGGAAATAGTGAAGATAGCCCATGTCTTTAACTTCAAATGACCTTGCCAGTGCCTTCTTCAACCAAGAGATCTCACCATCATCATTTCCTGTAATGACTATGTCATCAACATATACAATAAGCACAGTAACTCTATCATGATTATGCTTGTAAAATAAGGTATGATCAGCATTGCTTTGTTTAAATCCCATAGAACAAATCTCATTTCTAAATCATCCAAACCATGCTCTAGGTGACTGTTTCAAACCATATAGAGATTTTTTCAGCCTACACACTTTTCCCTCTGTCTCTTGTGTACCAAACCCTGGGGGAATCTCCATATAAACCTCTTCATGCAGATCCCCATGAAGAAAAGCATTTTTAACATCCATTTGAAATAATTTCCACTTATTATTTGCAGCTATAGATATGAGAGCTCTAATGGTGTTCATTTTCGCCACTGGTGCAAAGGTCTCATCATAATCGACTCCATAAGTTTGACTATACCCCTTTGCCACTAATCTGGCTTTATACCTTTCTACCTGTCCCTCTGAATTTTGTTTCAAGGTAAATACCCACTTACAACCAACAACCCTTTTATTAGGAGGAAGAGTAGTGAGTACCCAAGTATTGTTCTTGTCAAGTGCTGTCATCTCCTCTATCATAGCTGCCCTCCATTTTGGGTTCGACTTTGCCTCCTGCCAGTCCCGTGGTAAGGGTCCTGCAGAATCTAGTGCTGCGATAAAGGATTTATAAGAAGGACCAACAGTGTCATAAGAGACATAGCTAGAGACATTATATGGATCCAATTTAGAGGGCAACTTCCCAGCCTTAGACCGTGGCTGCTTTCTATGAGCCATTGGAACATCAAGGTCATCATATTGAGAAGAGATGTTACCACTATCTGAGGAAGGTCTGGAGTCATCAGGTTGACTTTGAGTATCATCTTGTTGGTCAGCTTCCTGCTCTTGCTCATGTTGCTGTCCATAAGCCTCAGCTTCAGGTTCCAACACTTGCATTTGTTCCTGGGTATGTCGTTTTCGTGTATACACCTGCATCTCCCTTTCCTCGTTTGGTTTTGGCCATCGGGGTGCTGCATTTGATGTATCATACTGCTCCCCCTTTCTTTGTTCTTCTTCAGTTTCTGCACGGATTACCCCAATTATCATCCCTTTTGATGTTGTGTCATCATCTCCCTCTTCTTTGTCTCCCCCTGTCCCACAATATGCATCTAACATGTTATCAGTAAACAAATCAGGAAACACATCAGTTAAGTCTGTTGGTTCCCCATAAAATGGTTCATGTTCTCTAAATACCACATCCATACTCACGAACATTCTTCTTTCCGAAGGACACCAACACTTGTAACCTTTTTGCTTACTAGAATACCCCACAAATATACACTTTAATGCCCTTGGATCTAGCTTACCAACTGAAGGCCTATAATCCTTAACAAAGCATGTACACCCAAATACTTTTGGTGGAACCACATATGTAGTGTCCTCGGTTAGACATTCGATTGGTGTCTTGTACCCAAGCACCCTGGATGGCATCCTGTTCATCAAGTAGGCCGCAGTCATGACTGCTTCACTCCACAAAAACTTTGGGACATTCATGGGAAACATCATACACCGAGCAATCTCTAGGAGACGCCTATTTTTCCTTTCTGCTAGTCCATTCTGTTCAGATGTACCCGGACAGGTAGTCTGATGGATAATTCCGTAACTTGATAGATATTCATCAAGTTCTTTGTTCACATACTCGGTACCATTATCCGAACGTAGTACCTTCACCCATGCACAATATTGGGTCCTAATCATATTATGAAAATCTCTAAAGCATTCAAATACATCACTCTTATGACGCAAAATATAGACCCAAGTAGTTCTAGCGCAACAGTCGATGAATGTAACAAAATAGTGATAACCATTTATCGATGTCACCCCACTGGGACCCCATACATCTGAGTGTATAGTTTGTAGAGGTACATCACTTCTATTATCAGATGACAAATAAGAGCTCCTAGTTTGCTTTCCGAACTGACAAGCATCACACATTAGTTGTTCCTTGCTAATTTTACAATAAAGATTAGGGTAGAGCTGACCCAGAGTAGCAAAAGATAGATGTCCCAAGCGACGATGTTGAAGTAGAAATTCTTCTAGGGGTGAGGAGGACACCGCAGCAGCCACAGTAGGGAATATCTTATTATCCAGGTAATATAACCCATCATGCATGCTCCCCGTCCCAAGCTTTCTTCCAGTCCCAAGTTCCTGAAATATGCACCAGGTAGGAAAGAATATAGCAGCACAATTCAGCTCTTCAGTAATACAGCTGATCGACAAAAGGTTAATTGGAAATGCGGGGACATGCAAGACAGAAGAAAGTGACATATTTGGACTGCACTTGACCATTCCAGACCCCACAATCGCTTGAGTAGAACCATCAGCTAATTTTACACTTTCCCTTCTTAGATTAGAAATATAATTGCAAAATCCTTATTAGATCCAGCCATATGTCTAGATGCACCAGAGTCAATTAACCATTGTGCCCCTGTTGTAAAATTATCACTACACCCCATAATAGAAGAGTTGTTACCAGCGAAGTTGGCTGACGAAGATGATGCATGTGTCTCCGAGGGCCGCAGATCACCAAGGCTCAAATTCTTTAGTTGACGCCAGTTCTCTAACTCATCGGCGGTCATCTCGATGCTCACAGTCCTAGATGGTTCTTCAGCAACAGCAGAAGTGTGTGCCCTTCCTATTGACCACATACCTCTTCCACGACCACCACCACGTCCATCAAGCCCGCGACCACGTTCTCTGCCATGCCAGTCCAGGCCTCTACCACGACCTCCTCCTATTAGTTGTGGGCAGGCTGCCTTGAAGTGTCCTGGCTGGCCACATTCAAAGCACTTCTTCTCATGAGTATTTGCTCCTGGTCTTGGATAATCACCACTCTCGACAGCAAGGAGAGCTGAACGCCTTTGTGAGACACCTTGGGCCATGGGTCCTGTTGTCTCCAATTTCAACCGAGTTTCCTCGCTTATAATTGCAGCAATTGCTTGCTCTAGACTGGGCAACTTCCCACTACCATAAAGTGCTGCTCTCCTATTCTCGAATTAGGATGAAGACCATTTAAGAAGTCCCTAACACGCCTTCTTTCAGTCCATTTACTATGTTTCTCAACACATTTCCCACATTCCATCTCAACTGGATCATAGTAATCAAGATCACTCCACAACCTTTTCAATTCTGACACATATTCCACAACAGTCTTCTCACCCTGGCCTAGCTCCTGTAGTTCCTTTTGAATCCTACATGCCAACATCTCATTCCCTACACCTGAATATGTCCCCTTTAGGAGCCTCCAAATTTCTGAGGCCTCCTTGATCCTTTCAACTTGCTTTGCAATCTGAGATGATATTGAGCTTAAAAGCCAAGCTCTCACCAATGCATTTGTTGCTTTCCACTTCTGGGCCTCTTTCGAATTTTCCTCGATAGGCTTCTCCACTGTTCCCAGTATATACCCCTCAAGGTTCCTCGAGATCAGGATGGTGTCGGCATGCTCTGCCCAACTGGAATAATTTTCCGCACCCACTAGCTTCACATGTGGCATTTGCAACGGGTGAATCTCTTCCTTGGCTTCAGTCTCTGGTCTTGAATTTCCAGCCTGCTTGCTGATTGCATCAAAGAGTGCTCTGTATTTCTCATCCATAGACTGAAGCACAACTGCAAGTTCCCCGGCTGTAACTGCCACAGGGGCATTTACATTTTCTCCCATCTTGCAAGTTCTTCAGGGTCACACTGCAGTACTGTACAACCCTCAATCACCACCTCAAAGCGAGTAATCTCCCCTGTGAATCCCTGCAGCCTACCTTCTAACTGCACCTCAACCTTGCACCCAAGAACCAACTCACCACTCTCACCTTCACCTGAATAAATCCTACTCAACCCCTCAACAACGGCTGTACTACACCTCCTGGGTACCACTCACCTCTGTCTCCAGTCCCTTGGCTATTTGCCTTGCTCGCAGCTGGCTCCCCTGGTCCACTGCAGCCGCCGCCGGCCCCCTGCTCCACTGCAGCAGCAGCCGGTCCCCTTCTCCACCGCAGCCAAGCACACAATCAGGCAGCCCCAATTTGACTCTCTGCCGCACCAAATCGGGCCCCAGAACCTCTGCCTTTACCTCCCAACACTCAGTGCCGTCAATCTGAGCGATTCTGGAGCGAATCCCTGACCTGCTCTGATGCCATGTTGCAGATCCTGGGTGAGGCTCGGGTGAGAGGAAGGTCACGAGAGAGAGAGAGAGGAGGAGAAGATTTCTCTGGAGAACTCTGTCTGATTCATTCCCAGATGAAAGATATATATACAGGTGCTTTTACAGTTTTCACCCTCTACAGTCCCACAATTACAAGTAAGTCCTACCAACAATCACATCATGCATGTTTCGGTTGAGACTTCATTAGGACGGCAACGAAGATATATATATATATATATATATATATATATATATATATATATATATATATATATATATATATATATATATATATATATATATACATATAGCTGCCCGGACGGCTTGAATTTGGCTTGACATGTGAAGTCCATTTGTTTGATTCTGTTTCTGCGGCAGAAGGGAGGTCGTGTGTGACAACACAAGATGATGGATCATGGATGCTCAAGTGAAATACACATATAATAAGCAAGTGGCAACAACTGGGAGGAAGAAAGAAGACATATATGCCTCCTTTGAACCACCAGTAGGCAATAACCACACCCAAGGCCAGGCTTACACGAGTTCTGAAACGAGCAAAGATTCACGAGAAAAAGAGTGAGCTAGGGAGTCATCGCCATGGAGGGTCACCAAGATGCGATCAACATGACGCAGGCACTGGAGGCCTTGTCCCCCTATCTGGAGAATCCCCGGCGGATAGTCATCCGAAACGAAGCTTTTGTGGTTGTGGCAGCCGCAATGCTGTTCCTGCAACTCATGCTTGGTCCTTGGCGTCGGTGGTCGGGCCATTGGTTCGTCCAAGGTACTCTCTGGCTAGCTTACACGCTCAGCTTCCCTGTGATCACCTATACCCTTGGTCAGATGGTGACCTCGCCCGTGAAGAATGTGCTGTATCCTGTTTGGGCCCTGATTCTCTTCTGGGCAACCGGGTCGGCCAACACCTCCGTGGCTTATAATATCGAAGACAACAGGCGGTGGAAGCAGTACCTCTTTCAGCTCCTTCAGTATGTCGTGTATGTCGCTGTTATATGGGCGCTGATTGTTGGTGCCCCAACAGCTTTAGTCATTCCCCCTTTTTTGCTAATATGCCCGGTTCTTTTGGCCAACATGCATAGAGCACTTGCTGGTTGGATGGCCACGGATTCTACTCCCAGCAAATTAGTAGCAGACTACATTAGGGCGCAGGTTCAGGTTAATGCAAGATCTAGAGCTGCTCAGGAGGAGAATTTCACAATGAATAGCTGCAAATATCGTAAGGATGGTGCCATCACCATTGAGGCAATCTGGGGGATGACATTTGATGATGACAGCCTGCTCAATAGGTAGCTGAGAAATGTATGCCTCTTGTTTGCTCTATCTCACTTGCTGTGCCGCCGCTACTTTGAGATGGATTGTGCCGAGGCTGGACTACCCAAGACGCTCAAGTTTGCACTTGAGAGTTTGTTGCCGAAAGATGATCAAGTTTACTCAGGAGCATTTCATCTCATCGAGGTAGAATTGAGCTTCCTCTATGACTTCTTCTTCACAAATCATGCAAATATAAATTCCTTAGAGATTCAGTTTCTTATGCTGGTTGTTGTCAAATTGATTTGCACACTTATTAGTGGAGTGTTTCTGCTTGTATATCCCCCCATTGTCAGATCAATTGACCCCATAATCGAGGTTGGCACAAGAAGGGTTGATGTTACTATAACAGTCGTGATTATGGGAGGTCTCTGTCTGTTTGAAGTTATGCAGGTCATACTCTATCTAACATCGGACTGGGCCACCATTTCACTTGTTTGCAGCTATACCAGAGGAGATGCATGCAAACTCGGTCCATCCATCATTCGGTTTGTTAGAAGGTTTAAGTTTGAAAATTTTCTTGGCAAGAGGATTAATATTTTTGGATATTGGCAAAATAAGATGGACCAGCCATCTGTAATTGGAGGCAACTTGCTTGTCCATTGGCTCTATGTGAGCCCCAGTGGTGGAATCGCGTTGGAGCATGCTCTAGTATTTTCAGCATACAACCTCATTTATTCAATGATATTCTCAATGAAGAAATTTGTGGTCATTCCTGATTTGGTCAAGAGCGATATAGTTTCTTGCTTGTGGACATATGGCAACGGTGGTGGTCCTCTAACTAATGGAAGGGCAGCATTGCAGCGTAATGGTGTCCTTAGAGATTTCTCCTCTACATTGGAAAATGATGGCCAGATAAAAGTGATGCTTATTTGGCACATCGCATCTGAGTACTGCAATATTGCATCCTCCGATGGTGCAGAGGAGGGGCTTCATCACAGCGGTGCACGTCAAGTTGCCACAACTTTGTCCAAGTATTGTGCCTACTTAATATACTTCATTCCAGAATTGCTCGCCGAGAACTCTACAGACACACTATTCATAGTCCATGACTTGCTGAAGGAAGTAGATAGTGCACTGGGTGGTGACAAACCGACTAAGGATAGATTGCTCAGGGTCATCCAGGATTCTGAAAGTATCATGAGTAACCAGGATCAAACTGTCGTCCATGATTCTGACGGCCCTGACAACCATGCTACCATAATCCAAATCCCTCCAGTCAGCAACAACCAATGTTTTAAATAGCGGGCTATAGCATTTAGCGGCGACCCTTAAAAACAGCTATAGTTGGGCTATAGCGGGGCTATAGCGGCAAATTGTACATGAAATCATTTAGCGGCAACACCCTCAACAGCTATAGCGGGGCTATAGCCGGCTATTTAAAACTATGGCAACAACACAGACAACATCATCCATGACTCCGACGGCGGCAGCAGCACGGATAACATCATCAGCGACTCCAGCGGCAGCAGCAACACGGATAACATCATCCACGACTCCAGCGGCGGTAGCAACAACGGCCATACTACCATCGCCTAGGATTCCGCCGCCAACAACAATGAAGATAGCATCCTCATCAAAGGATTGAAGCTAGGGAGGGATCTGGAGGCGAAAGATGTTGACCTCCGCTGGAAGGTGATGGCAGAATTCTGGGCTGAGACCATCATCTACATCGCGCCATCTGACAAAGCCGCGGAGCACATGGAATGGCTTGCGCAAGGAGGGGAATTTCTTACTCACATCTGGGCTCTCCTCACACACGCAGGCATCCTAAAGCGTGACCACATGATCCCAATCCCAGACCAGATACCAACTCTAGACCAGACACCAACCCCAGAAGATCAGATGCCAGCCCTAGACCATATGCCAACCCCAGAAGATCGCGTGTAGTATTGATACTGTGCACGCTTCCTGTATTTCTCCTTTTCGTTCAGTTTTCTTCCTCTTCAGCTCAGTTCTCATTGTTGCTTTATGACTCTGTTTCTTGGCAGAAATCGTTATGTAAGGGTATCCAATGTATCAAATGCAATCAGAGAGTGTTTTTATTGCACTCCTTTCGGGCTCCATTGTTGTTTCTTCATGCTGTTTTTTGTGTTACAATGGCTGGTCCTGTTTGTCTTTGTTGTTCATTCTTCCACTCTTCAGCTAATAGACTGGATCGTCGCCATTTTATGAGGAAATGAAACAGAGTTCTGTTACTATGGCTGTTCTTGTTAGTCTTTTGTCTTTACACTTTTTTGTCTAAAGAATATAGTTCTTGCCTTGATATTTGCATGTTTAATTTTTCACCATCTTGGAAGGCCTTGGAGGAAGGTGAAATACATGACTTTCCTACTCTGTTCTGTTAGAGTTGGAGGATCTGTTTGGTGATAGCAAATTGCTGATTTTCCATGCTTTGGAGATTTCTGTATTTATGTTTGGTACCTCATCTAGTCTTAGGTACTTTGTCAAAACTTATGTGCTACAAAACTAGGAACAAGGATGGCGAAGTGCCTTCTTTGCCAACTGAATAATTTTTTGATTCACTTTATGTCTTTTGTGAAACACTATGCAGATGGTGTGACGGTTAATTATTTGTTCACTTCTGATTTGAACTACAGTTATAAAGACTTGATGATGTTCCTCTCTTTGGTCATATTATGCTGAATGATCTGTATTTGGAGCGTGCTACTTGTAGTTTGAACAAGGCTTGCTATTTCCAATCCGTGTGCAGGTGAGCCGTGTTTGAATTCTTTGGAACATGGAAGAAGGGGTGGACATTGAGAATGGAACCTGCTCCTGAAGGAGACTATGTTGATATATCTGATGGTGTCTTTGAGTTTCTTAACCCATCTACGGTTATCTGTTGCTAGTTTGCCCTTGCCTTTGGATCCCTCTCCTTGGTGAAGGGTAATTCGTGCAATACATGCCGGAGGTTCAAACCGATCCACCGACGAGCCCAGCGTGTTGGCTGAGCCCGGCACTGCGGGACACCACCACCATCAGCTCGAGATCACCATCCGACGTATCGGTGTCTGTGCGTGAGCTTCTTCTCCCCACGTACCCTCATCGTCTTTCTTCAGAGATTTTTTTAGGGGCTCTTCAGAGATCATCGTTTAATTTCGGCTCTGTAGTTGGGCCCTCATATTACGAGAACCAATGGCCCACCTATATCGGGCTTTATTGTGTGTACAGCACTTCCCTTATTAGCCTAAAAAAAGCACTTCCCTTATGTTTAGTCCCACCTCAGGTAGCCACAACGCAGAGGAGTACAGTGTTGGGCGCTGCATAGTACAGTGCATCGCCTGGGTGTTGTGCGCTGCAGTGCTGTTAACCGCCAAACTACAGAAATAGATGCCATTTTGGCCTCATGCAGCACTCACATAACTTGCTTGAAGATCGCTAAAATTACTGTAAACTGCACATACTGAACAAAGACAACTAATAACTTGAACATCACATCATTTAGGACAATTCAACATTACTACTAGTTCGCAAACACAAATACCACACTAGTAAGAGTTCACCAACATATAACATAACGTCACAAGTTCATCAACCTAATGAAACGGCTACAAGAGCACTAACAAACACAAGCACTAATGCCTTCCGCGCGTGTTCCTGGTGCCACGCCTGCAGGCAATCTTCTTCTTCCTGGGTGGACGAGCCTCCTCTTCCTGCACTTCCTCCTTCGCCTCCGCCTCCGCCTTATGATCCAAGCTAGCCATCCGCGAGGTCCCTACGACCACCTTTGGGTTGCCCCTGTTGTCAAAGTCGTTGGGCGTGTACCGGCGTCTGGGCTGCCTAGGCTTGAACACATATGGGGACCGAAGTTGAGCGTCCGTCAAAGTCATGTCATCATCAAGCTCATCGCCCTATCACACAATCAAACAATATGGTGAAGACCGACGTCGTAATCAAGTGAGAATCACATCTAAAGGATTAGTCATACCTCTTGGGTGACCGCACCCTCATCATCCAGATAAGCATATGAGGAACTCAATCATCCCTCTGATGGTGAGATGAGGGGTCTGATGGTGTACCAGACCTAGAGGCAGATGGTTCATCAAATTCGGGATCGCGGCAACCGAGAAGATTCGATAATCGCCTTAACTTCTTGGCCTGACGCTGTAACATGAACAAGTGTATAAGATATCAGACTCCGCAACATAGACTGGCTCTCATAGTGAATGCGATATGTACCTTGAGAAATGCTCGTAGTGAACCATCATCATTGCCTTTTCCAACCGGTGTTCCCTCCAGAATAGACTGGCTCTCATCAGCTGCTTTCTTGATCTCGGTGCGCTGCGGATGAGAAAGAATGAACACGTTAGCCATTCAAACATGTGTAATACGACCAACGGGAAAGTAAAGAAGGAACACTTTACCACATAGTTAATCACCGGAACAGCAGGGACTCCGTGCCCTACCCTGATATCTCTGCTGTACTTCCCCTTTGATAGATCCTCAAAGTTTACGGGTTCTTCAAGAATATCCTCATTATATGCCGGCGGGCATATCTCAACTCGAGTATTTTCAAGAAGCCATTGTATGTAGTTATCAAAAGCAAGTGGACTATGCTCACGAAGCTTGGCGCGTGCACTGCTACGAGCTTCCTCCACACAAAGCTGGAAGCGGGTAACATACGAAGCATGATGCTTGTCCCAGTCCTTTATCTTCCATTGCCTTCTCCTGTCCAACCTGCATGGTACAAAACCAAACATTAGCAAAATCAAGGAGTGATGATGCTTAGTCAATACGGTTCATGCTCTCTTACCTATGAAGTGCTTTGTCCGTATCCACCCATTCCGGCGGGTGAGGCTGGAACAGACCAAACTGACGAAACACGCGATGTGGCAAATGAAACTCAACAGCCCAGTTGCATATCAGTGGGCACCGCATAAGCCAGAGATCCCTACCCCGCAAGCACATCGGGTTGATGGTAAACATTGGGGTGTACCCAAGTCTGTCATCGGCGCCATATGGCTGCCATTCAACCTATGAAATAGGGCAACAATGCAAAATTGGTGACTTTTTTTCAGGCAAACATGAGAAATGACTGAAGTAATGACCTCGTTACTTGCTCAGGCGTAATCGTGTCCAACTCGGCAACGTACTTCTGGTGCATGAGATTGACATTGTTCGTCATCTCGGAAACCACATCCCACTTGTAAGCCCAAGTGGGGCGCCGTAATTCGTCATCTTCATCTTCATACCAAGGATTAAACCTGACACTCTTCAGGCGTCCAACAGGCAGACGCTCCCAGCTCCATACAGAAAGTAGAAGCATATTACCACCAATGCCTGCACTATCTGTGATCCTGCAACACACACCGTCCAGCTGCATATGAAAGAAAAACAATGTTAACTTGATAGCAAGCTTGCATTGCTAATGAAGAAATGAGTTGATCACAAAACAGACGGTACAAGTAGGCAAGAGTCGCTGAACCCCAGCTCCATTTGCTATCGAAGACGGTCAACGCCTTCAGCCACATCCATGGAGCGTTCTTGCCAGTGGAGTCAGGAAACAAAGTCCTCGACACAACATACCACATGTAGACACGAGCATGTGTCTGGATCACATCATCAGTGGCATCTGGAGGGCACGTCGCAAAGTGAGTTTGAATCCATGTGAAAGCAGCTCCGGCTGCTTTCCTTTCCCTCTTCTTCTTCTTCTTCTTCTCTTCTTCCTCCTCTACAGCAGCCTCAGCCTCGGTAGGAGCCATACCGATAAGAGCAATCATCTGCTCGCTCCACCCATCAGAATCGATGCTCATACAGAGAGGCATCCCGTCGATAGCAAGACCGGTGATCAACGAGACATCCTCGAGCGTCACGGTCATCTCCCCAGTCCGAAGATGGAAACTATGTGTCTCCGGCCTCCATCGATCAGCAAGAGCGGACACCAGTGGAGCGTTCAGATTCGGCGTGGACCGGCTGACCAACTGAATCCACGGGAGTAGTCCTGCCTCCTTGATGTACGGTGTGCACCGCTCATCGTAAGGCATGGCAGGACCAGAGACCCCGTGATACCGAATCTTCAAAGGTTCAAGCTTCTGCAAAAAACAAGTAATGACAAATCTTAGGGCATGTAAATTTCAACTTAAGGCAAATTTGCAAAATATTTAGATTACTCGTTATTACCATCCCCTTCTCCCGCATCATGTAGGCCCGGTATTTCGTGTCGTAGACATCATCGAGAAGCCAAACCATCCTTACAAAGTTCAAACAATAAACATATATGAGTTCATATTCATCTCAAATATCGGTATACACTAAACATCTAATATGTGTTCAATTACAAGAATCTCAACATCTCCTTCTCACACAATGAATATGTCATATGTGTTCAAATAAACTCAACATCTAATATTTCAAATAAACTCAACATCTAATATATATCTAAACAAACATCTCATATATGTCTACAAAACTCAACATCTCATAGTTATCTATAAAAATAGGCATCTCATATATATCTAAAAAACTAAACAATCTAGGGTTTCACTAACAAGAACCATATATTGTGAACTAAGCAACAACACTACGGTACTACCACCATGACTACACATCCTAAATCAAGCAAATCAAGGGTTCCATCAAATCTTGGACAAATCTCTAAAATGGCAACAAATTTACGTAGGAAAAGAAAAGGAACGGAGGAGTTTACCTAATAGGATGGATTGGAGATCGAATCCACGGATCAAATCTTCAGATATGAGAGGGATGTGGGGGGGGGGATTCGATGGGGGCGCCGCCGCTGCTCTCTGTCCAGAGAGCGGAGAGGGGGAAGAACTGCCTGGTCGGGCTGGGCCGATGCGCTTTAAGTCACTGTGCCGCGCCTAAGCGCTAGGCGCTGCACATTACAAGTGTGGCGCATAAGCCTTAGGCGCTGCAGTGCTGCAGGTTAGTTTTTTTTGAAAAGAAAGGGGTTTCCCCCCGCCCCAACTTTATTAAGCCAAGGCAAACGGTAACCAACATAATATTGTTAACAGCGCTCGGCGGCAACCAGAGAGTAGCTGCCATAGACAGAGAAAAGCAAAGGTCTGAAACTGCCCTATTACAAGCTTTTAAGAGGGTCCAACTAGGAGGGTACATAACCAGGTGACAGAACATTAAGATAGGCTGGAGTACATCATCCAGTGGTGCCCCTGGTAGCAGCATCACCGCCACGCGATTCTAAGCAATTCCTTCCTTCGATGATCCAAAAGTCTTAAACACCGGAGAAGAAGCGCGCCCTGAGCCTCTGAGCATAAGATTTTCCACCGCCTGATCGTTGCCCCCAACAGGTCTAGGACACAGCGTATACTTCGCCATCTTCTCCCCTGGAAAACAAAATCATTCCGAAATCGCCATAAGATCCACAAGGTAGCAGCAGTAACAATATTTAAAGCTTCACAATATTTTCTCCTCTTCCAGAAAGAAGACAGCAGTTCAAAAGATTCAGGTGCAGAAATATTAAAGCTATCAGCAACCACCTCCCAAACATGCCTAGCAACAATGCAATCAAAAAATAAGTGTTGGATGGTTTCAGGTTCACTACAGAAGACACACGACATGTCATTCACATGCCTACGCTTGGCCAGATTATCCCTAGTTAAGCTCTTATTATAGTAGATCAACCAGAGAAAAACATGAATATTGGGTGGAACTCTAATTTTCCAGATATCATCCTTGATACTAGAAACTATCCCACCAAAGTTAATCATTTTATAGAGTGATTTGACAGAATATTTGTTAGATGGTTCTAGCAACCAAACTGGCTGGTCTGGGGAATTAGACAGACATATTGGCTCAATCACTTTGATGAGCTCCTCCCATCTTTTTAAAGTGTTTTCCATCACACACCTTCTAAAAGTTAAGTGCAGTTCCCCATTCACCCAAACCTGTGCAAGAGTAGAGTTTTGTTGTTGACAGATAGTAAACAAGTCCCAAAATGAAGTTTTAAGAGAACAGTTCCCAACCCAGGTGTCATGCCAGAAGGCAATACTCTTACCATCTCCAGGAATCCATCTATAGAAATATTTTGACGCTGCAAGAGCCCAGGATAAACTTTTCATAAAAGGGGACCCCAGGGTCACCCAAGTATTAAAGAGATTAGGGCTAGAAGTGTTATATTTGTAGTTTACCATCTTCTTCCAGTCACTATCCCTGTAATCATAGAATCTTTTTCCCCAAGAGACCAGAAGGGCCATGTTGAATTCTCGAAGATTTGGAACCCCCATACCCCCAAACTCTTTCCTTCTGGAAATCAACCCCCAATTAGCAAGGTGGTATTTATGATTATCACCCATATTCCTCCAAAAGAAGTGTGACATTTGAGATGTAATCATGTCAATAGCCCATTTGGGAAACTTCATAATAGACATTATGTAACGCCCTCGATGCGGCTATATCTCCCACGTGTCGAAGCACAACTTAGAGGCATAACCGCATTGAAAGCAATGTCGCAAGTGAGGTAATCTTCACACAACCCATGTAATACATAAGGGAAAGAGATACATAGTTGGCTTACACTCGCTACTTCACACAATTACATGAATAAAGCATTACATCAATTAGATAAAATCAAGGTCCGACTACGGAACAAAAATAAAAGAAGACTACCCGAAATGCTACACAGATCCCCGATCGACCCCAACTGGGCTCCACTACTGATCAACTAGAACGAAACAACATAAAGGATAAGATCTTCAACGAGCTCCTCATTGAGCTTGGTTGCGTCACTTGCACGGTTCAACGGCACCTGCAAATTGGTTTTTGGAAGTATTTGCGAGTCACGGGGACTCAGCAATCTCACACCCTCGCGATCAAGACTATGTAAGCTTATAGGAAGGGTAAGAGGTATGAGGTGGAGCTACAGCAAGCGACTAGCATGTATGGTGGCTAACATACGCAAATGAGAGCGAGAAGAGAAGGCAAAGCACATTCGAGAAACTATGATCAAGAAGTGATCCTAGAACAACCTACATCAAGCATTACTCCAACACCGTGTTCACTTCCCGGACTCCGCCGGAAAGAGACCATCACGGTTACACACACGGTTGATGTAATTTAATTAAGGTCAACTTCAGGTTTTCTACAACCGGACATTAATAAATTCCCATCTGCCCATAACTGCGGGCACGGCTTTCGAAAGTTCAAATCCCTGCAGGGTGTCCCAACTTAGCCCATCACAAGCTCTCACGGTCAACGAAGGATATTCCTTCTAGCGGGAAGACCCGATCAGACTCGGAATCCCGGTTACAAGACATCCTCGACAATGGTAAAACAAGTCCAGCAACACCGCCTGAATGTGCCGACAAATCCCGATAGGAGCTGCACATATCTCGTTCTTAGGGCACACTCAGATGAGACTAGCTATGAGTAAAACCAACCCTCAAGTTTCCCTGAGGTGGCCCCGTAGGCAGCTCAGTTCGGACCAACACTCAGAGGAGCACTGGCCCGGGGGGGGGGGGTTAAAATAAAGATGACCCTTGGGCAGGCCTACCCAAGGGAAAGAAAAGGCTAGGTGTCGAATGGTAAAACCAATGTTGGGCATTGCTGGTGGAGTTTTATTCAAGGCGAACTATCAAGGGGTTCCCATTATAACCCAACCGCGTAAGGAACGCAAAATCCGGGAACATAACATCGATATGATGGAAACTAGGGCGGCAAGAGTGGAACAAAACACCAGGCATAAGGCCGAGCCTTCCACCCTTTACCAAGTATATAGATGCATTAATTAAATAAGAGATATTGTGATATCCCAACAAGTAAACATGTTCCAACAAGGAACAACATCTCCATGTTCCAACAAGGAGCAAACTTCAATCTTCACCTGCAACTAACAACGCTATAAAAGGGGTTGAGCAAAGCGGTAACATAGCCAAACAACGGTTTGCTAGAATAAGGTGGGTTAGAATGCTTGGCTTAACAATATGGGAGGCATGATAAGCAAGTGGTAGGTATCGTAGCATAGGCATAGCAAAAGAGCGAGCATCTAGCAAGCAAAGATAGAAGTGATTTCAAGGGTATGGTCATCTTGCCTGAAATCCCGCAAGGAAGAAGAATGAGTCCATGAAGAAGACAAACGGACATAGTCGAACGGGTCCTCACAGACGCGACATTATCGGAACCAACCCGAAGAAGAAAACACCGGAAAGAAGCACACAACATAGTAAACAGTAAACACATGAACATGGTTTGATATGCGGGATGCGGTATGCGATGCATATGCATGATTTGCAAAGGAATGAATGAAACTGGCCTCATCTTGGAAAACCAAGAGTGCCACTGGAAAGGTGAGGTGATTTCGGTTGAAATCGATATAAAGATCACCGGAATCGGATGCACGGTTTGGAAATGGCAAGCAAAACAAATATGGCACCGGTCCGCGATAAACAGCAAGTGACCAACAAAATGCAAGAAGGTAAATATGCTACGTCACTCAAACATGACAACAAAATACTTGGCAGGGATCCACTCAAGATGCTTGACAAAAGATGAACACTGAGCTACGGCTAATTCATCCACTAACAGGTTCAAACAAGCATGGCAAAAGTGCAAAAGATAACAGGTTTCAGACTTAGTGAAATTAACACAAGTCTAGAATTTAACATCAGGAAGCACACTTTAGAGCATGAAAACTACATTCTACAGGAACATATCATGGCAAAGCAAGGCATGGCATGAAGCTACTGAAAGCACTTAACAAAAGTCCCTTAGTGACCTTGAGCCAAAAGGGACCAGAAAATACAATTGCAAGCATGTGAACATAGCAAAAACATCAACAGATTCAGACTTAGTGAAAAACTGGAGCATGCAAAACAGATTAACAAGTAGGCATGTTTACGAGCTCGATGCACTCACTACAGAGCATGGCATGACAAACTAAGCATACAGACATCAATAAGACATGGCATAGAAGCTAGACATGGCAAGAACAACAACATAGCATGCACGGATCAATAGAAACATCCTCAGCAAAATCGCTAAACATGTCAACGATCTGCCAGGATTCACGATATAGCAAAAGTAGAGCTCGATTGACTCAAGCTAGGATGCTCCATAAATGCAAACAAAGACATGGATGGATAGAGCACCACAATGTTAACAAAACATCCTTACTGATCATTCTCAAAAGAGGCACGGATCACTAGGAAACAACATGAACATATGGCATACCGACAAAATCAGGACAAGGACTTTGTGAAATTCTAAGTCCCTGAAATCAGCATTACCGATTACGCTACTTTGCAAGCTTGTGCTAGTCACCACAAATACACAAAAATACATGGCAAGCACCTCTATAATGATGGCATGGCATATAACAAAACACATGTAGAGCTCAGGGTCATATCATGCACACATTAATCATGGCAAAAATGATAAAATGCCATTTGCTGAAACAGATCTGACAAATTCACCACATAGCCCTCTTCCAACAGCATTTCGGGCATCAAGATGAGCTCAAACGAAAATGATCCAATGAGATGAAATGATGTACTCGTCGAGATGAATCGGAGCTACGAGTGCAGAGTTACGATGCGATGAAAAATGCAAAAAGATTAGGGTAAAAGTCAACCCTAGGGTTTCGTCCGGATCTGGATATGAGGCGGCGCGTGCTTCGAGGTTCGTCGGAACCTGTTCACCGGAGGAGGGAGTCGCCGGACTTGTCGGGGATCGCCGGATCCGGGCCTGGGAAGGACGTGGTGGCGGCGGCGGTGGTCGGACGCGGCGAGGTGGCTGCGGACGCGGTGGCCGACGACGAGGCATGGCTACTCTGGCCGGATGCGCGAGGTGGCGTAGCGACGGAGGTCACCGGAGCAACGAGCCGGCGATGAGGCACGGCGGCGCTGGGCGGTGCGACAGGCCGGCGCGGGTGAGGGCGCGGCTCCTCACGCGCGGGCGCGGGCGGAGGTAGGCGGCGGCCGCCTCGGGCCCGGGAGGGCCTCCCGTGGGCTTGCCGGGCCGGAGGAGATAGGAGATGGCGGCGGTGACGTGGTGGCGTAGGAGTGGACGGGGGAGGCGGGCGGACTTGTCCGGCCAGTGGAAGAAGTGTCCGGCGGCGCGAGGGGAAAAGTTAGGGTTTGATCTGCGCGAGAATTTCGGAGGGAGACACATATTTATAGGTAGAGGGAGCTAGGAGAGTCCAAATGAGGTGCGGTTTTCGGCCACGCGATCATGATCGAACGACCGAGATGATGGAGGAGGTTTAGGTGGGTTTTGGGCCACTTTGGAGGGGTGTTGGGCTGCAACACACACAAGTCCTTTTCAGTCCCTCGGTTAACCGTTGGAGTATCAAACGAAGTCCAAATGGCACGAAACTTGACAGGCGGTCTACCGGTAGTAAAACAAGGCCGCATGACAAATCTTGGCCCAATCCGAAAACGTTTAACACGCGCACACGAAAAGAGGTAGAAAGGGACACCGGGTGACATAGGAGCGCCGGATTGCAAAACGGACAACGGGGAAAATGCTCGGATGCATGATACAAACACGTATGCAAATGAAATGCACATGATGACATGATATGCAATGCATGACATGCAAGCAATGGCAAGGCAACAACAACGAATAACTGGAGGACACCTGACACATCGGTCTCGGGGCATTACAACACTCCACCACTACGAGAGGATCTCGTCCCGAGATCTAGAATGGCACCGAAGAGAAAACGGAAGAGAAAGAGAAGAGGTAAAACTAAGTCGCTTCTTTGACAAATGTGTGAAACCAATGAACCTTGAGAGGTTAAGCCATCTCGAGAAAAGAATACAACGGAGATGAACGAAGTTGAAAACACTCCGTTAGAAAAGAGGGACAAGGAAGAACAACTTCGGGCCGCACTCCAATTGAAAAGAAAAGGAATTGAATAAGAACTTGGTAAGATGAGAAGATACTTAATGAAATCACAACACACTGCCTCCGAAACTATTGAATGAATGGAACAAGGGGTAAGAAAGATCTCAGACAGCACTCCGGTTGAAAAGAGATGCAAGGCTTGATAAGGCGAAAAGAACTTGAGCAGAGGACACAACGCTCCGGTTAAATGGATAGGCATGAAAAGAACATGAGCTTTGACAAAACGAGATGATGGGTTGAAAAGAGCAACATGACAATGCCTCTGGAACAAAAGAATATAAGATAGATAATTGAAATAGGAGAATGGAGAAGAAAATGCCAACATCTACCACAAAAGAGCTTGAAAAGGCATCTTTAGGATAAGGGTCGAGCGGAGTTGTTTGAAAACCAACAATGAAAGGAAAAGCTTGATATGGACTTATAGAAGGCATCTCCAAATTATGAGGTGACAACTTGCCACTAACGGGAACAAGATTGGATAAGAACAAAGAGAGGAGAAACTATTTCACCGGGAGGATAAAAGAAGAACTTAGATCGTTTATAAGCACCATAATAGCAAAATCCTTAGGGAAGGCTTTAGGGGAAATATAACCCAAGATAATTCCAAAGAAGGGATTGATGGATTTAAAATATCTCATTCCTAACAACATGTGAATCATGAAACATGAACCCGAATTATCAAGAATGACATAATACCACCTCCAATGATATGGAAGAAAGAATTGCACTCCGGATTGCAAGATGAAGAAAACTTGAGTTTCTTAGCAAAGAATGTCGATGAACACTTCGAGAAGGAATTAAATCCTTGATGAATCCATCATGTAGAACCTTCATGAAGAATTCCGGTAACAAAAGGATAACGAGACGAAATGGTAGTTGAAAACACAAGGTGAAACCTTGTAATGCTTTAGATGGATCTCCGTGATGATATAATTAGGATAACTTGGAACTCCGGGAAAGAAAAGATAAAGCCTCTCGAACCGAGAATGTGAAATGATGAACCACTCCAGAAAGCAGGAAATTAGATCACTTGGATGAAAACAAGAATAAGAATTACATTATGCTTATCCTTCACCAATTAAATTGATGACAATCAACGGATTTGGCATACTACTTATTCTCATGGAAAGGATTAAAGAGAGGCATAACTTAAGCTTGAGAAGGTCTTCAATGATCCACTGGTAGAATTTGGAAAACACAAATGCATTTATATGATAAATGAAGGAAGAAGAAACTTGGAAGAACCACCGTAAGAATTGAACATGAAAATAGCAAGAGCACAAATTCAACGGGAAGATTTGGAAAACGAAAGAAGATACTTGAAGGAATTTAGATACAAGAGAACGAATAGATCCCGAACTGATAGGAGAATATTTGAATGATGCACCGGTAAGATTTGGAGAACGAGAGCTGAAAACTGGGAATGAATAAACCTGGATTGATGGCCTCCGGATAATCAAACTGAACAGAATCTTGAATTGCTCCGGATAGGTGAAAAGAATTCCCACAATTGAAAATAATTATGAGAGGTGGAACAAGCTAGAATCACTAATCTTGAAGATAATGGAGCAAGATATGGAGGGAAAACTCTTCTTCGGCCTTCCAAATCTGAGAATTACGACGATAAACACCACCATGTATTGTTGAGATACTCCGGAAGAATCAAAAGCGAAGAGGTTGAGCCAACTATGAAAAGAATTTGAAAATCTTGGAGAAAGACATTTGACTGATGATAAATCATTCTTACATCAAACTTCGAAAAGAAAATTTGGGGATAGCTCCGGGAAAATAAGAAGAGTCAGGTAAGATCCTGGAAAAAGACCTGTGGGTTAGGGCCCAGTCAAAAGAAACACCTATGATGATTTAAAATATAGATTGCGCTGGTTGATTTAAATGGCTTGAATGAGATAACATCCTCGAAAGATCTTGAACGAAAGCAGAGTAGAGACATGAATCTTCGAAATATCTTGAGCACTCCGAAACCAAAGGATAGCAAGAAGTGGATGATTAAGAGGTGCACCAACATAAGAAGGTATTTGAAACGAGGAAAAAGGGGTATGATCAACAAAGCTTGACTTGGATCCACCGGAGAAGAAAAGAATGAATAATGGTGAACTAGGAGAACATCTTCAAGGGAACCACCGGGTAAGAATAATGATAGAAAAGAATGGAGAGACTTCGCATCAATAAGATGGATGCTTGATTAAGAAATCTGAGTCCTTGAGGAAAAAGGGTGGGTGGGCGGGAAAAACAAAGGCAACTTGGAGACGGATGAAACAAACACCGTTGAGAAGAACTGATACTTGATCTTGCGGATGTTGAAATGATCGGATCCACTTGAAGAGAAACACACCGGTTGACAAGGATTGACCTGACAATCTCGATTATCATGAAGGATTTGTATTCACATAGGAGTATGAGAACACCACTTAGGAAAGGTATGGAATCAACATTTGACTTCGAAGCAACTCGAATACCACAACTGAAAACAAAACAAAGGATTGGCTTGCGGAATAAGCCGAAACAAACATATGATAGAGATTTCGTCTGAAGTTTTCGTGGTGGGGCCTACACAGGCTCGATCGTACAGCACCATCATGTACAAGGCAGTGCACATGACATGCGTCCCCGAGTCGGCATAGCCAAGGACTCTTTAAGACACAACGAGGCCACTGTAAAACCAACCGTGGATAGGCGGACCACTAGACGTCGAACCCCATTTTCATATCATACATCTGTCGGAAAGATATCCTAAGAGCTACTTGAATTCCCACTTATAAACTCCCGAAATTTTCCGGTTATGCAATCAGGTGTTGGGGATATAGGGGAAGCATAATATCTCACCCAAAACTAGCAAATCCTACATCCAGCTGTATCCATCCTTCAACACATAACCAAGAAACCTTCGGAAATCATCTACCTCAACCTTCGAAAAGCATCCGTTATACGAGTTATGGCAACACTCCCGAACTCCCGCCCCAGTACTGGGTGGCGTCGAGGTTATCTCACCAACAACTGCATAAAAGAGATTTTCAATGTCGGCGAAACTAAACTCAGGTGTTCCAGAACTGCAACGATAAAATTGTGACGACAACACCTCGGAGCTCAACTCACCGGGACACTGCCACAACCCCTAAATGACAGGAGGCACCAAGAACAATGTTCTCGTCACAAAACCATCGGAACGATTCCAAGATACCCGCGTGATCCTAAATTTTTTTTAGTGAAATTTGAGAAGAGAAGAGTCAAAACTCTATGTCAGGATGCCTAACCAGAGCGATGAAGGGACTAAGGAGTAAAAAGAATTCCTAACTCTCCGATATATATAATTCCTAAATGACTCAAAACATTTTTTCTAGACTCAATAACACCAGCGATTCGATCAAGCAGGGGGCTCCTAAGGTCGGGGAAGGCTCTGATACCAACTTGTAACGCCCTCGATGCGGCTATATCTCCCACGTGTCGAAGCACGACTTAGAGGCATAACCGCATTGAAAGCAATGTCGCAAGTGAGGTAATCTTCACACAACCCATGTAATACATAAGGGAAAGAGATACATAGTTGGCTTACACTCGCCACTTCACAAAATTACATGAACAAAGCATTACATCAATCAGATACAATCAAGGTCCGACTACGGAACCAAAATAAAAGAAGACTACCCCAAATGCTACACAGATCCCCGATCGACCCCAACTGGGCTCCACTATTGATCAACTAGAATGAAACAACATAAAGGATAAGATCTTCAACGAGCTCCTCATTGAGCTTGGTTGCGTCACCTGCACGGTTCAACGGCACCTGCAAATTGGTTTTTGGAAGTATTTGCGAGTCACAGGGACTCAGCAATCTCACACCCTCGCGATCAAGACTATTTAAGCTTATAGGAAGGGTAAAAGGTATGAGGTGGAGCTGCAGCAAGGGACTAGCATGTATGGTGGCTAACATACGCAAATGAGAGCGAGAAGAGAAGGCAAAGCACGTTCGAGAAACTATGATCAAGAAGTGATCCTAGAACAACCTACGTCAAGCATTACTCCAACACCGTGTTCACTTCCCGGACTCCGCCGGAAAGAGACCATCACGGTTACACACGCGGTTGATGTAATTTAATTAAGGTCAACTTCAGGTTTTCTACAACCGGACATTAACAAATTCCCATCTGCCCATAACCGCGGGCACGGCTTTCGAAAGTTCAAATCCCTGCAGGGTGTCCCAACTTAGCCCATCACAAGCTCTCACGGTCAATGAAGGATATTCCTTCTAGCAGGAAGACCCGATCAGACTCGGAATCCCGGTTACAAGACATCCTCGACAATGGTAAAACAAGTCCAGCAACACCGCCCGAATGTGCCGACAAATCCCGATAGGAGCTGCACATATCTCGTTCTCAGGGCACACTCAGATGAGACTAGCTACGAGTAAAACCAACCCTCAAGTTTCCCCGAGGTGGCCCCGCAGGCAGCTCAGTTCGGACCAACACTCAGAGGAGCACTGGCCCCGGGGGGGGGGGGGGGGTAAAAAAAAGATGACACTTGGGCAGGCCTACCCAAGGGAAAGAAAAGGCTAGGTGGCGAATGGTAAAACCAATGTTGGGCATTGCTGGAGGAGTTTTATTCAAGGCGAACTGTCAAGGGGTTCCCATTATAACCCAGCCGCGTAAGGAACGCAAAATTCGGGAACATAACACCGATATGACAGAAACTAGGGCGGCAAGAGTGGAACAAAACACCAGGCATAAGGCCGAGCCTTCCACCCTTTACCAAGTATATAGATGCATTAATTAAATAAGAGATATTGTGATATCCCAACAAGTAAACATGTTCCAACAAGGAACAACATCTCCATGTTCCAACAAGGAACAAACTTCAATCTTCACCCGCAACTAACAACGCTATAAAAGGGGCTGAGCAAAGCGGTAACATAGCCAAACAACGGTTTGCTAGGATAAGGTGGGTAAGAGGCTTGGCTTAACAATATGGGAGGCATGATAAGCAAGTGGTAGGTATCATAGCATAGGCATAGCAAAAGAGCGAGCATCTAGCAAGCAAAGATAGAAGTGATTTCGAGGGTATGGTCATCTTGCCTGAAATCCCGCAAGGAAGAAGAACGAGTCCATGAAGAAGACAAACGGACATAGTCGAACGGGTCCTCACAGACACGACGTTATCGGAACCAACCCGGAGAAGCAAACACCGGAAAGAAGCACACAACATAGTAAACAACCAACACATGAACATGGTTTGCTATGCGGGATGCGGTATGCGATGCATATGCATGATTTACAAAGGAATGAATGAAACTGGCCTCATCTTAGAAAACCAAGAGTGCCACTGGAAATGTGAGGTGATTTCGGCTGAAATCGATATAAAGATCACCGGAATCGGATGCATGGTTTGGAAATGGCAAGCAAAACAAATGTGGCACCGGTCTGCGATAAACAACAAGTGACCAACTAAATGCAACAAGATAAATATGCTACAGCACTCAAACATGACAACAAAATACATGGCATGGATCCACTCAAGATGCTTGACAAAAGATGAACACTGAGCTACGGCTAATTCATCCATTAACAGGTTCAAACAAGCATGGCAAAAGTGCAAAAGATAACAGGTTTCAGACTTAGTGAAATTAACACAAGTCTGAAATTTAACATCAGGAAGCACACTTTAGAGCATGAAAACTACATGCTACAGGAACATATCATGGCAAAGCAAGGCATGGCATGAAGCTACTCAAAGCACTTAACAAAATTCCCTTAGTGACCTTGAGCCAAAAGGGAACAGAAAATACAATTGCAAGCATGTGAACATAGCAAAAACATCAACAGATTCAGACTTAGTGAAAAACTGGAGCATGCAAAACAGATTCACAAGTTGGCATGTTTACGAGCTCGATGCACTCACTACAGAGCATGGCATGACAAACTAAGCATACAGACATCAATAAGACATGGCATAGAAGCTAGACATGGCAAGAACAACAACATAGCATGCACGGATCAATAGAAACATCCTCGGCAAAATCGCTAAACATGTCAACGATCTGCCAGGATTCACGATATAGCAAAAGTAGAGCTCGATTGACTCAAGGTAGGATGCTCCATAAATGTAAACAAAGACATGGATGGGTAGAGCACCACAATGTTAACAAAACATCCTTACTGATCATCCTCAAAAGAGGCACATATCACTAGGAAACAACATGAACATATGGCATACCGACAAAATCAGGACAAGGACTTAGTGAAATTCTAAGTCCCTGAAATCAGCATTACCGATTACGCTACTTTGCAAGCTTGTGCTAGTCACCACAAATACACAAAAATACATGGCAAGCACCTCTATAATGATGGCATGGCATATAACAAAACACATGTAGAGCTCAGGGTCATATCATGCACACATTAATCATGGCAAAAATGACAAAATGCCATTTGCCGAAACAGATCTGACAAATTCACCACATAGCCCTCTTCCAACAGCATTTCGGGCATCAAGATGAGATCAAATGAAAATGATGCAATGAGATGAAATGATGTACTCGTCGAGACGAACATTATGATATGCTACACGCACGAATCGGAGCTACGAGTGCAGAGTTACGATGCGATGAAAAATGCAAAAAGATTAGGGTAAAAGTCAACCCTAGGGTTTCGTCCGGATCTGGATCTGAGGCGGCGCGTGCTTTGAGTTCATTGGAAGACCTGTTTGCCGGAGGAGGGAGTCGCCGGACTTGTCGGGGATCACCGGATCCGGGCCTGGGGAGGACGGGGCGGCGGCGGCGGTGGTCGGACGCGGCGAGGTGGCCGCGGATGCGGTGGCCGACGACGAGGCGCGACTACTACGGCCGGATGCACGAGGTGGCGCAGTGACGGAGGTCGCCGGAGCAACGAGCTGGCGATGAGGCACGGCGGCGCTGGGCGGTGCGATAGGCCGGTGCGGGTGAGGGCGCGGCTCCTCACGCGCGGGCGCGGGCTGAGGTAGGCGGCGGCCGCCTCGGGCCCGGGAGGGCCTCCCGTGGGCTTGCCGGGCCGGAGGAGAGAGGAGATGGTGGCCGTGACGTGGTGGTGCAGGAGTGGAGGGGGGAGGCGGGCGGACATGTCCGGCCGGTGGAAGAAGTGTCCGGCGGCGCGAGGGGAAAAGTTAGGGTTTGATGTGCGCGAGAATTTTGGAGGGAGACACATATTTATAGGTAGAGGGAGCTAGGAGAGTCCAAATGAGGTGCGGTTTTCGGCCATGCGATCGTGATCGAACGACCGAGATGATGGAGGGGGTTTAGGTGGGTTTTGGGCCACTTTGGAGGGGTGTTGGGCTGCAACACACACGAGGCCTTTTCGGTCCCTCGGTTAACCAATGGAGTATCAAACGAAGTCCAAATGACACGAAACTTGACAGGCGGTCTACTGGTAGTAAAACAAGGCCGCATGTAAAATCTTGGTCCAATCCAAAAACGTTTAACACCCGCACACGAAAAGAGGTAGAAAGGGACACCGGGTGACATAGGAGCGCCAGATTGCAAAACGGACAACGGGAAAAATGCTCGGATGCATGAGACGAACACGTATGCAAATGAAATGCACATGATGACATGATATGCAATGCATGACACGCAAGCAATGGCAAGGCAACAACAGCGAATAACTGGAGGACACCTGGCACATCGGTCTCGGGGCGTTACACATTAGGTAAGCAGGAATGCTAGCAATACAAGTGGTAAGTAAAATCAGTTTCCCTCTATAAGAGAGCAATCTCCCCAACCATCCAGAGATATTTTTGATAATTCTATCAATAATGGGTTGGAGGTCCTCCATTCTAAGTTTTTTAAAGTGAAGGGGAACCCCAAGATACTTAAAGGGGAAATCCCCAAGCTGGCAACAGAAAACTTGGGCAAAATCCTTAGACAATTGATCAGAGATATTACTAGCATGAAGATCACTTTTATGGAAATTAATTTTCAAACCAGATAAATTTTCAAAACAAGATAAAATCCACTTCAAGTTCTTGGCATACTCTAAAGAGTTATCCAGGAACAAGATGGTATCATCAGCATATTGCAGGCTGACTACCCCACCTGGAAAGACATGGGGTAGCAACCCACCAATTAAACCACTACTAGTAGCTTTATGAAGCATTTTATAAAAAAACATCAGCTACTAGGTTAAATAGGAGGGGTGAGTGAGGATCACCCTGTTTCAATCCTCTTCCCCCAGAGAACTGGGGCCCATTAGAGTCATTGATTCGAACCTGAAAAGTCCCTTGGTGGATAGTATACATCACCCAATTCACCCACTTATTACCAAAGCCTCTAGAAAGAAGCATTTCTTTCAGGAAGTCCCAATTGACTCTATCATATGCTTTCTCATAGTCAAGTTTAACAATCAGGCCAGAAGACCCAGATCTATGAATTTCATAAATGACCTCATGGGCCATAACCACACTCTCCAGAATGAATCTGCCTTTGATAAATGTATTTTGGTTAGAGGATATAAGTTTGTCACATAAGGGAGAAACCCTAGTAGTCATAGCTTTAGAGAAAATATTAATAGCATGGTTACTAAGGCTGATAGGCCTAAAGTTCTTCATATCTCTGGCCATAGGTATTTTTGGAATAAGAGTAATGATGGCATGATTTAATTTATAGATATCAAGTCTACCACTCTCAAAGTCTCTAACCATCCACATAAAGTCATTTTTAATCAGCTCCCAAAAGGTTTGATAAAATAAAAAGGAAAGGCCATCCGGGCCAGGGGCACCACAAGCATAGGAACTCATTACAGCTTGCTTGATTTCCTCTTCAGTAAAAGGTCTCTCTAAATGTTCTCTCTCATCATCATGGACTAACTTATCCTCTGCCCAAAAGTCAGCATCCAAATGGATGTCATGTTTTGGTTCGAAGGCAAACAAGTCTTTGTAAAAAGATGTGGCAACCTCAAGCATCTCCTGGGTCAAATTGACCACACCATCTGGACTATTTAATTCAGAAAGATGGTTCTTCCTATGTCTGTGGTTAGCAAGGGCTTGGAAATAAGCATTATTCCTATTTCCCTCTAAGATTTTTCTGTCCCTAGATCTCTGCCAAAGAGCAGTTTCCTCTTTTTTCCACACTTCATCCAGTTCTTTTTTAATCTCCTTCATCCTGTCATAGTCAGAGACAGACAGTTGTTGGGTTTCTGATATCACATCAAGTTTGTCAAACTCCAAAAGGAGTGCCCTCTTTTTTTCTTCAATGCAGCCTCTCTATTAATACTCCATCCTTTAGTTTTCTTCCTGAGAACTCTAGTCTTAAGCATCCAGTTATCAGCTGAGGATATGGATGAAGACACCGAATTCCAGGCATCTTCGACCATTTGATGAAAGCCTGGCTGGGAGAGCCACCATTTTTCAAACCTAAAAGGTTTGGGGTTGGATGGGGTTCTAGCAGCAGTATCAATAACTAAGGGAGTATGATCACTCCCCACCCAGGGAAGGGCTGTCAGGGTGGAAAAGGGAAATTGGGCGTCCCAGTTCACAGAAATGAGCTCAAGGCCTTGGTTTCTACCATGTAGATGTTCCTGTTGCAAATGAGTCAAAATGGCTAAACTTCCAGAATTGTGCGGTGGTTAACATTCTGAAAGGAGAAGTGGACTGTGCTAAGCCGATGGAACTGTTATCTGCTACTTTTTGCAAAACTAAACACTGGCCTTGGCAAATCAGAGGGCTCTCCAGTAAGACGTTTTTAGTTAGATTTCCCCCTTCAAATAAAGTGGAGGACCTCATCGAATTACCTGGGTTCTCCCTGCCGCAAGATGTGAATGTGACACTGACTGAATGGAAAGGGGGGTGTGAGCCTTTTGGAGAGTTGATTGAAGCATGGGTGCTGATTGAGGGGATTCCTCCCAAGTGGTCTACCTAGAAGGTGTTTGCCCAAATTGCTTCACTGTTTGGAGTGCTTATAGATGTGGACTGGAATGGTATGTTTAGAACTTTCTTTGAGAATGTCAGAATCAAAATAGCCTGCAGAGACCCAACCAAGATTCCTATTGAGAGATTGATTGAGATGAAGAAAAAACTGTTTCTACTTGGTTTTACTGTGGAAGGTTTTGAGCAAGCGGGAGGTGTTGACTCTGTCATTGACTTGGATGAGGATGAGGATGGTAATGAGGAAGATGAGGGTGCTGAGGAAGAACAGACTGAAAAAGAGAATGGAGCTCAAGAGGAGCATGCTTCTGAAGGATCAGGCGAAGATGATCAGGCAATTGATGAACTACACAAAGCTAATTTTACAACTAAACAGGTAACTTCAAACAAATCTGGTAGTCAAAAAGGGGTGGTTACACCTATGGGATATGGAAATGATACTGATCAGGAGGAGTTCATCATGAAGTGTGCTTTGGCTGCTGTTGATTTTGAGGATTCATCATCTGCTGGGCACACTGGCTTTGCTGGTAACCTCAAAGAACAAAACCACATTTCTGATAGGAAGGAAAAGAAAGAGGGAAAATGATGATTCCAGAAACTCCACTTGGGGAAAATGCTGCTTACATGACCCCTGAGAAGAAAACTAGTAGTATGGAATACTGTGAGGATCTGTTAAGATCGGTTGATGTTTCTGACTATGAAAATGAGGATTCAAAGGAAGAAGAGTTGGGGGTTCTCCCTCTTGAGGCTGTCCAAATCTTACAAAGTGAGTCTTGGAAGAGATCACTGCTGGAATCGCTTAACCAAACCCAAAATGATGAGAATATCCATGAGAAGAAGCCTAAATGGGGTCCTGTGCTAGCTAAAAGGCCTAATACTAGAGGGCATGGCAATGTGAACATTATAGAGAAAGCGGCTGCAAATAAAAGGAAGAAGAACTTGGAGATCCCACAAACATTCAAAGGTAAATCCTTTTCTACTATGGATAAATCTGTTCTTGCTAGTCAAATGAGTCAAATGAATTTGATAATTGGGGGGATGCTAATCAAAAGTCTTTTGCCATTGATGATCTGATTGCTGTGGAGAAAGAGAGGCGTTTGGTTTTTGCCAATAATAATCCTGAAATTGTACTTCCTGATAATCTTGATTTTGACTCTAATGATTTAGCTAGTACACCTAAGGATGTCCTTCCCTTGGAGCCAGTTGGCACTTCTGATGCTACTAGGGGGACACCTGCTGTGCTAACTAAAGCTAGGCCTTGTGGCTTATCCCACCCTTTCAAAATTAATTAGTATGATAGGTCTCATTTGGAACATTAGAGGGCTAGGGCAATGTGACGCCCTCGATTCAATCGTACACTAATCATACACGCAAATGTGTACAATCAAGATCAAGGACTCACGGGAAGATATCACAACACAACTCTAGACACAAATTAAATTAATACAAGCTTTATATTACAAGCCAGGGGCCTTGAGGGCTCGAATACATAAGCTCGAATAGACAAGAGTCAGCGGAAGCAACATATCTGAGTACAGACATAAGTTAGACAAGTTTGCCTTAAGAAGGATAGCACAAAAGCAACATCGATCGAAAAGGCAAGGCCTCCTGCCTGGGAGCCTCCTAACTACTCCAAGTCGTCAGCGGTCGTCACGTAGTAGTAGGCACCCTCGGGGTAGCAGTAGTCATCAGTGGTGTCGTCTGGCTCCTGGGATCCGTCATCTGGTCGCAATAATCGGGTATGGGGGAAAAAGAAGTAGCAAAGCAACCGTGAGTACTCATCCAAGGTACTCGCAAGACTTATATCAGATCTAAACTAAGTATGCATCTGTATCAAAGGAATGGGTTGTATCTGTGGACTAAACTGCAGAATGCTAGAAGAGAAGGGGAAAGCCTAGCCTATCGAAGACTAGCATCTTCTGGAATCCACCATCTTGCGGCAACAGGAGGGAGTAGAGTAGCACAAAGTAAAGTAACAGTAATGTTATCAACCTCGGTCAGAGATCCTTCCTCGACTCCCTGCGAGAAAGCAATCCCAGAGCCATACTATCCAGTTATCATCTCATATCCAAGTCTCATCTCCATGTCTCATCTCAAGTATCCAGTTCTAGTTGTATCGATCGGGATACAACTCCAAGTGTCCGTTACCGTAGGACAGGCTATCGATAGATGTTTTCTTCCCTGCAGGAGTGCACCAACTTACCCACCACGCTCGATTAACTCTGGCCGGACACACTTTCCTGGGTCATGCCCAGCCTCAGCCAAACAATACGCCACAACCTGACCTAGGCTTAATAGAGAGGCCAGCACGCCGGACTAAACCTATGCCCCCAGGGGTCATGGGCCATCTCCCCGGGAACCCCTGCATGTTGCGTACGCGGCCGGTGAGCAGACATAGCTACCTCCTTCAACAAGGTAGGTGCTTTCCAGTCCAACCCGGCGCGCGCCGCTCAGTCGCTGACGTCTATTAAGCTTCGGCTGATGTATATGACATAGAACGCCCATACTATGTCCACATGATGGTTAGTGCTATCAGGCCAGAGGCCCCTCGGATCAAATATCCAAATCGTAGTGGATTAGGAACGCGCGGTAACGAGCAGAGACTCATGATTGATGTGACCCCGTCGCCCCGTCTCGAGTACTTGCGGCAAGGGCTAAGAATGCCCGGCCACGCCTCGTAAGTATCTCGCGGGCACCTTCCAGGTCAACCCGACTCCACACCACTCGCTAATTAAGCTCGCGCGGGTACCCCTCAAGGTCGACCCGTCTTTAGTAACATGGCTCAGTCTAAAGTCATAGTAACCATAGTAACTGTGTGTCTAACACCAAGGGGAAAACCCAAGGAATCACCCCCGGTGAATCCCACTCGATGTTATCATCAAGGTGAACGTAAGAGGATCCACCCTCGAGGTTCACACTTGAGGGTTTGCACGACAGAGCAGTAACGGAAGTGGTTAAGGAGGAAATCACCCTCGATGACCTCGACCGTATAGCTACACTACGAAGATCTCATCAGGAGTGATGTAAGAGGTTCCACCCTCGGCACTCGATGGTAACTCTGCAGAGTCGTACAACTAGGGGGGGGGGTTGATGTGCAGTGTCGGGGCCTGGACGACGATCACGTTGATCGAGTCATCGAACATAAAGCAAGGCAACTGGGACAAGGTGGGGGTCACTGATGGATCACTAACCAACCTATACTAAGTAGTTTAGGATAAGTAGATAAGGTATGAAAGCAGGTAACAACAACAGGCTATGCATCAGAGTAGGATTATACAGAAAGCAGTAGCAGTTCTAATGCAAGCATGAGAGGAAAAGAAATGGGCAATATCGAAATGCTCAAGGGGGGTTTGCTTGCCTGGTTGCTCTGGCAAGGAGGGGGATCGTCGTCGACGTAGGCGATCACAAGGGCAGCATCGGTCTCAGGGTCTACCGGAGAGAAGAGGGGGAAGAAACAGTAAATATAAAGCAAACATAGCACCACAAAGCATAACGTGACAATAAGATGTGCCGGGTGTGACCTAACGTATGGCTACACGATAAAGGTGAAGGGGGAAAATAGCCGGGAATGTTTTCCCGGTTCCGAACCTGTGTCAGACAGATGACCGGAGGGGGAAAGTTTCATGTTTGCTATGCTAGGGATGCATGGCGGACGAACGGGCTGCGTATCAGGATTCGTCTTGTCATTCTGAGCAACTTTCATGTACAAAGTTTTTTGATCCGAGCTACGATTTAATTTATATTAATTTTCAAAGTTTTAGCAATATTCTGAAATTATTAATTCGAATTATCCAAGTAGTAAAATGCTAAGTGCACCCGGTCCAGTGCACCCAGCTGTGTAACAGAGGCTGACAGTGGGGCCGGGAAACGCTGAGTCAGCAAGTCAACTTTTGACGGTTGACCGGTCAACTTGACCAGCAGGTCCCATGTGTCATTGACAGGGCTATTAACAGGGTTTTTAGTTAATATAATAACTTAATTAGCAAGGTGGGACCCGGCTGTCAGTGAGACACTAAGTTAATTAGGTTAATCTAATTATAACTAATCCTAACGCTACAGTAGTGAAGGGGAACATAGTAATTTCAAAATTTCCTACGCACACGCAAGATCATGGTGATGCATAGCAACGAGAGGGGAAAGTGTTTTCTACGTACCCTCGTAGACCGGAAGCGGAAGCGTTATAACAACACGGTTGATGTAGTCGTACATCTTCACGATCCGACCGGTCAAGTACCGAACGCACGACACCTCCGAGTTCAGCACATGTTCAGCTCGATGACGTCCCTCGAACTCCGATCCAGCCGAGTGTTGAGGGAGAGTTTTGTCAGCATGACAGCATGGTGACGATGTTGATGTTCTACCGTCGCAGGGCTTCGCCTAAGCACCGCTACAATATTATCGAGGATTATGGTGGAGGGGGGCACCGCACACGGCTAAGAGAACGATCACGAAGATCAACTTCTGTCTTTGGGGTGCCCCCTGCCCCTGTATATAAAGGAGTGGAGGAGGGGAGGGCCGGCCCTCTCTATGGCGCGCTCTAGGGGAGTCCTACTCCCACCGGGAGTAGGATTCCCCTTTTCCTAGTAGAACTAGGAGCCCTTCCATGTAGTAGGAGTTGGAGGGAAGGAAAGGGAAGGGAAAAGGAGAAGGAAGGAAGGGGGCGCCCCCCTTTCCTAGTCCAATTCGGACCAGACCAAGGGGAAGGGTGCGGCCACCCTTTGAGGCCTTTCTCTCCTTTCCCGTATGGCCCATTAAGGCCCAATACGAATTCCCGTAACTTCCCGGTACTCCCGAAAATACCCGAATCACTCGGAACCTTTCTGAAGTCCGAATATAGTCGTCCAATATATCGATCTTTACGTCTCGACCATTTCGAGACTCCTCGTCATGTCCCCGGTCTCATCCGGGACTCCGAACTCCTTCGGTACATCAAAACTCATAAACTCATATTATAACTTTCATCGAAACCTTAAGCGTGCGGACCCTACGGGTTCGAGAACAATGTATACATGACCGAGACATGTCTCCGGTCAATAACCAATAGCGGAACCTGGATGCTCATATTGGCTCCCACATATTCTACAAAGATCTTTATCGGTCAGACCGCATAACAACATACGTTGTTCCCTTTGTCATCGGTATGTTACTTGCCCGAGATTCGATCGTCGGTATCTCAATACCTAGTTTAATCTCGTTACCGACAAGTCTCTTTACTCGTTCCGTAATACATCATCCTGTAACTAACTCATTAGTTGCAATGCTTGCAAGGCTTAAGTGATGTGCATTACCGAGAGGGTCCAGAGATAGCTCTCCGACAATCGGAGTGACAAATCCTAATCTCGAAATACGCCAACCCAACAAGTACCTTCGGAGACACCTGTAGAGCACCTTTATAATCACCCAGTTACGTTGTGACGTTTGGTGGCACACAAAGTGTTCCTCCGGTAAACGGGAGTTGCATAATCTCATAGTCATAGGAACATGTATAAGTCATGAATAAAGCAATAGCAACAAACTAAACGATCAAGTGCTATGCTAACGAAATGGGTCAAGTTGATCACATCATTCTCCTTTAGCATAGCCTGCATACCAATGAGTACTGCGAGTAGCGTTTATGATAGCTAGTTATTCATCGGGAAAGTTATCATCAATAGGTAGTGGGTCATCAAGAATATTTTCTAACATAGACAAGTTGTCAGCCACTGGGTTCTCAGCTTCCTTCCTATCAGTAATAAAACTTCCACGCACTAGCCAACTTGCCAGCAGAGACATTTAGTACTAATGCACACCAGACATTATTTATATCTTATATACCCTACTGCCATAGACTATGGCGGTAGGGTATTTTCAACATCAAACAACCGTGATGGCATAGTCAAGTCTTACCGCCGTAGCCCTCGGCGGTAGTCTGTGTTCCCCAACCGCCAAAGACGATGGCGATAGAAAAAGTGTCAGATCATGATTTTTTTCAAACCGAGGTCAAATCATGCTAAAGTTTACAAAAAGACCAAAACAGTGAATTTGGCCCCCTTAGGCCACATGGACCGGGCATGAACCAGTAAAATGCATTGTGCGTACGTAGTGTACTATTCATTGATCAAGTCAAGTCAAGTCAAGCACCGTGCATGCATTTTCTCATTAATTCATGCAGCGGATCTTGTTCAATTCCTGGCACCAACTCGACTGTACTTGTACTAGCTACTTCCTCTGTCCTTAAAAGTGTGTACTTCCAATTTTGTTGGAAAATCAAACTATTTAAAAGTTTAATTGAGTTTATGCAAAAATATATCAATTTTTGTGAAACCAAATATGTATATGATGAAAATATATTATATCATGAATCGAATGCTACTAATTTGACGGCATAAATATTGGTGTATTATTGTACAAATATAGTCAAAGCTAAAAAAGTTTGACATTTTAAAAAAGTTGAAAGTACACTTTTTGAAAGATGGAGGGAGTAGCTGCCATAGTGGGGCTAACTCTCGCTGGTCCAAAACTTCATTTATCTCCGCCTGATGTGCTGCATGTGCACTAAAGATACGAGGGCAAGATCCTGATGACGCCAGCAGTACCACATCATGCATGACGAATCCTGATGACGCAAGCAGTACCACATTATGCATGAGGAATCTTGTGGGGGTGGTTCACCCTCTAATTTCAGTGTACAACGCCCACAGCTCCTTGTAATACTCCCCCGTTTTAAAATAGTTGAAGTTTTGAGTTTATCTAGGCCACACATATTCAAGTTTGGTCAAGTATATAAAGAAAGGTCCCGCAAAAAAAGTATATAAAGAAAGGACTGTGCTAACTTTCGAACAGTCAGAAGTTAGCGACAGATCCGAACAATGGATCGAGTATGATAGGCATCAAGGATACACAGAGCGCTTCTGGTTTCTTTTACATAAGCCCCTCCTTCCTTTTAGTACATATATGCATGCATGTAGAAAAAAATTGACGATATCATCCTAGATTCCTTTTAATTTTGAAATTTAATATATTTTGTAATTCAAACCGTTGTCTCGATTGAAAAACCGCTTTCATATAAAAGATTCATCGCGAGGAGACCTTCGAAACTAGATCTCATATTGATATGTTCTGACGACTAGTTTTTCATGTCAAAAGTTATCAGACCTAGGCTAAGTAAGTTATCACATCTCTGGTTTATAAGTTGGGAGCGACTACAATAGAAAAGCACCTTGTGGTGCAAAAATAGAAAAACGAATCTGGGCCATAAGATCCATTGCAGATGGTATAGATTTAAATGTAGGGATCCCAGGCCACTTAATGTGCGTTTTATGAAAACCCCCTGCTAATAGTCAGATGTCAAATAGACTTTTGCAGTAACCACCTCCACCTTTAATGTCTAAACGTTTGGTTCTTAGTAAATAGTATTGCATATCTTCACAACATTCATTCCTGATCCCTCCTTTTGCACATAGTATTGCATGTCAAAGATATTTGAGTAAACAACAAAATTAAGCCAACCTCTACACAGAAAACTGGACCATCGCAGGCATTGATATGTGAGCACGTTTAAGCTGGACCATCTCAGGCACAAGAAATTGGGTATACATGTTAAAATGGACCACTCTAAGCACAAAGGCTTGACTGCATGTCAAACTGGACTATCCCCGCCACATCTTTTGAGTACATGTCAAACTGGAACTCCCAGGCAAAACACGAGAAGACATTCCTATCAGGTTATCAATAACATGACAGAATCAACAAGAATTCCTAGCGAAAGTTGCATCAGCTTTGGTACATGACGGGCAATGCTAAGTCTGAAGGACTATGCTAATCATCACTCAACAAGGATTGCCATTAAGAACTATATCAACGTTGCTATCTTGATGGCACACAACAGTTGCCTCCAGATGCAGCACTTGTTCATCTAGCTTCTTGTCCTGGGAGAGGTCATATGTGACAAATATGATTCAGTTAGCGCAAGCCCATGTATGTGGCATACATTCAGACCTAAAACTTTTTAATCGTGAGCTGAGCAAATAAATATGCATCAACAATACCATCTGACGTGTGTATGAAGATCAATTTGTCTTAGTGAAATCCAACATTGAGGACTAACAGCAAGAAATCAATTATCACGCGAGATCATATATACATGAATTCAGATTGATATATACAAGGACACTTCTTATTATTCTCTGTTAAACTAGAGCAATTTCAGCTATGAATCTTATATACATGAATCCAGATTTTGATATGCTGATAAATGGACAATTTTATTTTATTTTTTACCTAGCAGAATAAATTTACTTTCTTTCCAACTTTTCAAGCTATTGACTCTGTATACAGAACTGGAAGTATTAATCTTTTTATTGAATTGTGCTAAACTGCAAGACGCTGAAATTATCTGACCGGACTGAATCTTCTAATTTGATTCTCCAGATTACTTATGAGTGAAACAAAACTTCCAAATTAGAGTACCAAAACGCCTAGAACAGTAGCAGAAGCACTTGATCGATTCTTGTACAAGCATGCACTAGGACTTGAGCCTGACTTGTACAAACTGAGGATTTTTTAAGCCTTAAAAAGATATGGAGTGCATTGCTATTTGTTAAAGAAACTGACACAAACAAACTGAGGAGTGGAATGTCACAAATTATGTAAATCCATTATTCAAAATAGTACTAACAATGCATCCTCAACACGCTTCAGAATCAATGTAATCTCAATACTGACAGATTAACGAACTACAAACTAAAGGGTATGGCTCCAGCTCTGGACTGTGCATAGCGGCAAAGAAAATGGCTCCAAATTAGCATCAAAGATGGCTTCAGATTAGCATCAGCCTGCATCAAAGTAGTGATATAATCTGTCATTTACGGCAAAGAAAATGACAGTACACAGCAGCGCCATGGTGAGAAAGCAGGGGAGAGGTGGCCACCTTGCAGCTTGGGCGCAGACAGCACGAGCTCATTCTCGCCGTAGATGCGCCGGAGGCGGGCACAGGGAATGCCATGCAGTGCCTCCTAGGCGCCTACAGGAGCAGGACCCCGGGGTTCACTGCCGTGACGGCGGCCAGTTGCCACTCGAAGATGTGGAGCGTGATTCCGTGTCGGCCAGTAGGAGGAGTCAGGTGGCCTTGAATAAGAGTAGCTGGGAAGGGGAAGGGAGGCGCTTGCCACTGGATCTAAAGCGCCGCCGCCGTCGGGAAGCAACAGGGGAGATGGAAGAGAGGGGTGGCTGTCGTTTGATGGCATATTCAGAAGCAAATAAGGTAGAAACGAGGGTCCTTTTTGCACAGAAGCATGCATTTGTGTGTACACATCCCACCAGTTGAATCTGTGCCATCCATCCTCAATTGAGTGGTCCAGCTTCGAGTTTTCTATTTTTGCACCACAAGGTGCTTTTCTATAGTAGTCGCTCCTCATAAGTTACCATCTTGTTTATATAGAAATTACCTGGGCATAAAAATGGTCAACCAACCTTCTCCTCACGTGCAAATGATCTAGAGGACATAATAGTTGATGTCATCCTAGATTCACCCATATTTTAAAATTTCAAAATGTTTTGTAGCTCAAACTGCAGTCCGGTCGAAAAACCATTTTCGCATAAAAATTTGTCACGGCAAGAGCTTTGAAACTAGATCCCATGTTCATATGTCCGATCACTTTTTTTGGATCAAAAGTTACCATTTCTGGGCTAAGTAAGTTATCACGCATGTGGTACATTTATTACCATCTTATTTACACAGATATTACCAAGGCATAAACTTGGTTATTCTAACCTTCTTATCAGGTCGGGTTAAAGTTACCGTGGGTGTTTATGCGTGAGTTATCACGTATACGGTGCATATAGTATCAAACTATTTACACAAAAGTTATTGGGGGGGGGGGGGGGGGGGGTTGTAAACAACCACCTCGTCAAAGTTATCAGGATTGAGGCACATAAGTTTTTTTTACTGGGTTGAGGCACATAAGTTATCAGGTCTATAATGTGTGAGTTACCATGCTATTCACACAAAACTTACTGGGAGGATATTTCATCACCCCCCCCCCTTGACGGTAAAGTTGTAAACAGCCACCTCGCCAAAGTTATCAGGTTTGAGGCACATAAGTTATCAGATCTATAATGTGTGAGTTACCATGCTATTCACACAAAACTTACTGGGAGGATATTTCATCACCCCCCCCTCCCCCCTTGACGGTAAAGTTATCAGAACCGGGGTACATACATTATCAGGTTTGTGATGTGTGAATTACCATGCTATT